>NC_081415.1:109988405-110588405 GCF_030272615.1 Cryptomeria japonica | reverse complement strand
GTTGATAGAGGAAGATAGTATTCCTATTCGGCATGATTGTAATACCATCATTGGATCAGCTAAATGGCATTCATTTAAGAGTTCTAATTCAAACACATGGACTATATTCACAAGGCAACTTGCTTGCTTTTGTCAGTTTTGTGTTTCCGGAGATTGGGAATTTTGTGAGAATAAAGAATGGGTTGAAGAATGGCAACAAAGATCATTGACACCCATAGATGCAAATGATCCGCATGAAAGAATTGATGAAGATATGGATCAAATGTTTGCATCAAATGACTGTGATCGCATTTTAGATCTTATACAACAAGGTAAAATTATTTTTGAAATGTGTTTTGATTTATTAAATAGTACATAAATTTATGAAATCTTATAGTGTATATTTTTGTTTTTATTTCTCATTAAATATTAAAAAATTAAATTGTTTTGTGCACAAGACATGTCTATGTTGTTCTTGCACCAGAGGACAATGAAGAGGGGATAGAGTATTCGTTGGCTCGATGTGTAGAGTCAAAACATAAGCTAACCACTCCTTGAGTAGATGATGATGGTTATGACTATCCAACAGGATCTGTGGTTGTTGTTGGCACTTGGCTACGCAAATATCTAACAAGAAAGAATGGATTGCCCGCATTTGAAGATTATGAATTAGAGAAGAAGATTATACATTACTCGCATTTGGTAGTGGCAACTAATATAAAATTGGATAGATATCATGGCAAGCCTGCTAATAAACAATTATGGACTCTCTCTATGGAAGAGCACAAGACAATTATAGATGCTTTGCAAAAGAGAGAGGATGCAGATGGTATAATGGAATGAATATCAAGTAAGTTATAATTTAAACCCTTAATCCACCTCCCTTTTAAAAGTCATGATGCATATTATATATAGAACTTTATATCATGCATCATAATTATAAAATCTAATCTAGTAAAATTTTGTTTCAGGTCTACCACAAGTAGAAGGCATCAATGAAAACAAAGTTATTTGTGCATACTTTATGTTTCATTTTGAATAATTACAAGTAAGTTAAATTTTGGTACCCTTAAGGCAAATCCCTTTGTATTTTAAATTCAATGCATCCTGATTATAAAAATTAATCATATGTATTTATTTTTTCTAGGTCTCTCAGAGTAGACTTGGCCTCAATGACTACTATTGTTTGTGCATACTTTATGTTGTATTTTGAGAGATATAAATACTTATTATTATAATTTACATAGACTATTTATTTTATTTTAGATATGTCTTTTTTATTACATTTTGTGTACAATATACATAAATGAGAGACTATTGGTCAATTTATGAATGAGATAATTATGTTTTAATCAAGTTCTATTCATTATATTTGTTAAATGATACTTTTTAATTTAGAATATGTTATAATTATAAGATATGTTTCGATACTCAGTTCATGATGTATGCACCTTTAGTTTATCTAATCACAAGAACTATTTAAATGAAATTCCAAAAATAAAATTACAAGTCCACATAATGCCTATAAAGTTGTTTAAGCACAACTTCCATAAATAAAATTTCAAGTCCACATAATATATAAAGTATGCACAAAATTTCAAGTCCACATAATATCTAATGGGCACAATACACATAAAGTATGCACATAATATATATGATCTAATCCTATTATGAAACTATCCATATATATAAAGTATGTGTGCATGTGTAAACAAATATGTAAAGCCCATAAAATAGTACATATCAGAGCCAAATAAAGTAAAATTTCAAGTCCACATAATCCATATATATATCTAGATGGTAACATGATGTTCACTCCACATAATATCTAATGTGCACAAAATATATATGATCTAATCCTATTATGCAACTATCCATATATATAAAGTATGTGTGCACATGTAAACAAATATGTAAAGCCCATAAAATAGTACATATCAGAGCCAAATAAACAGTAAAATTTCAAGTCCACATAATCCATATAATATCTAATCCATATATATATCTAGATGGTAACATGATGTTCACTCCACATAATATCTAATGTGCACAAAATATATATGATCTAATCCTATTATGCAACTATCCATATATATAAAGTATGTGCATGTGTAAACAAATGTGTAAAGTCCATAAAAAAGTACATATCAAAGCCAAATAAATAGTAAAATCTAAGTGCTATCATCAATAACATCTCGTGGTCTCTTGTCCTTGAGACGTGGTCCAGATCCACCTGTCTCATGTTGTACAAGAAAAAAATAATATTAAAATATTACTTGAAATTAACTATTAAAAGAATCATTTATCAAATATAGTAGAATTCATAAATTAAGTTACGAACTTACCATGTGCTCATCAGATCCTCTAGCAGTATCTCTCTTGTCCCCGGGACGTGGTCCAGATCCACCTGTCTCATGCTGTACAATAAAAAAATAATATTAAAATATTACTTGAAATTAACTATTAAAAGAATCATTTATCAAATATAGTAGAATTCATAAATTAAGTTACAAACTTACCATATGCTCATCAGATCCTCTAGCAGTATCTCCTCTAGTAGTATCTTGTGCAGTATCAACACCAAATGTAGTGCTAGCTAACTCTTGTGCAAGGTCAAATTCAAAGTGTCCAATTAAATCTTAAATTAAGAGTCAAAATAAGATCAAATTAAGTATTACATATTAATACCTCAAAGGATGTCGATGTGCATTCAAATTGGCTCTGATCAAAATTATGAGGATAACCTATCCTAATGGTAGTGTCCACCTGCATACATGCATTTAATGAAATCATATTTAGTGAACATATATATGTGTACTAAATAATTTCAACTTAAGTTACAATATTGTAAGAGTTCATATTTAATTTAAAAATTATAAGATACATACCATAGATGGTGTCACAGTAGTCAGACCCTCTTCTCGATGTGATGTAGAGGGTCCCTCATGACCTGAATCCTAGAGAAAGAAGCATTCAATGTATCAACATGAAAATTTATATAGTATATGATGATGACATATTAACTTAAAAAGATAGTACAATGTCTAGATAGAAATTTATACTATACCCCATAAGGTGTGCCGAGTTGTGTTCCAGTAGATGCAATATTGACTCTAATATTAGGTGTAGTCCTTATCTACATAAACAAAATTTATTTAATGAAGTATTAGATTGTATAAAAAAAAGAGATGCACTTAGTTTATACCTATATTTAATGAAGTATAAAAAGATTGACATGTACATGTATATATATCTATACCTGGTCAAGATGAACATCCGAGCAAAGAAAATCCATATAAGATGTCATCATACTATCATCTGTTGCATCATGCTCAGCTGGAACTGAAGTAGATCCTGTAGCAGCAGTAGGACCTACACATGTCTCATGACAACTCGAACACATATGTGACATCCATCGAGGAGCAGATGCCATGTGAGCAGCTTACTCACTCAGGTTACTTGTGAGGGAAGTCAAAGCATCTAATGTCGAAATGAATGATGTATTTTGGACATCTGCAGGAATCGATGGAGCAACAAGTGGAACTATGGGTGGATCCGGTAGGGGATTATTACTCCGTGCCCCTAATCTATGCTATGGCATTCCATGACCAACACCCTGGAATGACTTAATGTCAAAATAATTTGGTTTTTGGTTCATTACAAACTCACAGTATAATTTCTTCAAAAAATAAAAAGGGACCTCATAATTACGATGTGGTGGATAATCAAAAACCATCCACCATCTATCCCAAAAGTATCTAGCCATTTCTGGATGCACACACCACCTAATTGAAATTCTTTTCTGGTTAGGTTGCATTGGTTCTCTTGTTTTTCGGTTGGTAAAACATGGACATAAATGAGCTTCAGTTATTTTCAAATCAGTGATTTGCCTATAAGTTAAACCATCGGCATAAAAATCACACAACTCTTGTCGTCGTCTATGAAATTGATCTAATTGAGAATCAACAGATCTAACTGACTCGACAACAGTTTGCATTGATTTTGCAAACTCTACAAGATGGGGTGGTGTGATTTGCTCATTTTGGATAGCAGCAATGTTTTGTTCAATCACTTGTAGGTTTTCATTAATTTGTTCTCTTAAACGAATTTCATCCAATCTAGGGGGTTGTTGTGGTGGTGGTGTTGGAGGTGGAGGAGAAGGAGGAGGAGGGGGTTGTGGTGGGGGATTTTCACCTAATAGTTCATCTATGTCAAAGACATCCATGATAACAAAGAACTCCTGCATATATAAAGATATACATGAATTATATACAACTCTATGTCAAAGAAGAATCTATTTTACTAAATTAAAAAAAAACATTTATAAATAGTAACATTTCTATGTTGTTGAATGAGATACACATGAAATATATAATATAATATTGAACTTAAAAAAATATACATGTACATACTATTGAATCTTTAAAGATAAAATTTGTGCACAAAACTTAATAAAAACTTTCAATGAAACATCATAAATCTATTATATATTCAATTTAATAAATTCATTTCTTGTAAAATGCATCAACTATTAAAATCAATATAAAATATTTCATACATAAGATCAATAAAGAAGTGAGAAATAAGACGATCCTCCTTCTAGTGTAAGAATATATAAGGATTGATGATAAGTGCTTAAAATAAGATATTGAAATGTAAGATCATTACGCTCTATAAACCAAGATATGATCATAAGATTGTCATGTGAGGCACAATCATATGATATTAAGATGCAAAAATGCATGATCAAATAGTGATAATCTATTATATTCTCTATAATAATAGGCCAATGTATGAACATAAGATAATACTTTAAGAAGATAGATTAACCAATATAGAAACATAAGATAATGCTTTAATAAGATTAAAAAACACTATATGAACATACATGTGAAGCAAATAGTCTTGAAGATCATAAGCTAGAACAAAGATTAAAGTATAAGACATCAATCATTATGGGAAATTAGTAGTTACTAATAAAGATTAGATTTAATGTAAAAATAGGAGATAAAACACATGAAGTAATAGAATATGAAGTAAACATAAAATATTAAATCATGTGATATCTAGTGGTTTCTCTTTTATGTTATGTGTCACCTCAATGTGTACATTCATTTTGTTGGTGCATCATTATTTTCTTGCATTTACCTAACTATTGTATTGCATATTTGCACCTAGAGGATAGGATAAGATTACTTGGGTAGATATCTAGACCTAGGTAGGCATCACATGTTCAACTCATACTCCCTACTTTGGTAGAGATGTAGATATATGTTACTCATCTTCTCAATTATTTGTAACAGTTCTCTATAAATAGGATTTTATATATTAGAATTTTCCTAAAACATGTCTCAAAATGATTAAAAGACTTGAATCAAGGTCAAAAACTAGGAATGTGAGATACATGATATGGATGATGACAAGGATGGTTGAGAATAAAGAGAATTTGAATGGATTGTGGTATGCTCCAAGTGTAGGGTACTTTTTAAAAAAAATATACATGATGCCAAGGTACTTGTCCAAGGTGTCATAAGAATGGTTTTCACCCATGAATAAAAAAGTTATGTTTACTTTTCTCTCTTTTTTAATTTTTATGCAAAACCAAATCCTTTAGGTGTGGATATGTTAAATGATACACAGGATATTTATAAGTTTTTAAAAATCTAATAATAGGACCAACTATGGACCAATTATGCAATGTCATGGCATAATAGGTCCATAATTGGTCCTATCATACTAAGTAAACATGTCGAATTAGCATAGTTTCAGTGTTGAAGATGAATTAGATGATGAAGTTGGCAATTTTCGAGAAAATCATGTCATGTTGTGGCTTAGTAGGTCCTATTATGGCATAATAGGTGGACTATTATGCAATGTCATGGCATAATAGGACCTATTATGCCATGATGGCATAATAGGTCCTATTATGACATGACATGACATAATAGGACCAACTATGGATCCATTATGCAATGTCATGGCATAATAGAACATATTATGCCATCATGGCATAATAGGTCCATAATTGGTCCTATCATACTAAGTAAACATGTCGATTTAGCATAGTTTCAGTGTTGGAGATGAATTAGATGATGAAGTTGGCAATTTTTGAGAAAATCATGTCATGTTGTGGCTTAATAAGTCCTATTATGGACCTGTTATGCCATGATGGCATAATAGGTGGACTATTATGCAATGTCATGGCATAATAGGACCAACTATGGATCCATTATGCAATGTCATGGCACAATAGGACATATTATGCCATCATGGCATAATAGGTCCATAATTGGTCCTATCATACTAAGTAAACATGTCGAATTAGCATAGTTTCAGTGTTGGAGATGAATTAGATGATGAAGCTGGCAATTTCTAAGAAAATCATGTCATGTGGTGGCTTAATAGGTCCTATTATGGACTTGTTATGCCATGATGGCATAATAGGTGGACTATTATGCAATGTCATGGCATAATAGGACCTATTATGCCATGATGGCATAATAGGTCCTATTATGCCATGACATGACATAATAGGACCAACTATGGATCCATTTTGCAATGTCATGGCATAATAGGACATATTATGCCATCATGGCATAATAGGTCCATAATTGGTCCTATCATACTAAGTAAACATGTCGAATTAGCATAGTTTCAGTGTTGGAGATGAATTAGATGATGAAGTTGGCAATTTTTGAGAAAATCATGTCATGTTGTGGCTTAATAGGTCCTATTATGGGCCTGTTATGCCATGATGGCATAATAGGTGGACTATTATGCAATGTCATGGCATAATAGGACCTATTATACCATGATGGCATAATAGGTCCTATTATGCCATGACATGATATAATAGGACCAACTATGAACCCATTATGCAATGTCATGGCATAATAGGACATATTATGCCATCATGTCATAATGTGTCCTATTATGCCATCATGGCATAATGTGACCTATTATGCCATGACATGACATAATGTGTCCATAATTGATCCTTTTATACCATCACATGACATAATAGGACCATAATAGGACCTTTATGCCATGACATGGCATAAACCTAAGCCTAAACTTTGATATCTAAAATTTGAAGAGTAATGTTAATTACTTTTAAGGTTATACTAATTTAGTGGTAACTTTTGTATTGCCTAATGAGGATTGAGAACAATTTAGGTACATATGTTCGATTTTATTTCAATTTCATTTTCGAACGTTTTTGTTTTTGTTTCCATTTCATTTTCATTTTTTTGTTTGTGTTGATTTCATTTTGTTAATTATCTAGGTTTGGTTTTGATTTCTAAATTTGTTGATTATGGTTTAGGGTTAACTGTTCAAAAATGTTTTAGATCAAAATCAAGAATTTACAAATATAAAAAATAATTTATTTATAGGCTACTATAAAAAAAAACTAAAATAATACAAAAAAAACTAAATAATACACAAAAAAAAAAAGAAAAATATACAAGAAAATTATGAAATGTGAAAATAGATGACTGAATGTGTACCTGGGATAGTGGTGGAGGCTTGAAATGGAAACCACAGCACGGGGGCCCTTTTTTATCACTTCTTGTCAATTCACTGTCATGGTGAAAATGAAAAATTTGCCCCAAAAAATGGTTAAAATAGAATTTCAAAATGGGGGCCCATTTTTTAAAAACGGGGGCCTATTTTGTTTAGAAATGGGGGCCCATTTCATTTAGCTTCGGCCCCTCGTCACCTTTCGGCTCGGGAGGCCGAACCATTAACGGGCCCCCATTTTTTAGAACCGGCCCCCGTTTTTTAAAAACGGGGGCCGTTTTTGCAGAGTGCATTTTCCAACACGCAGACTTCCACAAATTTATGACTCATTAGCTTGCACATACCCATATATGTATGTGTGTGTGTGTGTACATGCATATTGTTGGTTAGCAGATTTGCCTTTTCTTTAATTTTAATATCTTTCTTTAAAAAAAAAAAATGACTCGTGTATACCCTTCATGAAAAATAAAATGTACCAATAGTTGGGTGAACCAAGTTTTGATTTACCCTCTGCATAAGAGTACGGCTCCTCATAAAATATTCAATGAATTATTGTACATATTATTCAAGAAACAATCACACTTTTCACCAGAAAGCGAGATAGGCTTTTACATTCATTTGTCAACACAAAAGAATGCAACAAAATATTTATAAATAAGTGTGAATCTCACAGAGTTCACCTCTGCACACATTCATTCAATACAAAATTAATTTCACCCAAAATACTTAAAGTAATAAAAATGCTGATTGATTCTCGCTCATGCCTCACAGGACAAGGGGAATCAGAGTCATTTAAACAACAATTAAGTACTTCTTTAAACAAAGAGAATCAATGAATCTACAGACTGAGAAAAAGCTGGCAATAATGAAAGTATATTTAGTGCATAATCTTGTATCCCAACAGAGATTCCTAATCTTCCAAACACAAAGATTTGAAGATCAAACTCAAAATATTATTTCATTCAAATACCAAAAATATCTGTACTAAGAATTCAAATAAAAATTGAGTCTGTTCCTTTCAATCAAAATGTTTTAGACCATTTGAAAGACTTTTCAAACCATATAAATAGCCACCAGGCTATGATAGTTTGTTACAAATAAAACTAGAGTTAAATGATTAACTCTATCCCAAAGTTAAAAGAGGTTTTGTTTCTTAAAACTGAAAAGCAACAACTAAACTAAAAACAAGGCATGATCAAGCTCTAGTAGATGATGTGGCTTCAACCTATCTGTCTTGTCATGCGGGGGTACTTCGAATGTTCCGCGATTCTAGGTGAGCCGCTAAGAAGTTTAAAATGAGTTGATAATGGGGAAGGCCTATATGCAAGATCCGTTGCTTCCATAATTATTTCTTCTTGCCAACCTGTGGGACCTTACTTTTATACATCTCCAAATGATCAAAGCAAACAACCAACATAGATTTAATTCTTGCAACCTTTGAAAAGTCCTCAATTGTTAAGGACTTTGGTTCCTAAATCTGTTGTATTCGATCTTTGAAAACTTGGATCATCTGCGATGAATTCTCAAGTATTTTCTTATCCTCTCTTAGAAGTTGAAGGTCTATGCATTTTACATCTTTTTGCACAGTTTTGGTCAATTCCTTAAATTCTTTTAGAAGTTTGAGGAATTCCTCATGTCCTTGCTGAATGATTGAGTTCCTCCACTCAATATTTTATTTGCAAACAAACATTATGTTGTCATCAAGGCCATGCACTGCCTTCTCAGTGAGAAAATTCATCACCCCATATCTTTGTGTATCCCTCATCTGCCTCAACACGGCAAGACATTTACTTTTTTCTTTCTCCTAGGCAGCCATCTGTATTTTTAACTCTTTCGCAACAGATTCTGCATTCTCAAACACTTTGACCAAATCATAAATATAACTTGTTCCATGTTGTGCAATTGATTCGAGCCATTCGCTAAAGACATCTGTAATCATTCGACTTCTTTGAACCTGATCAAGTAACTTCTGATTCAAAGGGGATTTTGGATCAAATGATAAAGAAACTTGGGAAAGAGGTTGAGGATTTGGATTTTGGATAGCATTGATATATTGAGCCATCTATATTATAATTTGCTTCATCTTATTTTTATCTTTCTCATCCTTCCAAGTCCTCAAAAGAATCCTTTTAGTTGAATATTCCAAGTGTTTAACATCAACAACCCGAGAAGTTGTCCCTAGATCAATTTTTTCAATAATAAAGTCTTTCTCAATCACATTCTCAATCTCCTTATTGGCCGAGGGTCTAGCTACTTCTACAACCCAGTGTCTCATTTGCTCATCCAAATCAATCATGGTTTCTATTTGAGTCTTTTGGAATTTGAAGTAGTTCCTAGGCATTTGCTAACCATATCCTCCATTGGGATGGAAATAGGAGTTACATTCCTCTTTTTTGTAAGTATAGCACTCTTAAAAGTAGTGGATGTTTCCTTTGGTAATGTTGATTGTTGATTAGCAGTGACAAAAACCATGGTATTCTCAGAATCCTCGTAGTAGGATTTATTTTCCTCTTTCTACAACATCTCTGAGAGGCTGATCTTGCATCTAGTTGTCCATTGCTTCTTGAGTCTCCTCTTCAGAATCTAAGTCCACTACCAGTGGACTTGTCAGGGTTTTCTGGTTACTTTTCCTACTATGTGATTTGGTAACATGGGCAAAAATTGAACCCACGGAAGATTCCCCTAGACCTGTATTTTTGGCTTTCTCTGTCCTCTATTTCCTTTCACCTACAACATCAACAATAGCATTAGAAGAAGGAAGATATTTTTGGGAAGCTACACCAGCCCGACCGACTTTCTTATCCTTAGGTGCATGAGTAGGCTTTTGTTTGAAATGACAATCCTTCAACCATTTCTTTGTTCTTTTGATTACATTAAAGGTTCTAGTTTGAATGTTATCATCTCCTTTCCTACTCCAATCAATTTTTGGGATAGGATATCCCTGTATCTTCTCATCAAACTCAAGGCCAACTACTTCTTCATCTCCATCCTCTTGTACCCCGGAAATATTCATTGATAAATCCATTGTGACAATTTGTTGAATAGTAAACCTGGACCACAACCTTCTTCGAACTTTGAACTCATCTACATAGTTCTCCCAATAATCCTCCAATTGAGGTTCATGCCAGAAATCACCATCAACTTCTAAATTCTCTCTAGCACATGCCCGACTATCAAATTTGTACATAGCAACATACAATTGCAACTTGAACCTTTTGAACTCAAGCTCAATGTTCAATGCATCTGAAATAGATGCATGGCTGTAGTGACCAAGTTCCATAGGAAATACCACCCCAAACTTCCCTCCACTCTTTTTGTCAATGTATGCTAGTTGACGACAGACTTCAATTAAAACATAATTTTCCAACACAAATCGGGGTAACTTGAAAGGTTCACCCTGAAAACCACCAACTCGAATATAACTGGATAGAGGAAATTCAATAAAATAACTACCATAAATGTCGATGAATTCCATGGCCTTTGTTGTCAACCTCTTATTTGTGTTTCCCTGCAACTCGTAAACCAATCTCTCTGCGAAAATGTCATTCCATCTCATAAAATTCTTTGCATACCTATGTTCCTATAGGTGAGGATAATACTCATACACCTTTATACAATCAACCCAAGGTTCATGATGCAATCCATTCCAATCCCTGGTACATGCAAGCATATAAAACAAATATGATGACATGAAGAAACCACTCATTCCATCAAACCTGCTCAGACTTTCATGCAATCTTTCTACAATCACCTACCCCCAATCTAGCTAGGCACTGCCATTCATCATGACTTGGATATAGAAGTACATCCAGTCTTCCCAATAGAAGGCATGGGCATTCCCTTTTAGCCTATTCAATAGAATGACAATGTCCTGCACCTCTGCTATGAAGTGTTCTCTAGTAATCGCCCTTGGTAACATGGACCTGCCTTTTTGAACCTTCAGTAACCAATTCCTAGCAATCAAACTTTAATAAGTGCTCTTCTTCTAAGAGAAGAATGAGTAGGATGTGCCAATAGTCCAATCCTCATATGGCTCTTTATGGGGTATACCCATGGCTTCCATCATGGTCTTTGTGTCAATTTTCAACAACACTTCACCATTGACATTCTTAATACATCTATTCTCTTCATCATACTTATTCATACATTCCAACACTAGCTCTAGGCATGGCACAAAAATGGGAAATGTGGTGGCCTCAATCAAACCACTCTTCACTATTCTTTCCGTCATTGAATTCTGAACTGGGTTTTTGGCTCTCTCAAGAAAAATAGAGAAATCCGCTACAACGAATGAGGTATTTCCCATCTCTGGGGGTGAACTAACTAGGAAAGAAGTGCGACCTAGTTTTGACAGATTGGGCCTCATTATTGTTGGGAAAAATGGTGTCTCAACCTTGCATTTATGCGAGGTTACTATTTATAGTAAGTTTTCATTTGAGCACAAAATAGTGCGAAACTCTCCCTGAAGCTTCTGGTTGGCTAGATAAGCATTCCGGTAAAGTTTCGTCGCAAGGTCACAGCTAGTTTTGAAGATATTAAAGTTTTCGTCTTGGAGGGGTGCAATAAAATGTTTAAACTTAATTTTGGGGACTTTAGAGGCTCTGAAACGCCCTGAAAAGTGGCCATAACCGCCAAAGCTGGTTACGAGGTGATAGAGCACTTCGCGAGCTTTCCGGCGCTTCAAACGGTTCGTCAATCGGACACCCGATTCTCAAGTTATGGCCTCCGGAAGTTTGTACTCCTGAAATAGGAAAAATAATTTGTATCGGATACATAAATGAGCTGTAAAAGGGAGCAACACATGTTGATGTGTGCTTTAACATGTCATAGGGCATCTAGAAGGGAGATAAGGTCGGCTACACCTTATTGGGTGGTTTTAGCCCATGGTTTTGTAATACCGTTTGACGGTTTCTTGTATTGTATCTCCTATTTATGAGGTGTGTGAGATAGAGGTTGTGTGTAAGAGTCTTATGGCTATTGAGTTACCTCTGAATCTCTGATTAATGGTACTCCTGCGAAGAGCTTGCTCTGCAAGTATGTTGTAATCTGTTTTGATTGCTAAATAAAATATTGAGCTGCTTTTGGAGGGTGGGGTTTTTCTCCCAAAAGGGTTTTCCCCACGTAAATCATTGTGTTGTGGTATGAATGCTATTATATCTATTTCTATTTTCTGTAACTGTTGTAATGATCTGAAAAAGTTTTGCATTACCCTCCTCTCAAGGTTAGTGTAGGGAGTTGTTTCCGCTACTTAACTTCCTTACAAGTGGTATCAGAGCCTGATCACCTTTGGTTTCAATTGTGGGCAGTTGGGTTTTTTGAACTAATCCAGATTTGAGTGGGAGCTTGTGCAGAAGACACTTTTTGATCTTGTTGCAGGAATATTCAGATGGCGAGTTCGTCAGGGAGAATAGAGGTGGAGAAATTTAACAGAAGTAATTTTGAGATGTGGAAGTTGAAGATGGAAGATCTGCTAATAGATCGAGATCTTTGGGATGCTATTGATGTGAATGTCCAAAGGCCCTCAGATCCTACTGCGGCAGCTCAGTATGATGTTATGGACCGGAAAGCCAAGGGTCTAATCAGACTGTGCCTGGCAGACTCTGTTCTAATCAATGTCCATGAAGAAAACTCTGCAAAGAAGCTATGGACTAAGCTTGGTGAGATGTATCAAGTGAAATCTTTATTAAATCAAATTTTCTTAAGAAAGAAATTGTATTCCTTGAAGATGGAAGAGGGTGGATGAATTGCAGACCACCTAGAAGCATTCAATATGATTGTGGCTTAATTAGTATCCGTCAGTGTTAAGATGGACGAGGAGGAAAAATGTCAGATCTTGCTTTGTTCTTTGCCTGATTCGTGGGATTCTCTTGTTATGGCTATCGGTAGTACTTCTGTTGTTTTGAAATCTGAAGACGTGGTGGGTGCCCTACTCGGTGAAGAGATGCGAAGGAAGGTATCCATCAGTTCAAAGGAAGCCCTAACTGTTCGTGGAAGACCTAAGGAGAAAGGCAAGAAGAATGAGAAGCGTGGCAAGTCCAAATCTAAAGGGAGATCGAAATCTCCTGGAAAGTCCAAAGTCATTTGCTGGAATTGCTGTAAATCGGGTCACATCCGTAAGGACTGCAAAGAAGAAAAGAAGAAGAAAAAGAAAAAGTTCAATTTTGATTCTGAGTCCGACAAGGAAGATGGCGATGCATTTATTGCGGCTTTGGCGACTCATACAGGTAATGATGCCTGGCTAATTGACTCAGGTGCATCTTTTCATATGACTTCCAATAGAGATTGGTTTTCTGAATATGAAGGATTTAATGGAGGTAAGGTGTACTTGGGTGATGATTCACCTCTAGACATTGTTGGTCGAGGTAAAGTTAGAATCAGGTTTTCTGATGGTAGAATAAAAAGGATTAATGGTGTGCTGCATATCCCTGGTTTAAAATGAAACCTGTTATCTGTGAGCAAACTAATAGATTCAGGTGTGCAGGTAGTCTTTTCTGAAATAGGATGTAAGATGATTAAGGGTGCTATGGTAGTTGCTAGAGGTGTCAGGTTTGGCACTTTGTATAAGCTTGAAGCATACACTGTTGAGTGTAATAGAACTTCTGTAAAAAGTAAATCTGTGGATACTTCACTGGAAGATTTGAAGGTTTCACCTTCAGCAGATGGAAATGGTTTTTGGGTACCTAAGGGTGCTCTTTCGTCTGAAGAAAAGTTACCTGCAGAGAAGACTATGTTATGGCACCAGAGACTTGGCCACATTGGAGAAAAGGGTCTAAGGACCTTGAAAAATAAAAATCTTGTTGAAGGTTTGAATGACTGTAATCTTGACTTTGATTTTTGTGAGCATTGCATTTATGGAAAACAAAACCGCGTTCAGTTTTACTTGAGTTCTCATAAAACTTGTGGTGTTTTGGATCTTATCCATTCTGATGTGTTTGGCCCAGTAGATGTCTCTTCGATTGGAAAATCCACATATTATGTTTCATTTATTGATGATTTTAGTAGAAGGACATGGGTTTATTTTCTCAAGAGTAAATCTGAAGTTTTTAGTCATTTTAAAGAATTTAAAGCAATGGTTGAATTACAGAATGGAAAGAAAATAAAATGTTTGAGAACTGATAATGGCGGTGAATTTTGCTCTAATGATTTTGATAGATTCTGTAAAGACTGTGGAATTAACAGGCAGAAGACAACTCCGTATTCTCCACAGCAAAATGGAGTTGCAGAAAGAATGAACAGGACACTGATGGAGAAGGCTAGGAGTATGTTGAGTGGTGCTGGTCTCGAACAAAAGTTTTGGGCTGAAGCTGTTGCCACTGCTTGCTACCTGATTAACAGGTCTCCTACATCAGCTCTTGTTGATAAAATGCCTATGGAAGCATGGTCAGGTCACAAGCCTTCATTGAGACATCTTAGAGTTTTTGGTTGCGAGGCATATGCACATGTGCCAAAGGAGAAGCGAACAAAGTTGGAGAACAAGGCTGTGAAATGTATCTTCATCGAGTATAGTTATGGTGTGAAAGGATACAAGCTTTGGGACCCTGTTGCACAAAAGGTAATTCACAGTAGAAGTGTTATTTTTAGAGAAATTAAGTCTCCTTCTGTTACATTGCAGCCAGAACAGACTAAAAAAGAAGATGTGATTCAACTTCCTTCTACACCTGAAAGAGTTGAATCAAGACCCCTAGATAGGCAAGAATTTGAGGAGAGCTCATCTAGCTCTGAATCTTCAGAAGAGGATGAAGAACCTCCAACTCAGCTTGTTCGAAGGTCTACAAGACATAGACAACCACCTGAAAGGTATTCACCTGATGATTGGAGATGTATTTTTGCTCTGAATACTAGTGTGGATGAACCGAAATCTGTAGAAGAGGCATTAGGTATGAATGATGCAGAATCTTGGAAGATTGCTATGGAGGAAGAAATGGCAGCTTTGAAAAAGAATGATACATGGGATCTTGTACCATTGCCTGAAGGACGAAAACCTGTTGGTTGTAAATGGGTGTTCAAGAAAAATATTGGTTCAGATGGAAGCATTGAGAAGTATAAAGCAAGGTTGGTTGCAAAAGGCTACTCTCAGGTTGAGGGTGTTGATTACGGTGAGATATTTTCTCCTGTTGCAAAAATGACGTCAATTAGATTTTTGCTTTCTATTGCTACTGCTTATGATTTAGAGGTTGAGCAAATGGATGTGAAAACTGCTTTCCTTCATGGTGATTTGGAGGAAGATATTTATATGACACAGCCAGAGCACTATGTGGTGAAAGGCAAAAGAAATTTGGTCTGTAAATTGAAGAAATCTTTGTATGGCCTCAAACAAAGTCCTAGGATGTGGTACCAGAAATTTGATACATATGTGTTGAGTTTGGGATTTGAACGTTCTAAATCAGATCACTGTGTTTATTATAAATCTTATGGTGATCGTTTCTTATTCATTGCATTGTATGTTGATGATATGTTATTCATTGGTAAAGGGAAAGGTATGATTTCAGAACTGAAGTCTCAGCTCGCTGCTAAATTTGAAATGAAAGATCTTGGTGCAGCAAAGCACATTCTTGGGATGGAAATTAGAAGAGATAGGGTGAACAGAAAGCTATGGCTAGGCTAGAGTAAGTATGTGAATTCAGTGTTACAGAGGTTCAACATGCAGAATTGTAGACCATTGAGTGTTCCTTTTACAGTTGGAATGAAACTATCTATTTCAGATTGTCCTACATCCCCATTGGAGATGGAAGACATGAGCAGAGTGCCTTACCAGAGTGCGGTTGGAAGCTTGATGTATGCTATGGTCTGTACTAGACCAGATATTGCCCAAGCAGTGGGAGTACTTTCTAGATATATGTCTAATCCTGGTAGAGTTCATTGGGATGCAGTCAAAAGAGTCTTCAGATATTTGAAGGGCACTTCAGAGTATTCTTTGTGTTATCATGGTAATTCAGTTGGAGACATGACTTCCCTTGATATCCATGGTTATGTGGATTCAGATTGGGCAGGTGATATTGATAGCAGAAGATCCACCAGTGCTTATGTGTTTACTTTGTTTGGTGGTGCAATTAGCTGGATGAGTAAGTGACAGGCTGTGGTTGCTTTATCCACTACTGAAGCAGAGTATATGGCAGCTACTCATGCTTGTAAAGAGGCCATTTGGCTTAAGAGACTGTGTTCGGATATTGGAATAAAACAAGGTACAGTGACAGTTTACTGTGACAGTCAGAGTGCAATTAGCCTAGCTAAGAACCCGACATTTCATGCCCGGACCAAACATATTGATGTTCAGTATCATTTTGTTAGAGATATGGTCGAAGATGGTAGGGTGAAGCTGGTTAAGGTGGACACTTTGATGAATGTTGCAGATGCTTTAACTAAGGCTGTGAGCACAGAGAAGTTCAGATGGTGTTCAGAGTCTATGGGCCTTATGGCCCCTAGCAATTGATTCATTGTGTTGACATTCCCTTCCGCTCTTGCAAGGTGTTCGACAAGTGGGAGATTTGTTGGGAAAAATGGTGTCTCAACCTTGCATTTATGCGAGGTTACTATTTATAGTAAGTTTTCATTTGAGCACGAAATGGTACGAAACTCTCCCTGAAGCTTCTGGTTGGCTAGATAAGCATTCCGGTAAAGTTTCGTCGCAAGGTCACAGCTAGTTTTGAAGATATTAAAGTTTTCATCTTGGAGGGGTGCAATAAAATGTTTAAACTTAATTTTGGGGACTTTAGAGGCTCCGAAACGCCCTGAAAAGTGGCCGTAACCGTCGAAGCTGATTACGAGGTGATAGAGCATTTCGTGAGCTTTCCGGCGCTTCAAACGGTTCGTCAATCGGACACCCGGTTCTCAAGTTATGGCCTCCGGAAGTTTGTACTCCTGAAATAGGAAAAATAATTTGTATCGGATACATAAATGAGCTGTAAAAGGGAGAAACACGTGTTGATGTGTGCTTTAACATGTCATAGGGCATCTAGAAGGGAGATAAGGTCAGCTACACCTTATTGGGTGGTTTTAGCCCATGGTTTTGTAATACTGTTTGACGGTTTCTTGTATTGTATCTCCTATTTATGAGGTGTGTGAGATAGAGGTTGTGTGTAAGAGTCTTATGGCTATTGAGTTACCTCTAAATCTCTGATTAATGGTACTCCTGCGAAGAGCTTGCTCTGCAAGTATGTTGTAATCTGTTTTGATTGCTGAATAAAATATTGAGCTGCTTTTGGAGGGTGGGGTTTTTCTCCCGAAAGGGTTTTCCCCACGTAAATCATTGTGTTGTGGTATGAATGCTATTATATCTATTTCTATTTTCTGTAACTGTTGTAATGATCTGAAAAAGTTTTGCATTACCCTCCTCTCAAGGTTAGTGTAGGGAGTTGTTTCCGCTACTTAACTTCCTTACAATTATGTCCCCTCTCATTTTCAACAAACAACTATAGGAATGCAATGAATTTTATATACAACAAAGGAGAACAAACGACAGCTAGTTTCCAAAATAAGAAAATACAATAGAAGTGAGAATGACTGAAACTAACTTGGCCTCAATAGAAAATTCTTGGAAAGCTTATGCGTGTAGACAGAATACCTTCAATTTTTCCCGCTTGCATTACTACTAAGGAAAATTCTAGAAACAATTGCTACTAGTTTCTACAACAAAGATAGATAAAATCACACTCAAGACTTAGTTGGTTGTACTAATTAAGTAAGTTCATGTGATCTATCACCTGATTTGATCTATAGCTAGCATGCATTTAATTTCAGATCACTTCATCACATGACTCACGAATTATCATGATTGCTTGTCATAATTTTAGAAATTAACATTTTGAAGTCCCCAAAATATTCTCTTTTCTCGCCGCCATATTTACTTTATGATGCATGTATCAATTTTGCATAAAACTTTTCGGTCTTTAAGAATTCAAACTTTGATCCTTGAACCAAGAACCAAGAGATTCAAAGGTTCAAGTTCAAAAATGAGAAACAACATAGAACAACACAAAACACCAACTACGCAACAAGACAAATAACAATTAATGAGGAAAGACGAAACCGAAGCAAGACTAACTTTGAACTTTGAACCTTGAACCAAAAAAGGTTCAATGGTTCAAGTTCAACACAAAATTCAATAAAGTGCTCGCCTTATAATAAAACAAATCCGCAAAGAAAAATTCTTTAAAGCGCCTTATGAACTTTGAACCTTGAACTTTTAAAAGGTACAAAGACTCAGGTTCAAAGAAAGAAAATATACGACTGAAAGGGAAAAGAAAAACTAGAAGGCGACCTCCGCATTTGAAATTTATATAAAAATTGGGGGGAACTAACATTGGCTCTGACTGGGGAGTGGGATAGTGAGGGACTGAGACATGAACCTCTGGATCTCTGGTTTCGCAAATAAGCCTCATATCAAAAGGACCAAAACAAACACAAAAATGAAACTGAAACAACAAACTGACACAATAAAAACTTATGTACAAGACCTACGGGGGACTCCCACTTACAGTTGATATAACTTCAGATCCTACCCATTTTAGGTCAGGGGGAGAGTAGTACCATCCTAATATGCTAACTTGAAAGAGTTAGGGCCTATTACCTCTTGAATTGCAAATGGTCCTTTCCATAATGATTCAAACTTCGCATGCGCACCTTTTGGTTCTCTCCTTCTGTCCCAAAGTAGAACCTGATCACCCAACATGAATCTTTGTGGCCTGGCTTTCCTGTCAAATATTTTCTTGACCCTCATTTGATGTTCTGAAATCCAATCAACCAATTTATCCCTTTCTTCATCAATTCTCATCAAATGCATAATCCTTTTCTCTAGAGAATCTTGAAAATATGCATCTTCAATAACAGTTTGTAACTTTGAAGCTACAAGTTCTAGGGGAAGTGACATTTGAGCCCCCATTCCATACACTAGTTCAAAGGGTGACATCCCTATATCTCATTTTGGAGATGTATGATATGCCCAAATAGCTTCATACAATCGTTTGTGCCAGTCTTTTAAATTTTCACTCACCAACTTCTTCATAATATTTATTAATTTTTTATTACTTGACTCTGCTTGACCATTTCCTTGAGGATAATAATCTGATGAATGAGAAAGAGATATCCCATGATCATAACAAAATAATAAAATATCAGTAGAAGAGAAGTTGGTTGCATTATCAGCTACAATTTTTTGAGGAACTCCAAATCGAACCAGAATATTTTCTTTGAGGAAATTATAGACAACTTTAGAAGTGGTCTTCCACACTGGGATAGCTTCAACCCATTTGGTGAGATAATTTGTAGCTGTCAGTATGCGTGTATGTCCAACACTTGAGGCAGGTGACAAGGGACCTATAAAATCTAATCCCCATTGTTTAAATGGTTCCTCAATAACAACTGGTCTGAGAGGTAATGTTGCAAGTTGTGGCTTCCCTATAAACAACTTACATTTTTCACACTTAGCTACCCAAGCATATGCATCTTTAAACACACCTGGCCAATAATAACAATTTCTTAAAATCTTGTAGGCAGTCACAGTCGATGAAAAATGACCCCCATAGGCTTCATCATGAAAGGTTTTCAACAATGACTCTTGAAGTGACTTGTCTAATGATATGTTGAAAGAATAAGAATCTGGTCAACTGCTAAGAAGCGGGGGTGAATCAGTAGATAGAAAAACTGATACTAACTTCACTAATCTCAAAATCAATCTCTCAAATTAAACTTATAACTATCAATGCAATATCATTGTCAAGATAAAAACCCTCAAGATAAACCAATTGATTGTTACAACAAACTAACAGTAAACAACTTCAAACTCATAAACATCCAAATGCTTTTACTTACATTAGTAAAACTTCATTTCATAATGTTTCTGGTTATCATGACTTATCAAAGTGGATTAAGTAGTTAAGAAAATCAACCATAAGAACATAACCACAAAAATATTCACCACTTGACACAATATTTTTGACATGGAAACCCAAATGGGAAAAACCATGGTGAGATGAGACTCATGAGATAACTATTTGAAATCTTTTGAAGTTCACCCTGTTAGGAGCCTAGCCTATTAAAGCTTTACAAAATTCATGTTAAGAATAGATCCTGTTAGGGACCACCCGGTTAAGGGATTGACTATAATGCCTTGTTAGAAGCAATACCCTATAAGGAGTAACCTCAGTAGAGGATTTGAAAATCCAAGCTAATGGATTACCTTGTTAGGGGATTTAAATAGCACCAAGCTTGTTAAAGCTTACCCAGTTAGGGGATTTCAATTATGTTGTAATTGTTAGAAAACAACAGGATTTTGTTGATTTGTTTGAATAGCACTACACTTTCTTGATCAGATCCTCTTCATGCTCCTATCTTCCTTTACTCAAATTGCAGATACACCATCTAGTTTGGCAACCACAAACTCAACTAAAAATTTGCCAACTCTGAAACTAAAAAACTCACCGACCTTATAAACTAATCAATTAGGTCAGTAACACAACAAAAACCTAATTCTCTCATAGAGATTACAAACAAGTCGGTTCAAGTATGACCATTGGATTACATAGAAATCTCTACACATCAATCAAGAAAGCCTCAACCGCTCCTTGATCACCGCTTCATCGAACTCAGTAACTCATCACGTGCTTTGCATTACATGCAATATACTTGCTCATTCCCTAGACAAAAACCATTTTATCAATGCGCCAAAATCACTTGAAATTCTCTTCATACAATAATCATACATGTCATAGTCATTATCGCTCATCATCAAATCATAAACCAATATAACCAATTCACCAAACTTAATTGATTAGGGTTTATCAAAACAACAGTTAAGGTTTACCAATTCAACTCTCCAATACATAGCAATACCGGTTCATTCCACAAACTTACCTACCAGTTACAGATTCCTTCACTTAGCTCTTCCTACCAGTTACAAAATAATATTACAATAATATAAACAATATCATTACCGATTAATTGACATCAATGACAACATAACATATCATTAATGCAATCTTCATGCAAATGCTAACATTGTCCACATTGCATAGAAAAGTTCTATCCAACCCCTTTTTGTACAATATATCATTAAAAATAATATACTTGGCAGCCTTTAATCTCAAATTTTGTTTTTCTTTTGGAGAGAGATGCTCTGAATAGTCCTCATAAGTTAAGTAATATGCAACATCTGCAAACCAAGAATCTTGAAGACCAACAAATAAGAATAAGGGTGACTCCTTAGTCATTTCATTCTTACTTTCTGCTATTAATCTACACAAACCTTGTCCTCTCACTAATTTTGTTGGTTTAATGTCCAAATTAAACTCTTATATCTTAGACACCCATGAGGCTCTATTGTGCATTCATATATCTTGTTGTGTCACAATGCTCTTGACTGCAAAATGTGGCACATAAACAACTGTGTGAGAATGAAGAATATAGTACCTGAATTGCTTTACAACTTTCATGACTACACACACTTGCTTTTCCATCAGGGAATATTTCAATTCACGCTTTTTAAGGGGAAAACTCATGAAGGATATTGGAACTTCTTCATTTTATTCATTCTTCTGTAACAAAATCCCTGACATGGTATATTCTGAGGCATAACAATAGATGATAAAATATTTCCTAAAATTTGGATTAACAAGAATAGGTGCTTGAGAAATGGCTTCTTTTATTGATTCAAATGGTTTTTTCCCCTCTTCATTCCATTTAAATATATTCTTTTCACTCATCAAATTTACAATGTACCTAATGATTTCTGCAAAATCTAGAACAAATCTCCTTAGGAAATTTACCTGCCCGAAGAAAGACTTGATTGCATTTCTTTTCGATGGTAAACTTAACTGTTAAATTGCCTTTACTCTCTCAGGATCCACTCTTACTCCTTCCTTAGAAATGATGTGGCCAAGTAACTTACCTTCTGTAACCCCAAACACTAACTTCTTTGGATTCAATGACACTCCATGTTCTCAGCACCTTTGCAACACTTGCCTCAAGTCTCTTAAGTGATGCTTTCTCCTATTCGAGAAGATGGTTAAATCATCAAGATATACATCAATTATTTTATCTTCAGATGACCAAAAGATAGGTCCATATCCCTTTGGAAGGTGGCTCCTACATTTATCATACCAAATGACATCCTATTATAGGCGAAAGTACCCCAAGGAGTGATGAAAGAAGTTTTATGTTGGTCACTTTCTAAAACACTAATCTGATTATAACCAAAAAAACCATCAAGAATAGACATCATTTGAGAGCCTGAGACTATTTGCAAAATATGATGCATGGCAGGTAATGGGTAATTATCTTTGAGACTGGCCTGATTCAGATTCCAAAAGTCCACACAAATTCTTATTTCTCCATTTTTCTTACGGACAGGGACAATGTTTTCTATCTAGGTAGAATGGTGAATAGGGTATATAATCCTGGCTTTCAACATTTTGTCTACCTCCTAAAATATTGCCTCAGCTACTTTGGGGTTAAAATTTCTAAGCTTTTGTCGGAAAGCACTCACTCTAGGCTTCAGAGGGATGTGGTGCTGAAATCTCCCTTCCCTAAAGTTCTTTAGGTCATCATAACACCACGCAAAAATGTCTTTATATTCCAATAGGAGAGTAATGAACCTTTCTTTCTTTGCATGTGTGCAACATTTTCCTAGATTTATATACTTGGGATCTTCCTCAGTACCAATGTTAACTCTTTCATAACCAGTAGCATCCTGGACTGCGAGAATCTATTCCTCTTTATTTTTCTTATAGGCATCATGACAATCAAAGATAAGTTATAAAGAGACCAACCCTTTATGAATTTTATTCCCTTTTAATTGTATTACCCCATTATTCATTTCTCGGGCTCGCTCTGGTGAAAACTCTTTACATTTAGCATTTGATCCTTCAAAGAATGTAGTAGTGAATGTTTCTACACACTACAAGAAGTTGTTAATTTGTTTGTCATTTTCAAAGACCTGCCAAAACTCAGAATTATCAGGTACACTAGGCCGATATATCAACTCCACTCGATAGGTATCATTTGTAAACTTAGGATGAGGGATCAATAAAGAAGTCAATATTGCTAAAGAATTGGCTTTGGAGTTTTGTTCCTTGGGAATGGCTTCAATAGAAAATGTATCAAAATCTTCAATTTCATCCTAGACTCTATTTCGGTAATGTTTCAGTCTCTCATTCTTCACATTGAACAATCCTCTAACTTGTTTCACGATCAACTCTGCATCTCCCTCAACTTGCAGAAGCTTTACTCCCAATATTTTCACTTTACCTAATCCCAACAACAAAGCTTCATACTCAGCAGTATTGTTTGTGTTCTTGAATTCTAGTTTAAAAGAAAAAGGGATGTGAATACCAGAGGGAGGAATAAGAACTATCCCTACACCAGAACCTGATGTTGCACAGCTCCCATCAAATTCCATTAGCCATAGATTTTCCTCTACCTCCGGTTGTGACAAATTTTCTATAGCTTCATTATCACATAAAATCATGTAATTTCCAACTTGACACTCATGATACAAAATTTGAGCCTTTGGATCATTAGAGAGAAAAACAGTGAACTTGGATTTAGGTATAGGCTACAAAATGACTCATTGTTTTCTTATGGGAATGGTGGCTTGAGACCAATCCATTTTTATCTCACCCCCTAAGTCTCTACAAAATGTGTGTCTTAGTAACATGTCGTAACTTGCAGGGATGTTAGCTATTAAAATAATTAGCTTGATTCTTTTATTCGGATGAGCAGCAAGGACTACTTGAGCATCTTTGATCTGTCCTTATAGGGGTATTTTCTTGGAGTCCATTGAATAACATCTACCACAGGTTTTAGCTACTGCAAATGGCATAATATTATCTGACACACCTGAGTCTATAATACAATTGTTTAATTTATGACCATTTATGAATAATGATATATAAAAAGGCTTAGTTTTTTACTCCAAGATAGATAACATATCATCAATTTGAAGGGATATTATTTCAAGGATAACTTCATGAGAAACAAGATGTTTTGACACATCACCTTGGGAAGACAATGTAGCATTAACTGACTGTTGTACCTCGTTAGCTTGTAATACATTATTTATTTTTACAAACTTAACTAGCCTATCCAGTTCTTTAGGATTTAATTTAAGGTACTCAACTAGTGTAATTTGAATCCAGGAGGATTTACAAAACTCTACAATATCAAATGAACCTTCTATCTCTACAAATTTTATCAATTGAGGTTCTTGAGGTTTATGATCATTAATATAAAATCTAGAAACAATATCCTTACCTTTAGAATTCACTGCAGAGGATGAAGAAGCACCATCAGGTTTTACATTCTATTGATTCCTTCCCAACACAACACATAAACGATCCTCCAAGGTAACCAAAATATCACCTCCTCTTTCTGAATCCGACTCATACTCCAGGAAGTGAATTTCAGAGTCGCCAGGTTGCCTAAAAGATTCTTCTTCACTTAATTCATTTGAAACATCTTTAGAACTAATCAGCTACACATAACGCACCATTCTAGGACAAGAATTACCATCATGATCGTCTGTAAGATGAAAAACACACATATTCCCCTTTGGTGGTGGAGATTCAATTTCCAATCTTTGTTGGGTTGAGGGTAATTGCAAAGCTTTATTTCCAATTCCCATAGACTGATTTGTATTCCTCCTTGGTATGTCTTGGTAAGGTGATGAATAAGATGTACTATCTTTTGGTAACTGTCTTTTGAGTGTTATTACATCATTCATCAATCTCTGAATTACCGGGTATGAAGAAGTAGAGGGTTGCACATTGGGCACTTGTACTTCTCTCTTCCATTTTCCTACAGTGATCAAACCATCTTCCAACTCAACGACAAGTGTTTTAACATCACTCAGAGTTGCAACTCTTTGTCTATGAATCAAGAAACCTATCTCTAAGGGCATATAATTTATAAAAAAACATTTCAAATTATCATCTGAGGGTTTCTGATTTGCGAGAATTTTATGAACAATTTTATCAAATTTAGCCATGAAATCCCTCATAGATTCTGGAATTTCTTTCTTTAACTGGGATAATTGACCCAAAAGAGAATGCTCATCCTCTACCACCTTGAACCTAGTTTCAAACCTTGTTTTCAAATCCTGCCAATTTGTTATTACACTGTTTGGCAAGTGATAAAACCAATCTGTAGTCGTTCCAGTTAATGTTTGTACAAACAGCCTTACTGCAACATCTTCATATTGAACAACTATTTTACCACAAGCCACATTAAATGCATTCAAGTGTTCATCAACTATGATCTTCCCATCACCATAAAATTTTTGCAAGTGATCTCTTGCTCCTTTGGGTAAAGCATTCAATTTAAACCCAGATTCAATGAACCTACTGCGGCCCCCCAAGGATTATTTGTTGTCATTGGAAGAATGATATTGAGGGGTGTTCATTTGATTACACTGGGTAAGGAAACAACATGCAAGGTTAGAGCTTGACAAACTGATGATACACAAAGTATAGGAGATGGAGAAGGAGGTCTACTTCTTGGTCATCTCTTTGGTGAAAAGGATGGCTGAAAATTTAAGTTTTGCAATTCTTGAAAAATAGAGTCAACTATTCCTTCACACCTTTTAGACCTAGTATATCTTCTTGGCTCCAGCTTGTCTACAATGAAAAATTTTAAAGACACCAAAAATATCCTTAAAGATTGACAATCCAATTCATTGTATCCTGTAACCAGGCAACCAATCTTATTATTTGACTCCTCAACAGAGTCGCCAAAAAATACGTTGGTTAAAAGATTTGCCTTTTCTTTAATTTTTATATCTTTCTTTTGAAAAAAAAAAATCACTCATGTATACCCTTCATAAAAAAAAAAATGTACCAACAGTTGGGTGAACCAAGTTTTGATTTGCCCTCTACATAAGAGTATAGCTCTTCATAAACTATTCAATAATTTTTATGCAGATTATTCAATAAACAATCACACTTTTCACCAGAAAGAGAGAAAGACTTTTACATTCATTTGTCAACACAAAAGAACGCAGCAAAAAATTTATAAATGTGTGAAGCTCACAGACTTCACCTCTGCACACATTCATTCAATATAAAATTAATTTCACCCAAAATACTCAAAGTTATAAAAATGCTGATCGATTCTTGCTCATGCCTCACATGAAAGGGGGGATCAGAGTCATTTAAACAACAATGAAGTACTTCTTTAAACAAAGAGAATCAATGAATCTACAGACTGATAAAAAGATGGCAATAATGAAAGTATATTCAACGCATAAGCATGTATCCCAACAAAGATTGCTAATCTTCCAAACACAGATTTGAAGATCGAACTCAAAATATCGTTTCATTCAAATACCAAAAATATCTGTACTAAGAACTCAAAGAAAAACTAAGTTTGTTCCTTTCAATCAAAAATTTTCAGACCATTTGAAAGACTTTTCAAACCATATAAATAGCCACCAGGCTATGATAGTTTGTTACAAATAAAACCAATTAAATGATTAACTCTATCCCAAAGTTAAAAGAGGTTTTGTTTCTTAAAACTGAAAACCAACAACTAAACTAAAAACACGATATGGGCCATGATAAACGAAGGCACGATCAAGCTCCAGCAAAATATGTGGCTTCCATTTTCTGCCATTCCAGGTGAGCCGCTGAGAAGATTAAAATGAGCTAATAATGGGGAAGGCCTATATGCAAGATCCATTGCTTCCATACTTCTTTCTTCTTGCCAACCTGCAGGACCTTACTTTTATGCATCACCAAATGATCAAAGCATACAACCAACATAGATTCGATTCTTGCAACCTTTGAGAAGTCCTCAATTGTCAAGGACTTTTCTTCCTAAATCTGTTGTATTCGATCTTTGAAAACTTGGATCATCTGTGATGAATGCTCAAGTGTTTTCTTATCCTCTCTTAGAAGTTGAAGGTCTATTCATTTCACATCTTTTTGCATAGTGTCGATCAATTCCTTCAATTCTTTTAGAAGTTTGAGGAATTCCTCATGCCCTTGCTGAATGATTGAGTTCCTCCACTCAATGTTTTATATGAAAACAAAGAGTATGTTGTCATCAAGGCCATGCACTATCTTCTCAGTGAGAAAATTCCTCACCCCATATCTCTATGTATCCCTCATCTACCTCAACATGGCCAGCCATTTACTTTTCTCTTTCTCCCAGGCAGCCATCTCTGTTTCTAACTCTTTCCCAATAGATTCCGCATTCTCAAACACTTTGACCAAATCAGAAATATAACTTGTTCTCTATTGCGCAATTGATTTGAGCCATTCGCTAAAGACATCTGTAATCATTCAGCTTCTTTGAACCTAATCAAGTAACTTCTGATTCAAAGTCAATTTTAGATCGAATGATAAAGAAACTTGGGAAAGAGGTTGGGGATTTGGATTCTGGATAGTGTTGATATATTGAGCCATCTGTATTATAATTTTCTTCATCTCATTTTTATCTTTCTCATCCTTCCAAGTCCTCGTAAGAATCCTTTTAGTTGAAGATTCCAAGTGTTTAACATTAGTAGCCTGAGAAGTTGTCCCTAGATCATTTTTTTCAATAATAAAGTTTTTCTCAGTCACATTCTCAATCTCCTTATCTGCCAGGGGTCTAGCTACTTCTGCAACCCAGTGTCCTGTTTGCTCATCCACATCAATCACAGTTTCTGTTTTGAGTCTTTTGGACTATGAAGTCCTTCCCAAGCATTTTCTAACCATATCCTCCATTGGGATGGAAATAGGAATTACATTCCTCTTTTTTGTAAGTGTAGCACTCAACCATTTAGGAGTAGTGGATGTTTCCTTTGGTAATGGCGATTGTTGATTAACGGTGACACCAACCATGGTATTCTCGAAATCCTCAGGTTGTAGGATTTCTTTTCCTCTTTCTATGACATCTGTGAGAGGTTGATTTTACATCTAGGTGTCCATTGCTTCTTGAGTCTCCTCTTCAGAATCTAAGCCCACTACCAACACACTTGCCAGGGTTTTCTGGTTACTTTTCCTACTATGTGATCTGGTAAAATGGGTGGAAGCTAAAGCCACAGAAGATTCCCCTAGACTTGCATTTTTGGCTTTCTCCATCCTCTGTTTCCTTTCACTTGCAATATCAACAACATCATTAGAAGAAGGAAGAGAGGTTTGGGAAGTTGCACTGGCCCGATTGACTTTCTTATCCTTAGGTGCATGAGTAGGCTTTTGTTTGAAATGATGATCCTTCAACCATTTCTCTGTTCTTCTTATTACATTAAAGGTTTCGGTCAGAATGCTATCATCTCCTTTCCTACTCCAATCAATTTCTGGGATAGGATATCCCTGTATCTTCTCATCAAACTCAGGGTCAACTACTTCTTCATTTCCATCCTCTTGTACCCCAGAAATATTCATTGATAAACCCATTGTGACAATTTGCTGAACAGTAAACCTAGACCACAGCCTTCTTCGGACATCAAACTCATCTACACAATTCTCCCAATAATCCTCCAATTGAGGTTCATGCCGGAAATCACTATCAACTTCTAAATTATCTCTAGAAAATGTCTGACTATCAAATTTGTACCTAGCAACATATTGTTGCAACTTGAACCTTTTGAACTCAAGTTCAACATTCAAGGCATTTGAAATAGATGCACAACTATAGTGACCAAGTTCAATGAGAAATACTACCCCTAACTTCCCTCCACTCTTTTTGTCAATGTATGCTAGTTGATGACATAATTAAATTAAAACATAACTATCCAACACAAATCGGGGTAACTTGAAAGGTTCACCCTGAAAACCACCAACTCAGATAGAAGTGAATAGAGGGAATTGAATAAAATAACTACCATAAATGTTGATGAATTCCATGGTCTCCATTGTCAACATCTTATTTGTGTTTCCCTACAACTCGTAAACCAATCTCCCTATGAAAACGTCAATCCATCTCATAAAATTCTCTGCATACTTCTATTCCTATAGGTGAGGATAATACTCATACACCTTTATACCATCAACCCAAGGTTCATGATGCAATCCATTCCAATCCAGGGTACATGCAAGCATATAAAACAAATATGATGACATGAAGAAACCACTAATTCCAACAAACTTGCTCAGACTTTCGTTCAATCTTTCTGCAATCCCCTGCCCCCAATCCAGGTTGGTGCTACCATTCAACATGACTTGGATATATAAGTACATCCAATCTTCCCAATAGAAGGCATGGGCATTCCCTTTTAGCCTATTCAATAGAATGACAATGTCTCGCACCTCTGTTATGAAGTGTTCTCTAGTAAGCGGCCTTGGTAACCTGGACCCGCCTTTTTGAACCTTCAGTAACCAATTCCTGGCAATCACAATTTTATAAGTTCTCTTCTTCTTAGAGAAGAATGAGTAGGATGTGCTAGTCCAATCTTTATATGGCTCTTTATGGGGTATACCCATGGCTACCATCACGGTCTCTCTGTCAATTTTCAACTGCACTTCACCATTGACATTCTTGATACATCTGTGCTCTCCATCATACCTATTCATACATTCCAGCACTAGCTCCGGGCATGGCACAACAATGGGAAATGCGGTGGCCTCAATCAAACCACTCTTCACTATTCTTTCCATCATTGAATTATGAACTGGGTTTTTGGCTCTGTCAAGAAAATCAAAGAAATCCACTAGAGCTAATGAGGTATCTCCCATCTTAGGGAGTGAACTAACTAGGCAAGAAGTGCGGCCTAGTTTTGGCAGAGTGGGCCTCATTATGGCCCCTCTCATTTAAAAAAAACAATTACAGGAATGCAATGAATTTTATACACAACAAAGGAGAACGACCGAAAGCTAGTTTCCAGAATAAGAAAATACAACAGAAGAGAATGACTGAAACTAACCTGGTCTCAATAGAAAATTCTTGAAAAAATTTTGCGTGCAAACACAATACCTTCAATTTTTTCCACTTGCATTACTACTGAGGAAAATTCTAGAAACAATTGCTACTAGTTTTTGCAACAAAGCTAGACAAAATCACACTCTAGACTTAGTTGGTTGTACTAATTAAGTAAGTTTGTGTGAGCTATCGCCTGATTTGACATATAGCTAGCATGCATTTAATTTCAGAGCACTTCATCACACAACTCATGAATTATCATGATTTCTTGTCATAATTTTAGAAACTAACATTTTGAATTCCTCAAAATATTCTCTTTTCCCGCCACCATATTTACTTTATGATGCATGTATCAATTTTGCATAGAACTTTTCAGTCTTTAAGAATTTGAACTTTGAACCTTGAACCAAGAACCAAGAGATTCAAAGGTTCAAGTTAAAAAATGAGAAACAACATAGAACAACACAAAACACCAACTACTCGACAAGACAGACAGCATTTAATGAGGAAAGACGAAACTGATGCAAGACTAACTTCGAACCTTGAACCTTGAACCAAAAAAGGTTCAACAGTTCAAGTTAAACACAAATTGCAACAAAGCACTCGCCTTATCATAAAACAAAGCCACAAAGAAAAATTCTTTAAAGCACATTTTGACTTTTAAACCTTGAACTTTTAAAAGGTTCAAAGAAAGAAAATATACGACCGAAAGGGCAAAGAAAGACCAGAAGGCGACCTCCGCGTTTGAAATTTTAATAAAAATTGGGGGGAACTAACACACATACACACACACACATATATGTATATATGTACATATTTGTTTATATATATATATATATATATATATATATATATATATGTAGCGTCGTAAATTGTACGCACTCGCTAGGGTGGTACAATTTCACACCTAGTTTAGCACCCGCCTTAGTGCATTTTGCATTTTGCATTGCATTTCTCCTTAAGCACTTAATTAATCAAATTAATTAGGTCTAAGGTCCTATTTCATCATTCTCTACATCACAAAGTTGGGCCCTTTCACTAAAGCGCACCCTTCGCATTTTATTCCTCCAATACATCACTTAATCAAAAACCCTAATTAAGTCCTATTCCGAACTTGGGGGCTTGGTTTCGGGGTCAAAACATCTCGAAATCACCTGTAACTTCGGGATTCTCTCTAAAATCATCATATCCGACGGCCCTGAAAATTTGGTGAAAAGTTGTCGGGACCATGGCGCCCGTGCACATGGTCCCGGACATTTTTCCCGAAATTTTAGGAGCCGGATCCAATCATAAAATAAAGCTTAACCCCAAGAAATTGGCAGGATATTCAATCTCTAGGTCGGCCAAAATACGAATTTAAGACCTAGGGTTTCATACATAAGAGCTCTCTTTCTTCATTTGGAAGGATCGGATTTTTGTTTCCAGGAACTTCATATGCAACGAAAGAGCAGATCTTTGAGGACTTCAACAACATTCAACATCATTCTATCAAGCATCTATCAAATTCATTCATCCACTTAGGGCTTGGAAGACATTGAAGAACAATAGGAGATTACCGACTGAAGATTGGCTTGTACTCCTCCCTTGAGGGTTGGGTATGATTTCGTATTGTTTTCATGTCTTTGCATAAGCTTTGATACATCATTTATTCATGCTTTAGATCACATTGCATCTTGATTTAGAGCATTTACATTATCATTTACAAGCAATTAGGGTTTACTTTCTAAGGTTGCTCTAGTTTGCTTTCTTGCATTTTGGACCTTGCACACACACTAGGTCTGCACACACAATACATTTTACAAAACAACTTGGCTATTCGTGGAGGTGGAAATCACCGAAGCGGGGGTTTGACTAAGGCAAAACCCTATATAGCCGCCCCTCCCCCTTTTCAGATATTATTGCAGGTTTCGAGATTCGGACGACGCCGCGGGATACAAATCCGGAGAGAGAAAGCTGAGACAGCACTCTGTGTGAAATTGCAGAGCAGAAGACCAGGATAGGGGCGCTGGGCGCCCTGGTCCTGCCAGGACAGGGGCGCTGGGCACCCTGGTCCCTGGGACAGAGGCGCTGGGCGCCCTGGTCCTCCGGACAGACAGTGTACAGACAATTTCCAGACAGTGTTTCAGAGTGCAGAACAGTGGTTTTCGGTGCAGTTTTCAGGACAGTGGCGCCCGCGCCCCCGTCCCGAACATTTTCAGTCTGATTTTGACTCTGGGTACATATCTGCATTCTTATTTCATCCTTGTACTTACAGCTGTTCATTGTTTAATCTCAATTCTACAATCTTGTTATTGGTCCATACTTGCATTTTGGGATTAGGGTTTGAACTTGCATTACTTAATCTTACAATTTCAACAAGGGAATAGGAATCCTAATAGATATCCTGTGGCTCTCTCTTTCACCAAAAGAAGTAGCCAATTGTGCGATATCTCTAGGCTCTTTCATATTCCGTAATGTGTGTCGAAAGGTAGGATTAGGGTATGATGACCTAGTCTCGCTTTTTCCCCTACACATTTTGGTGAACCTGACATGAATCAATCATTGCTTCCTCTTGCATTGCATGTGTTAGATCTAGATCTAGATTTAGTGTGTTTTCATTTCATTTTCATTTTAAAAAAAAGAAAAAAAAAGAGAGAGAGTGTGTTTCTTTGCATTGTGTGTTTAAATTTTATGTAATCCTTTCAAAATGTCAGATTTTTATTTGCAAAATGTTCATGCTTTTGATGATTATTATGAGTATAGCCAAGATGAATTAGATGAAGCCTTAGATGAGTTTTTAAACCCTAAGGATGCCAAACCTTCATTTTACCAAAAACTCATAAACCTTGTTACTATGCCATTTAGGTGTGATGAGAAAGATAAGTCGAATGATTCCTCTCAAGGATGCATTCCTATCCACTCTTCCCCTGAATCTAGTAACATGGTTGTTTTCAATAATCCTCTCTATGAGGAGATGTCTCCTTTTGAATCAAAAGACAAACCTTTTAACCGATATGATCATGCTTTGTTGGATCATGCTCTTGATGACTTTGTGGCTTTTTCAAAACCTTTAAACAAAAACAAGACCTCTAAATTGGTTAACATGATAAATTTGAATGAATATAACAAGCCTCTCTTTGAATTCCAAGGTGCTTATCCTTCTCCCACCTTTCAAATTCCTAAAACTCCTCTCCTTACTGTCCAAGGAAGGTATGATCATGATTCCTTTCGTACCCCGAATAAACCAATCATCACTGTGCAAGGAAGAAGACCTATAAGTCCTTACAATTATGCTAAGCAAATAACTAGAGAGAGTTATCATGCGGTTGCCCATACTTATCATACTAGAAATAATAGGCAACCTAATCCTCCTCCTGTTATTCCAGTCTCTCTCCCTAATCCTCAACCAATTCTTCCTCAAGCTCCCCGTATTTTGCAAGTTATGGGTAAGGAATATGATCTCATAGAACAACTCAAAGCTACCCCTGCTAAGATATCCCTTTGGGATTTGATTCAAACTTCTTCCGCTTATCATGGAATGTTACAAGATGCCTTGAAAGATTTAAATGTTCCTCCACCGAATACATCTAGTAATATAGCATCTTTTGTTAACTCTGGGATGAATCCTAAAGCTCAAATTGTGTTTACCCAAGATGAGTTGCCTACTAGTGAAATTCAACAACAATATGATCCCTTGATGATTGTGGTTGTCATGAAAGACACTGCTATAAGACGAACACTAGTAGATAATGGCTCTGGCCTTAATGTGTGTAGCATTAATTTATTGCATAAGATGAATGTGGATACATCTCTTATGGAGCCTGACTCTCGTCCCATTCGTGGCTTTGACAATGTGCCTAAGACTTAATTGGGTATCATCACCTTACCTCTCACAGTGGGACCTGTTACTTTGCCTACTCCTATCCATGTTATGCCTGGAAATTTAACATATAACTTGTTATTAGGGAGGCCTTGGATTCACAGCATGCAAGCTGTCCCCTCTACATTGCATAGACAAGTTAAATTCGTTTATAACAATAAGACATACACCTTGATGGGTGATACTAATTTTCAGGCTTGTCTACAAACGTCTAATGCCCAAGGAGAGTCTTCTAAGCCCTCCTCGTCTAGTGATGACTCTTTAAACAAGAAACCTATCGATGAGTCTTCGCTTTCCGATGATCAAAAAAATTTGGATGAGTCTGGAACTCCTGGAGAAGATCCTTCTCGACTTGAAAATACACATGAAAAGGATTTTGATCCTGAGAAGGTTCTCGCAGAAGATGATTGGGGATCTCTTGATTTTAACCCTACCTTTGTAGGTGAATATAAGGTTCCTTCTAAAGAAATTAAAATTGGAAAGAAGGAAGAAGCTGAAAATCATAAAGTTGAAAAGAAAGAAGAAGCTAAAAATCAATCAACCTTACCTGAATCTATGAGTATTAATTTTGTGGCCGCTTCTCAAACTCCTTCTCCTCACATCTATAATTATGAAGAGTTTGATTCTCTGTCTTATGAAAAACCACCTTCTCTTCCTGAAATGGTTGATCGTTATGGTCGTGGTTTTCGCATTTTCAATAAGCATGGGTATCATGGAAAAGGTTGTGGTGCTAATGAACAAGGGATAAGAGTTCCTCTAAAGACTAATTTTCACAATTATGCCTTTGGACTTGGCTATAATCCCTGCAGACGTACTAAAGCTTCTAAAAGACCATGCATTAGTGTTAATGCTATTTCTACATCTCTATCAATACAACACCCTGAGTATATTGACGAGGATTCTTTGGGTGATTGTGCTTTGGATATCTTCCCTACCGACGACGCTTTGGCTGAGTTCTTGGGAGCCTATGACACTCTTCCTCGTTATCATCACAATAGGGGACTCCCTTATTGTTTGAACACCGAAGCCTATTTTGGAAAAGAGATCGATAACGATAAGGTTGTGAAAGAATTCCCTCAGTTAAAGGATACTCCTCAACAAAGTAATCTTCTCATAAGTGACACCACTGATGTTAAGATGGATCCTTGCAACAAAGAAAAAGTCATTAAAATTGGAAAATGTTTGGATGAAGAGGAACAGAAACAATATGAAGAACTATTGCATGAGTTCCCTGAGATCTTTGCTTGGGCATATTCTGACATGCCTAGTATAGATCCTAAGATCGTTACTCATAATATTGTCTTGGTTCCTGACGCTAAGCCCGTGAAACAAAAGATTCAAAAAATGAATCCTAAGGTGGCTCTGCTTGTTAAGACTGAGATTGAAAAACTATTGGAGGCTGGATTTATCCGCCCTATTGACTATTCCCCATGGATTTCAAATATTGTCGCTGTGGCTAAACCAGACAACAAAATAAGAATGTGTACTGACTTTCGAGATTTGAATAAAGCTTCCTTGAAAGATGATTTCCCTCTTCCAAACATTGACATGATAGTTGATTCTACGGTAGGACATGCCTTGTTATCCTTCATGGATGGTTTTTCAAGTTACAATCAAATTTTTATTAACCCTCAAGATCAATTCAAAATTGCTTTCACCACTCCTTGGGGTACGTTTTGTTGAATAATGATGCCTTTTGGACTTAAAAACGCCGGTGCAACTTATCAACGAGCGATGACCCTTATCTTTCATGATTATATGCATAAGATTTTAGAGGATTATGTTGATGATATTTTGGCCAAATCCTTTCTTCACATGGATCATGTTAAAGTCCTTCGTCAAATCTTTGAAAGAATTCGTAAATATCACATGCGCTTGAATCCCCGAAAATGTGTTTTTGGTGTGGATAGTGGAAAACTATTAGGGTTCATAGTTTCGCATCGTGGGATTGAGGTGGATACTAAGAAAATAGATGCTATTGTTAACATGCGACCTCCTCGAAATGTATCTCAACTTAAAAGCTTACAAGGAAAGATTCAAGCTATTCGTAGGTTCGTGTCTCAGCTTGCGGATCGTACCTTTCCTTTTACTCAACTTCTTAAAAAGGATATCACTTTTCAATGGAATGAGGATTGTCAACAAGCATTTGAAGATTTAAAAGTGTATTTGGCTAGTCCTCCTATTCTTCAACCGGCCGAACCTTCTAAACCCTTTCTTTTGTATACAGCTGCTTCTTCTCATGCTCTCGCAGCATTGTTGGCACAACATGATAAAGATGGTAAGGAATGTCCGGTTTATTACATAAGTCGTACCTTACTCGATTATGAGACTCGATATTCTGCGATAGAAAGACAATGCTTGGCCTTGGTATTTGTGACTCAGAAATTGAGACATTATCTTTTAAATTCAGAAGTCCATGTCATGGTTAAGTTTGATCCTTTGAAGCATCTTTTCTCTAAAACTGATTTATCAGGATGTCTAGCTAAGTGGGTTATGATGTTAACTGAATTTGACCTTAAATTTGTTTCACAAAGAGCAATTAAAGGGCAAGCGTTGACTGATCACTTAGTTGAGGCCCCTTCACCTTTCTCCTTCCCTAACCCTGAGTCCTTTCCCGACGACTTTATTCTTTCTATAGAGAAAGATGAAACTTGGGAATTGTACTTTGATGGTTCTAAGTGTCGTACGGGATCGGGGGCAGGGGTTGTTCTGATTTCTCCTACAAAGAAACCTATTCCTTTATCATATCATCTAAATTTCCTGTGTACCAATAACATTGCTGAGTATGAGGCTCTTATAGCGGGAATAAAAGCAGCCTTAGCTCTGAATATAAAACACATACATATCTATGGAGACTCGCAATTGATTATAAGACAAGTAACAGGAATATATCAAGCAAAACAAGACAAATTATCACAATATAAAGATCTTGCTATCTCTTTATTACAAAATTTTGATTCTTATACCATGGAACCCGTTCCTCGAAAAGATAATCGACATGTGGATGCAATGGCATGTGTGGCTTCTCTGGTATCTTTAGAGGACCCTATGGTCGATCTTAATTTTGTTATTCACAATCTTATTTCTCCAGCTATTGAGGACGATTTTAGCTTGGTAACATGTTGTGACTTTGTAGACTCAGATGAATGGTTCTCGCATATCATAAGATATTTGACCGATGGTACCTTTCCTGATTCCTCCAATAGGAACACTAGGGCTAGAATCCGCAAGCTGTCTGCTAGATATATCATCCTTTCTAATGTCCTTTATCGAAGGGGTTATGAGGGTCTTCTTCTCCGTTGTCTTAACAAATCGGAAATCCCTATTGCTCTTGAAGAGGCACATTCAGGTGCCTGTGGGGGGCATTTTGGGGGCAAATCCCTGGTTCATAGGTTGCTTCGTATGGGATACTATTGGCAAACTATGCAGAAGGATTCCTTTTCATTTGTTAAAAAATGTCATCAATGTCAACAACATAATAATCTGATTCATGCTCCTCCCCAAGAACTTCATTCTCAAGTAGCTTCTTGGCCTTTCTCCGCATGGGGTTTGGATCTTATTGGAAAAATTTCTCCTCCTTCATCTCAGGGACACACCTTCATTATAACTGCAACAAATTACTTTACAAAGTGGGTAGAAGCTATTCCCCTTCGCTCTACTACTGCTGAAGTGATTTGTCAATTTCTTCTAGAAAACATCATTTCTCGATTTGGGATACCTTCCACTATTATCTCAGATAATGGGACATTGTTTAAAAACAAGGATGTGAAGAAATTCCTCGAGAAGTATCATATCAAACATCGATTTTCTACACCATATTATCCTCAATCAAATGGCCAAGCTGAATCATCCAATAAGATAATTGAACAAATTCTTCGTAAAACCATGAATAAGCATGGTAAGGATTGGAGTAACCAGCTGATCTATGCTCTTTGGGCTTACTGAACGAGTGTACGAATTGCTACGGGAACTACTCCTTATAATCTTGTTTATGGTGCTGATGCTATTATGCCCTTAGAGTTAGAGATTCCATCACTTAGGGTTTCTCTCAAAGGTATAGTAGATGATGACTCTTATAGAGAACAACGACTTCAACAGCTTGAGATGCTTGACGAACAGCGCATAAACGCTCTTGAGCATATTCAAGCGTATCACAAAACTCTACAACGAAGCTATAATGATAAGGTTATTCAACGTTCCTTCTCAGTAGGTGACTTAGTCCTCTATGAGAATCAGCGCAATGTGAATGCCTTGCCTGCAGAAAAGGGAAAATTTAGTCCTAATTGGCTTGGACCATATATCGTTATTGAGGATTATGGATCAGGTGCTTACAAAATAGCGGATGTAGACGGTACGCCTCTTAAAGAACCTATTAATGCTATGCACTTGCGTAGATATTATGTTTAATTCTTCATTTTTCATCTATCTTCTTTTTCAATTCTTCAACATTGGATAATATGTTAGTATTTCTTAATTAAAGCAAAATAGAATTAAATGTTATGTTAATCTATATTGCTTCGTTCCTGACAAGCATGTCTTCTTACTTTATAGTTTGTCTTGAATTCATTAATGTAAATTGTAAAAGATTTACATTTTTTTTCACTATGCTAGCATATTATACAATGTCTTTATGTATTAAGTAGAATTGTATCATGTTGTGTTTAAATTCAAAATTAAATCACATTAGTTATATGATTCTTAGACTTAATGCATATTTCTTCCTTATCATCAATGTCGTACTTGATTAAATATTTTAATTAAGTCACACATGTATCAATTTAATCATGGAGCATTGAGAAGTCAATCACATGGAAATTAAATTCTGAACATACATGTACATTTACCAAATGTATTAGATTTAATCAAAACAAAACATACATTGTTTTAAGTATTAGAGATAACACATTTGAGACAAAAGAGAAGCATGTGTATATACATATATATATATATGTGTGTGAATCGTATACAAACATAGGTCACTGTATATCCAAAATGTGACCTCTTCTACATCATACAATCATCTCCTATCCCTAGGGCTAGTGGCTGGAGAGTGTCGACTGGATGCTCCCTCCTGATCTGGCCGTGGAGGTGGACCCATGGGTGTGTAGCGCGATACAGATCGTGAGTGACCCCGAGAGGAACTCCTACGATCCCTATCCATAAGGATCGCACGATAGGTGGTAGCCTCGGTCTGGGCCACTACTAGATCTCGCCGAACCTGCTGGAGGTCCTCTGATAGGACTCCCTCTCTCTGTCACGCCTGCTGGAGGTCCTCTAATAGGACTCTCTCTCTCTGTCGCGCCTGCTGGAGGTCCTCTGATAGGACTCTCTCTCTCCCTCCATATATCTACCTGTACTCGGAATGGGAAAAACAAATCCTCATGCCGACCCGCGTTCCCCTGAGGCCTATAGGCAATCTGTGAGGAACTGGGGATCTGTGCTATCATGGAAATGTCTGTCATTGCCTGCTGAATCAAGGAATGCCATTCCTGCACATTAGCTGTGGCAATAGAATAGATTTTTGTTAATACCATTCTTTATCATCAAAACATTAATCAATCAATATAAACCTACTATACCTGGATCTCCCTCGTGCCAGTAGGGATCATGATATGGTAGTATCTGTGACTGAGAACCGCTAGGCTCCCCTCGCTCGTATACTCTATCCACGATGGGTGTAGGCTGGACGGTACTGGTGACAGGTCTCCGTATCGCCTCCTGCTCCCCCTGTTGGAGAATAGGAGGTGGATCCAGAGCTATGGTGTCGTCTCCTAAATGGTGGGGAGCTACATCTGACTCCTCCTCATCATCTCTATCCTCCTCCTCATCGTCCTCATCATCCTCTTCCTCATCCGCATCATCACCTGCATCCTCCTCGTCCTCCTCTCTATCTGCATCCTCATCCTCCTCCTCCTCGTCACTGGGCTGATCACTTGTAGGTGGATCAGGATCTTGCGCCTCCTCATGATCCTCTCCCTCCTCTGGCTCCTCTGACCTGGATCCCTCGTCCTCGTCTCGGTCTCCATGTCTCCATGGGCCTGGATAGCCTGTCGGATGATCTGGTGGAAAGATAGGACCTGAATATGATCTCATGAACCATGAAACATATCTGCGCTATGCTCCAGGCTCTGTAGAATAGTCAGTGACTACATCCTGATCAGATCCCTCTAAATCTGTCGTCTCAATATCATCTACCGTCGGTCTCGCTACTACTCCAGGTCTGGGAAGGACCCGTGAATGTCGAGTATAGATGGGCACATCGGCTGGAACACACTGCTCTAGTCCGAACTGCCTCCGTACTCGGTCAAAGTAGAAAGGGACTATGATGTGTGCATATCGTCCTCGCAGCAGGCGGTTCCTCTGTAGACATGCTAACTGTCTCTCCATCCCATCCCATCTGTGCATCAGTAGGTAAGGTCTCCACACTATCACCTCGGATGTCAGTCTGTCAATAATCACTCTCCAATATAATAAATCTCCAAATCTCCACTCTCTGGTAAGTGGATAAGCGAACACCCTAGGTCGCTCGCTCACTGTACTCAGTGGAAAGCCGACGGGCCTGGTGCATGTGAAGTGCTCTAAAATCCACACCTGTAGAAGTGTGCATGTCATCAAACTACAACCCTGTCCGAATACATACTCCCCAAGGTCGTGATAGAGATGCGCAAGCATACTCCGACCCCACGCATACACTCTCTTGTGTCTCTCCATCGCTCTGATACACCATGTGAGGCCCCCATGCATGTGTGTCCCTCGCCCATTAGGGCAGACGGCTAGTGCTATGATGGCTATCATAAGGCGTCTCAGAAGTGGTACCTCCCCTGTAGGATGTAAGAGCCAGCTGACCATGATGCGACCTCTCGTCTCGCTCGGCATGGCTCTCCCTATGCAATACACCTGCTCTCTCTGATGATCCTCCGCTGACCGATCGGTCGCGTATGTAACCGTCGCTCCTCTGATAGGAAGACGAAGTATACGGTACACATCCTCGAGTGTGACCGTCAGCTCTCCTACTGGAAGGTGAAAGGTGCATGTGTCAGGATCCCATCGCTCCATCAAGGCCATCAGCATCGTAGGATGAAATCTAATGGCCGGCATCAAAATCACGTACCACAATCCTACAATCGATAGTGTGTCTCTCTCTGACTGAGTCAGCCGTAGAATCTGATCTCGCAAAGTGTGAAGAATATGTCCCGCTGTGTGCTCTCTCATGTACGGGAGACCCTGCAACACGAAAACATGACGATAATCAGTACTCGATCATCAAAATCGCAAATGCAAACCGTCGCACATCGTATGCTAGCCCTGGAACCTCTCGCCAGGCCCTGATTGGGGACCATGGCGCCCTCTCAGGGACCATGGTGCCCTGTCAGGGACCATGGCGCCCTGTCAGGGACCATGGCGCCTTGCAGGGACCATGGCGCCCCTGTCAGGGACCATGGCGCCCCTCAGGGACCATGGCGCCCTGGGTGGGCCCCGGTCAGCCTTCGAGGCCCGCATACGATCACGGAAAAGTCAAACATGCGAAAAATCAAAAGTCAAACGTTCAGTCAACTCACCTCGTCCAGTGGCTCGTCATCGATCACGGCCTGGCGCAGGATCTCGATCCTCGTGGGACGCTCCGGTCGTCGTGAAGGCATGATGATGGCTATGTGGGCTCCGCTGCACTGAATAGTATCCTGAAATTGACAAAGTGACGAATACAAGTGTCACTTTCGAGGTATATACTCTCGTTTGCTTGATCTTACTTTTTGAAACCCTAATTTTTCCTCTGTCATTCATCTTATCATAACTCGAGTTTGGGAGATGCGATTTTCGAGCCATTCGTTGCGTTGGAATCGTACTTTCCTTCCCCTACTCTCGGGATGTTCCAAAAAGTGCTCTGATGAAGCCTATTTAGTGAACACCCCTCATCAATACTCTCTTACACAATTTGTCGCAAGTAAACATGCTACCCTGTTTCACCTCCCTAAATAAGCAAGTCGAAACAGGGGGGGGCATACAGTTACTCACAGATTTCATCACTTTCCCTAGTAAGCATTAGGTGATTTTGTGATCTAACGTTTGTTTTGTAGGGTGCGGTTCCTAACTGTGTACTGCAGATACCGCTGGGGGCTTCGTCCGACAACTTATGGATATATCCTTTTTCAAATGATGTTTACTTTTCTGTACTTTAGCTTGCATATGCACGTAGTACTCATATGACCGCTAAAGTGGGGGCTAAATGTAGCGTCGTAAATTGTACGCACTCGCTAGGGTGGTACAATTTCACACCTAGTTTAGCACCCGCCTTAGTGCATTTTGCATTTTGCATTGCATTTCTCCTTAAGCGCTTAATTAATCAAATTAATTAGGTCTAAGGTCCTATTTCATCATTCTCTACATCACAAAGTTGGGCCCTTTCACTAAAGCGCGCCCTTCGCATTTTATTCCTCCAATACATCACTTAATCAAAAACCCTAATTAAGTCCTATTCCAAACTTGGGGGCTTGGTTTCGGGGTCAAAACATCTCGAAATCACCTGTAACTTCGGGATTCTCTCTAAAATCATCATATCCGACGGCCCTGAAAATTTGGTGAAAAGTTGTCAGGACCATGACGCCCGTGCACATGGTCCCGGACATTTTTCCTGAAATTTTAGGAGCCCGATCCAATCATAAAATAAAGCTTAACCCCAAGAAATTGGTGGGATATTCAATCTCTAGGTCGGCCAAAATACGAATTTAAGACCTAGGGTTTCATACATAAGAGCTCTCTTTCTTCATTTGGAAGGATCGGATTTTTGTTTCCAGGAACTTCATATGCAGCGAAAGAGCAGATCTTTGAGGACTTCAACAACATTCAACATCATTCTATCAAGCATCTATCAAATTCATTCATCCACTTAGGGCTTGGAAGACATTGAAGAACAATAGGAGATTACCGACTGAAGATTGGCTTGTACTCCTCCCTTGAGGGTTGGGTATGATTTCGTATTGTTTTCATGTCTTTGCATAAGCTTTGATACATCATTTATTCATGCTTTAGATCACATTGCATCTTGATTTAAAGCATTTACATTATCATTTACAAGCAATTAGGGTTTACTTTCTAAGGTTGCTCTAGTTTGCTTTCTTGCATTTTGGACCTTGCACACACACTAGGTCTGCACACACAATACATTTTACAAAACAACTTGGCTATTCGTGGAGGTGGAAATCACCGAAGCGGGGGTTTGACTAAGGCAAAACCCTATATAGCCGCCCCTCCCCCTTTTCAGATATTATTGCAGGTTTCAAGATTCGGACGACGCCGCGGGATACAGATCCGGAGAGAGAAAGCTGAGACAGCACTCTGTGTGAAATTGCAGAGCAGAAGACCGGGACAGGGGCGCTGGGCGCCCTGGTCCCTGGGACAGAGGCGCTGGGCGCCCTGGTCCTCCGGACAGACAGTGTACAGACAATTTCCAGACAGTGTTTCAGAGTGCAGAACAGTGGTTTCTGGTGCAGTTTTCAGGACAGTGGCACCCGCACCCCTGTCCCGAACATTTTCAGTCTGATTTTGACTCCAGGTACATATCTGCATTCTTATTTCATCCTTGTACTTACAGCTGTTCATTGTTTAATCTCAATTCTGCAATCTTGTTATTGGTTCATACTTGCATTTTGGGATTAGGGTTTGAACTTGCATTACTTAATCTTACAATTTCAACAAGGGAATAGGAATCCTAATAGATATCCCATGGCTCTCTCTTTCACCAAAAGAAGTAGCCAATTGTGCGATATCTCTAGGCTCTTTCGTATTCTGTAATGTGTGTCGAAAGGTAGGATTAGGGTATGATGACCTAGTCTTGCTTTTTCCCCCACACAATATATATATATATATATATATATATATATATACATATATACATGTATATATATGTATATATATACATGTATATACATACATGTATATGTATACACATGTATATACATGTATATATGTATATATGTATGTGTATACATATATCTACACATGTATATGTATATGTATATATACATGTATATATGTATATGTATATGTATATATATACACATATACATATACATGCATATACATGTATATATGTATATATATACATATATATATACTTATATGTACATATATACATGTATATACATATACATATATGTATATGTATGTATATATTATACATGTATATACATATACATATATGTATATATATACACATATACGTATACATGCATATACATGTATATATGTATATATATACATATATATACTTATATGTACATATATACATGTATATACATATACATATATGTATATGTATATGTATATGTATGTATATATTATACATGTATATACATATACATATATTATACATACATATACATATACATATTTGTATATGTATATGTATATACATGTATAATATATACATACATATACATATACATATACATATATGTATATGTATATACATGTATATATGTACATAGATGTTTACATATACATATACACATATACATATGTATATATATATGTATATATGTATATATACATATGTATACATATATACATATGTATATGTGTATATATATATGTATATATATGTATATGTGTGTGTGTGTGTGTGTATATATATGTATGTATATATGTATGTATGTATGTATGTATGTATATGTATGTGTGTGTGTGTATAGCATATGTACACACACACACACACACACACACACACACACATATATATGTATATGTATATATGTATATATATGTATATATGTACATATATATACATATGCATATGTATGTATATGTATATACATATATGTGTATATGTGTGTGTGTGTGTGTGTGTGTGTGTGTGTGTGTGTGTGTGTGTGTTCACTAGCTTCTACTAAGTTAAAATTTAAAAAGGTAGAGGGATAATACAAAGTCATCCCTTAGAATCAAGCGGGTTTAGCCCAAAGAACTAAAATAGAGATAGGAATAGAGCCTAAAAAGAAAAGAACTAGATAAACAAAATAACAATGAGATCGACAAGGCCCCGAATATAGAGAACCATAAAAGACAAATTACTTGAGCAACATGAGCAATTTTAGAGGGTGACAGAGGGGGATTTCATTCATCTAATTTACCCCATACATCAATAAGGTCCAAAGTGACATCAGGAAGAGACCACCCCTTGTCAGCAATAACTTTTCCTTCCTCTTTATTTTTGTCATCACAAATAGGTAAAATAACTCTAAACCAAACTTGGAAAAACCCTTGGAGAAATTAGGCTAGCCACCACCACCACTAAAAATCAACCATCCACAACCACCACCATTATCTATTCTATACCCCCAGAACCTCGCTGAGAGGAAAAACCTTTGCACAGGGGAGAGGTAGAGCACTAGTGACTAGAACCACTCCCACAACTAGAGTGGTGGTGAGGAGCCTTGGACCGAGGAGTCTAAGAACATTGAACTGAAGAACTACGACCATACTAATGAGCATGAAGTGGGGAATGACCATGGAACATAACTGTCTGGAGGGACCTAGGCTATAGTGCACAAGGCATTTCCCTAGTTCTCAAGAAGCTCCTGAAGGTAAGAAACCTCCAACACCACCTTGTTACCTTGCACTCAAATCTAAAGCAACACATTGTTGCAAATACATGCTTTAGTAGAAAGTGATACACCAATGGAAATAGAGTTGTAGGTAAATGAAACATATTTTCTATCTTTCCACAAGGAAAACAAGATCTCCACCCTAAAATCATGCTAAATTTGGTTATACTTGAAAGGGAAGCGAGGCCAATCCCCTAGAAGAGCCATGTGCTAGGAGAATGACTTGGTCCAAAAGGGGAGAAAAAAACCATGAATTCAATTCCGCAAGTTTTGAGCATGGTGACAAAACCACAAAATATGTTTAAAGGACTCTAGTTGACCAAAAAATGGACAATGAGGGTCTGAAATGCCCACATGTTGAAGGTGAGAGATAAAAGGAAATCCTTGGAAAAGAATACAGCAGGCAAATTAGGCAATCTTAGGATCAATGATAGCAGATCAGATATTGTGAAATTGTCATTGCCAAACAAAAAGTGGTGACTGTAAATGCCACCAAAGGTTAAAAGAAAGTACCATAGGAAGAGGAGAAATCCAACAGTAACCCAAAAATGGTTTGTAATTATAGAAGGCAACATGAGGAGACCAATAGCAATCTTTCCACCAAGGCTTCATGGAGTGAATGCCAATTTTGTGTAGCATATTCAAAGGCAAAGTAGACAAAACAATGTCAAATATCTCTTGATCTAGTCAAGAGAGACAAAATTAGGTTTTCATATGCTTCCAAGGATGAATAATTATTGAATCTCTAGAGAAAAAATTACAAGGTATGCGAATTTTGCACTTATAAAAATGCAAGGCATGAACCCAAGGCAACTAAGTTAGAGGAAGCCCGCGAACACGAATAAGAAGAGATCACTAGATGTTATGCTAGTTAAATGAAGTACCATTTCAAAAGCCAGAGCTGGCCCATCATAGCCATAGCTTAACGACTTCCCACACATGCCAAATACTCTTGGCCATGAAGGTTCCTTCAATGTGAACATCTTTCATAACTAGAAGGTTTTGATTTAAGTTATCCCCCTTCCAAGTAGGTTAGTTAACAAAAAAGCCAGAAGAAATATAATGTTTGAGAAGGATTTTCTAGGCTTCATTACTATAAATGGTACAAATAATCTACTTAATGCAAAGGATCATTTGTTTTTAGTGAGTAGAGAGGAGTCCAAGGTCATTAGAGTCATGGGGAAGGCAACAGAACTCCTAGGTAGCTCTATGAAAACCCTTGTGGTCTTAAATAGAGGCCCACAAAAAATCTCTCAAAAGATTTTCCAATTTTAAATATGAGGCTTTAGAAGGAGCCTAGTAAGGGGAATAATAAACATGAGTGGCCACTAAAACTTTAGAGAAAACTTGGAATTTACCAGCTAGAGAAAGTGGCTTAGTGTTCCACTAGGAAAGCTTTTTCTTCATTCTTAAAGGACTATATTGTAGATCTTCATTGATGAATCTTAGAAAGCAAAAGGAATTACTAGAAATCAAAAGATTTCACCATGATTGATCCACTTCCAACCATACTGAAAAAGCCAAGGTGGGGCTAGGAGAAAGAATTTCCTGTAACACTAAGTTTTATGCCATTGAATGGAAGAACCAAAAGCCAAACAAAAAGTATCAAGGCATTGGAGGGCCTCTTGACATTTTTCTCATCTTCGACAAGAATGAGACAAGAGTCATCTACAAAATGACCATTGACAAGTTGATGATATAATTCGGGAAAGGCAATCCCTCAAACACATCCAACAGAAATAGCCTGATTCGACAAGTAGCCAAAGCCCTCAACAAAAGTCACATATAAAAAGTGGGCAAGATAGTAACCCTAACGAATTGATTGATGGAGCCCAAAGACTTGAGATTGATGACCATTCATTGTAATGCAAGCATGGGGATTGCCAAACAACATTTTAATAGACTGGATGAAATGAGGACTAAAGCCAAGGGAACTAAACATAGCTAAAATAAATGGCCATTCAATGCAGTCATATGCTTTAGCAAAATCAAGTAAGTAACAAAGCTTTTTGTTGAGAATGTCAGGCCCATTCCATGCCTTCCCAAACAACAATAATGTTGTCCAAGATGTATCAGGATTTGATAAAACTACTCTAGACTTAGAATGAACAATTTGAGGGAGCATGTGGTTGTAATGGGTGGAAAAATTAGAGTTTCACAAGTTATGCTTTGTAAACTAGGAAATGACCTAACTTTCTCATGCCAAAACATTAAAAAGAGCATAAACCCAATAGATCCAACCTTAATTCTATTAGGAAGAGGGTTGAATGCTGATTGAAGTCTTATTACCCTTTCGTTTGAGTTGAAAATGCAATTGAAATTATATAGTTAAATTTAGGGCAAGTATTTGAGAATTCGAAGTAAATTGATGAAAGCCAAATGCTATAGATATCCAACAGAGTCACAGATAGGGATTTGGACAAAAGAAAATATTTAGAATTTGTACTCAAAAGTTTGGCCTAATTTTCTTGGACTAGGTAGTAGATATTTTCCCTAGATCTTTGAATTCGCTCCATCAAAAGCTGAACTTGTTCGTTGTTGTCAACTCTATCAGAATCTCAAAGTATAGTTATTGAGTTGATTCCTTGCACACAACAAGAGAGGAGAACATGTTATGGATAGGGGTTTTCCTTGGGTCAAACCTTAATTTAGGAAGTAACCTTGTAATTGAAATAGTAATTGAAATGGAAATCACAACAAGATGCTTTCCTTTTGAGGGAAAGGTTGGATCTAAAAGGAATGCTTACCATCTTGAGTGCTTAAACTTCACTTCTTTTCCAATGCTTGATGAATATCTAATTGCTTGCTCACTTGAATTGAATTTCCAATTAGGATCATTAGATGACTTATGTTTTGTTAGGATTTCAAATGAGAGGGGTAGACCTCCTTTCATACTTGTCTACTTGAAAATTAATTCAAATTACAAAGTAGGCTAACACGGGATCAAATTTCCCTCTCATTCGAGGTGACTATTGTGAGGACTACATTTGGATCTTTCTTAAGAGGACTAGGGCATTGGCCACCTTTCTCTTGAGCTAGGACCAGGGCACCCAAAGCCCTAATCCTAAGAATTAGGACTTAGATTTGGGAAAAAGGAAAGCAAGGTGGTAAAAATGCAAGTTTGTAGGTGGTGTGCAAAATCAAAATGGTTGTAGGACATCGAAAGATGAAGCACCAAGGTGAGGTCTAGGTGAGGACAAAATTGTATGTGGATACAATTTCCAACGCTACAGTGACAAATCTTCAAACCTAAGGCCTTCACAATGATCTTATAGGAGACATTAAGCAAGGTTATTGGCCTCTAGTTGTAGATATCCTCTGGATCACCAGGCTTAGGTATGAATTTAATGTTACCCTTGTTAATTAATTGTCCCAAAGATTGATTTTGAAATGCCTCTAGGTAAACTCTATGCAAATTAGGACCCACATAATGCTATAAGGTTTAATAAATCTCACAATGGAACTCATCACATTTGGGAGCTTTGTCATCCACTATGGAACTGACAACTTATTTGAGGTCATCAAGGGTGAGCAATTTCTCATAGAAGGTATTTTGAGCTTTAGAAAGCTTGATCGAGACCACCTAAAGGAAATATTGAAGAGCTCTATCTTTCTAATGGGAGGCCTCCTGAGTTGTGAAGACCTTTTCATAATGGCAAACAAACATCTAAAGAATGTTTAGTAGCTCAAAGAGCATAGTTTGGACTTCTTTAATTTTCTAATGCTTGGTGATGAGTGACAAGCCCAACAAAGAACTCTTTGGAAGCTCAGTCCCCCACCTTCAACCAGTGAACCCTAGCTTTGGTTTGAGCTTGTCTGGTAGAATGGCTATCCACTACGTACTTTTGGTGGTGAAGCTATGCCATCCTGGCTTGCAAACTATGAGAGAAGGGATTGATGGCTAGATCCTCTATGGCATGATGGAGATATGAGGTGGTAGCCTCATACAACTTTTGATGATAGATAACAAGTTGGCAGCCATAAATGTGAAGGAATCGAGACGTGTGTTGGATAGCACGATTCCACTAAGCAATCCATTTGATTATTGAGCAGGATGACACTCAAGGTTATGAATCCTTTGAATTTTGGCCACCATAGGTTTGTGACCTAGCAAGGAGATCTTTAGGAAAAATTGGGTTTTGAAACACAACATCAAACCCACTTGCAAATTAATGCTTAACTTGATGGGAAAGTGGTCTGATAGGGTAACCTTGGGGAGAGACATCACCAGAAGAGCTTGACAAAATGCAAAGGTAAAAAAAGATTGTGTTTTTATCATAGCATGATAAAGCCATTTAAGGACGCTATCATTTCTCACCCAAAAATTGCTCCAAATATGTTGAACATGTTGTTGGTAGTGGAAAGTACTAGGATCATAAATACTTAATTTAATAGTGCATATAAAACCACTCCTCTCGTTCACCAACTTCCCAATGAAAGGGTAGTAATCCCTCCTTGTTAGAGACCACTTCAACCATTTTAAAGTCTCCACAGAGTACCCAAGTGGTAGGAGGCATTGAATCCACAACTCAACACCAAAGAGTAGATATCTCAACAACATGATTGGGAGCATAAAAATTAATGATTCGAAAGGATTGATTGTTAATCGACATGAGGATTCACATAAGCCACTAAGTAGGATTAGACCCATGATTAATCACAAAAGATTAATATCATGGTGCAAGAATATTAACCCCTATATAAATCGCCTCATGTTTGAAGGCAAAAACCAAATAACCTGACGTACTGTAGTAGAGATCATGAAACTAGAGATCTTACCTTCCTAAAGACCTAACACATCAATAATAGGATAATTTTGTTGAGTATCTTACATGGAATACTTCTTGGTGAGGTCAGTGAGACCTCGAACATTTCATGACATAAAATTCATGGTTCAAAACTATGCATATCATCCCCATCCTCAAGAGTGGAAAAAAGATTATGCAAAAAATTAGCGGTTGACTGGAAATTAGAAAGGTCATTCTATTGCTTTTCTGGAACAATCTTGCCCTATTCTGTATGCATAGAAGGGCTACAAGAGTAGTGCAAGCTATGTGGTTGAGTCGAGAGTGTTGACGCCAGCTGGGGTGTCCGCACAAAAGCAGGACGACTAGAAGCCTCAATGGCAACATGAGTTGTAACCTCCTTCCCCTTCTCAAAAGTGTTTGAAATTGGCATTGAAGGTGACAACTGCATGGTAGCTAGTTCACTTGGTCTAGACGGTCCATTGGTAGATGCAAAAGATTTACCTTTACAGTTAACCGTAGTCCATTTTTCTTCTATCTTTGAAATCTTTGGAATACACAAAGGGTTAGAAACCTTAGGAGGAGATTTAACTTGCAGAGCAACCAAAGGGCAGTCCTTGATTTTGTGCTCTCAAGACTGACAATGAAAACAAGTATTGGGGCAATTTAAATAGAGCACATGTTTAGTATCACAAAGACCTCCCATTTGAATATCAATTGTCACTTTAAGGTCACGAGATGAATCAACTTTAACACAAACCCTTTGTTGGAGTCGAATATGGTAAAAGCGATCAGGTTCAACACACACAACTTTGCTGATAGACTAGACAATGACATGCAAAACAAGATAGCATGGCAGATACAACCCAAGGAATTCTATCTAAATTGGGACATAAATCTTTTTATCATCAAAGATTGCAAAGTCTTGAGAGTGAGTCTACAAAACCAACAAGGAAGACTTGACATACCAAGGGTCATGTTGTTAAATGGCCCAAACATGGTTAACTTCAGTAAAACAAAAAAGAAAACAACATTTGGTAAGGTTTTGGACACCATCTAGGTGGGCCCCATGAGGGGTCCATGCTTTGCCAACCCAGTCCCCGAGCATGCTTTCAGAGAGGACCCTCCCAACAAAATATCATATAAGAGTATGCTACTCTAACAAGGGTAAAAAAAACATCTACATGTTTATCAAAAGGCATACCTCATGAAATACTTAGGGCACAAATTTTCGAGGACTTTTGTTCAAAGGAACCATTATTGCTAGTTGCCAAAACATCAACTGCAACAAAAACTACTGGGCTGAGGCTAGTTGAGGCCATTATAAAACTAAAAGGACTCCTCCAGTTAATGCAGCGTGATGCAAGGTTGAGAAAAACCACATAAGAAGCACGAAAAACACAAAACCAACAAAATATATTTCAATAAAATGTCAATAACAAAAAGTTAAGATCCCCAAACACTTAGTATTATCATTCCATAATTCATAATATCAAGAGTACTTCTAGAATAACTGACTATGCAGCCATATAAATAGTCAAATATATAAGAGACACATCTTCTGACGCATTTCTTTATACATATATTTATGACGATTTATATGACTGCATAGCCACTTCCACTTCTAGATATGACTGTGTGGTAATTCTTTTCCATCTATTGGCTGCTCCCATTCAATTCCCAAACATATCTAAGATAAATACAGTAAAGCAGCAGTTTGTCCAGAACATTGTTGGCATAGATCAAGAATATAGTTAAGAATACTTGCGTACTAGGTACATTTAGAGGCAGTTATGTACTTAATTGTTACTCCTCTAATTTTCTCTGTGGATTCTTGCTAACAATCACTGGAAAGCAAGGGTAGCTTAAAAGTTAACTCATAGGACTTATGCTTGGAAGATCATTTTGGGATTAGAGGGAGATTAGTGCTCCATCAAAATAACCGATCTTTTCATATATTGCGGGCCTCCTTGAAAACCAGATATTATTCTTGTTTGGTGGAGAAGATGGCATAGAGGCATTCTTTTGTGATCCTGAGATTATGTTATAGATCTCAAAGGTTTCCAATTTTCTTCCACCGAGATTTTTAGAGTTTTGGGTATTCGAAAAGCCCCCTGCATCTTCAAATTTTAATCTTTTCCTTGAGCAGCCATACTCTGTTTTCACTTTCATCAGTGATAAACATCACCTTTGATGGACTTCCGTCCTGAGATAACAACCATTTTCCTTTTTGGCAGGAATAGAAGGCTGGATTATCTTCTTATGGGTGCGGTGCTGAAAAAACTGCAGCAGATTTTCCTTACAAATCCGACTTGTGACATGAGAGACAGCCAATATAAAGGAAGAGTTTTGATTAGTGGGGGAGTGCTCTGGGAAAAGGTCAGGGTTCCTCCATAGTGAGAAATTCTGGTTCCAATCAGCGTAAGGCTGAGTTTTGGAATGGTGATAAATTTGATTAAGATAAATGTTTTTGATCGGAATTAATTTGAAATAGGTTTTGAAAGGATATTAAAATCTTAGAAGAATGTTGGTTTGGAATTGGAGTGCATGTAGACTAGTCGTTTCAGATGTACATGAAAATGGTGAAGTTTTACAATTATGGTTCTAATCTTTCTTGTAAATTAGTTGGTCTTAATTGATATTAATTGTTGCAGTAAAAAAATGGTAATGTCTTTTGACATGGATGTCAGAATTAATTAATTGTATTTTTTGAAAAAAGGGATAAAAATTTATTGAACTTAAAGAGCAAATATAAAAAAACAGAGCAAGAGGCCTTAACGAAAGAAACTACCCTATCCTAATATCAAACTCTTAATAAAAGACACCTAACTGCACGCATATACTCTATCTTATGTAGAATTTTAAACTTATGACCTCAACAAATAGAATATGTGTGAGACTGACTATTGACATTCACCACTATTTTTAAATAAAGGAGGGGTTAAAATTTATTCAAAGGAGAAGAAGTACAAAGCAAGGGCATCAAACAGCTCTGTCAAGATCCACTAAGTGATCTAACTGATGAGACAAATCTAGGGGTAATTGACCCTTATTCACGATATACCAATTATGCATGTGCTTAGAAGCCCATTTGGCGAGACAATCAGCAACACCATTCCACTCCGTAGGGATATGTGTGAAAGAAATAGAAACCAAAGAATCACACAAATGAAGAATCTGGTTAACAACCAAACTCAACTGCCAGCTAACATCTGTAGGATGCTGTCGAGTCAGCAAATTCACCACCACCAGAAAATCTGATTCGCAAATGAGCCAACTCCAACCAAAAGCACAAGCACGCTCCACAGCAAATAAAATAGACATTCACCACTATTATTGCATTCTCAATTCCTGCAAACAACTTAAGCATAGAATGCCAATAAATTAGGCCGGAAGCACAAATATGAATCACTTTTGGGTGCTTGGCTAATCTAACAAAGCAGCCCTTTTATCATAATCAAAATTATATCATATCTCTGAATTAATGAACAGGAAAGAAAATAACAGAGGAATCTACAGTGTCTAAGAATAAAGTTTGGGACAGACAAACCCATACGTGTTCACTCTACAGCTCGGAAAAATGTCTCACAAGGTTTTAAATTCAGAAGCTTCACACAAGCAAAATAATTTATATATTTACATATGGATCGTGTTCATTACCTAGCCAAAACTGGGCTAGCTAGGCCTTGCACTCACAACCGGGAATATCTTACTGAAGGTAGGAATTGAAGCCACTGTAAGAATAAATTTCCCAAAAGAAAACATAGAGATTGTTGTTCTTTTGCCAATAAGCTGGCAATACATAGAACAAATAAAAACCAAACACAAAGAAGCTAGAGACAGGCAATTTCTTCTTTTCTATTAAACATAAAATTAATTTTACAAATTCAGAATATAGTATAATATAGATTACAAATATTTTATCTGCGATGCTGCAACAATCTAAAGCTGAACCCAGTCATACTCAATCTGGAGCTAGCTACTCAGAACTCCTTCCTCTGTTCATCTGGAGCTTCAAATTGATTTCTTAAAATCTTCCAACTCTCTAACTGTCCGTTACATTCCCCCTATTTGTCCGTTGCTGTCTTGCCCACTCAAAAACTCAAAATTCAAAATTACCAACCAACATTTAGTCTACTGGCAAAAACATTCCTGCTGCTCTCACGTCATGGGTAAGAGGAATCAAGATACCTAGGAAAATATTCTACTGCTCCTAACAGATAGGTGGCTGATGGAAGACTCGGGAGGAATCAATTTTCTAAAAGCTACAGATATGAAATACTTTAAACGGAATCTATGAGCACTTATGTTCACATTTTTGGTGAAGTTCAAAATATGAGAATAATGTCTGCAAGAAAGTCAGGAGGAGCAGAATGCATGCTCCCACCACTGATACAACTTGCCATGGCTTTGAAAAATGTTCTTGTACAAACTCACCAAATAAAACTCTATACCTACTTCTGTAATAATCATTTACAGCCTTGATTGTATTGTCAATAGGATCATATGGGCTTCTCCAGATTGATCTGCTGATGCCATTCCACAGAATGCTTATCTCTTTATCACTTCCTAAATTACTGTAGATGATACCATTTTTCTTCAGTACTGCAACATCATTAGGAGTGTCAACCAATCTGTCCATCAGGTCTGCATAGCAAGTAAAATGTCTAGTTTTCCACTTCATGAATGCTTCCAGTGCCATCATATTCCTCAAGAAAACATCTGTTCTGTAATCTATATGTATGCAAGGGAGGAACAACGTAGAACTGGAGCTATCAAACCTTATCTCGTCAGATGCCCATGTGAAAGAAGAGAATTTCACCCCTTTTCTCTGTAATTCTGTTGCTGAAGGGAGATTTATGCCAGCTTTGTGATTTGATTTTGGAGACAAAAGCACTCTAAATCTTGATGTCATCAGATGAAGAAACTTAAAAGCAGTGTTCATGAGCACAATCCCATCATGATCATGTTCAACATGAACACTAGTCTGAGCAGGAATTCTCTTAGGCACGACGAAATTGTAAAGGCATTCCAGTATATGCATTTCTTCAAGCGAATCACTGGAACGTTGTCCTGAAACAGAACGAAAAGAATCCCCAACATGCCTGAAAGGGGAGAAATTTTTACAGGCTCTTGAAATTGTCATATTAAGCCTGTTTAAAGCTTGAGTTTCTGAGCCAGTCTGCCATTCCAAAACTTTTTTCAAAATGAAAAGTGGGATTTGGTTCTCCAGCTTAAATATATCAGCCTGAAGAGGGAAGAACAAAGGACTCTTCCTTTCTGGATGAAAAACAGCTTCTATGTTTGTAACATTAGGGTTTGTCTGTTGAATTCTGGGGCTTTCACATTGGTCATAACAGCCAATAAATTCCAGAATAAACACAGCATCTCGAGCCATCATCCACCCCAACACTTCATCTCCACACCCAATTTGATCATTATAGCTGTTCCTTATCTCCCCTCCAAGGCTAATTAGATCTTTAACCAAATCCTCAAAAACCCCTTGTTTTGCCTTTTTCTCAACTTGGATGGTAAGCTTAGTTTTGTATCTTTCAGAGTCATACAGATCAAGCTTAAGATGGTGGTAAGGTCCAAGAGAAACTACCTGTGGCACGTAAGCTTCTGGCCTTTCACTTCGCAGGGGCTCTGGTATGGTGAAGATATATGGATGGACATGAGATGTTTTGCCTTGTTCTTCTCCATGCCTTTGTGCCTTTTTTATTTGTTCCAGCCATTGAGAAGCCGCTAGTTTAGTAACTGTCATCCTTTCTATCAGCAAAATTTATCAAAACTTGAAATAAGGAAATGGGCATGTGATCCAGCAACTCATTCAGCTATCCAATTTTTTTGTTTGACGTTTTCATTGAATGTTGTAGGATTTTTCATTTACTTTGGAATAACTCTATCAATTGAGTTATTAGTTTTACGAGTTATTAGTTTTACGGGGCACTGGCTATCCAGGGGAAAATTTGCACCGCCTGGATAGCCGTGCTTCCTCGGTCTGTGCCCCTCCGCGTTCGTGTCTGCCCGCCTGCGTGAAAGGTGTCCGTGAAAGGACGTCGCCTCAAACCGCTCGTCACACGTCTGCCGGTCCGGATTTCCCTTTTTCCTGCGGATTCCGGATTTACCCCCTCCGCCTCCGTGCCGTTCCAATTATGAAACATGAAAAGTATACAACAGTTAATGCATATATTCATATAACTAGGGTTGGAATAAAGTTGTTGGTTATTGATAATTTATGTGTTATTTTACCTATGATTTAAATATTGATAATATTGGACAATGATAAAGAGATGATGATAAGTTCTAGAAGGGATATGTTGATAGCTATAAACTTCATTATTATGATTTGTCTTCACTTTGAGGTACATATGTGAATCTCAAAATGAACATATATTATAAAATTAAGGCTAGATATTTTGTAGTGCAATTAAGTCTTTAATTACAATAATAGTTAGAATAGATAAAATAAAGGATATAAAAATGAAGAAAACTAATTAGATATTTCATATGTTTAGTTCAATTGTTTGATTTGGTCTCTTGAAGTTCTTGGCTTCCAACGAAATTCACATTTTTATTAAAAAAATAAAAGTTTGATTATAAGATGTTTGGTTTTATCTTAGTTGAATGTGTTTTTTAAGCTTATAAGTGTTTTAAAATTCATCAAATTCATTAATTTTTATGATTAGTCTACTCATAAATCTACATGTAATTGATAATTGAATATTTTTTGTAAACATAATACTTAAATTGTGAATATTGAAACTTTGATAATTTTTAGTTTGAACAATGAAAATAAAACAACCTCAAAAAAGTGAAGATTAAAAATGGAGCAACCTCTTTAAACACAAAGAAACCGATACAAATAGAAAATCTAATTATATTTTTTATTTGTTATACAAGCTATAGATAGTAAGTTAGTCAATATTAAACATTTTTATTAATTTTTATTGAAAAATACTCAATTCCTATCTCTAACCATTTTTTTGTACTTAATTAAACAAAAAGATACAATTTCTAGAGATCAACCATCAATGCTTAGTATTATTTCAGCTCAAACATTTCAACAAACTGTTGCAGGTAATTATGAATTTTAATATTGTTTAGATTAATTACGTAATGTGATTTTATACTTGAGCATTTTATCTAAGTTGATGTGTTACATGTGTACTTCAATGCAATTTCAGGTGATAAAGAAAAAGATCAACAACATATGCTGCCCTTTTCTATTGATCTTAACCAGACATCAATGACAATGGATGCAATACAAACTAGATATGGTCACAAAATTATTAAATAAAAACAATCAATTTTGTGTCTTTAGTTTGTAATTAATTTTATCTAAGCTGATGTGTTGAATGTGCTTGTTATTGCAACATTAGAAGATCATCAAAAAAATCAAGAATATATGGTACCGATTTCTGTTGATCCTGAGAAGACAACAACAACAATAGTTGATGCCATGCAAGCTAGAGATGGTAATGAAATTGTGAAGTGAACTTCATTAATTTTCAGTCTTTAATATATAAATTAATTTTATACGTGATATATTAATGTGAATGTTATTGCAACTTTAGATGGCCAACAAAACTCTCAAAAAAACATGCAACCATTTTCTATTGATCTTAATCAAATGATGACAATAATGGACACAATGCAAAGCGGAAACGGTAAGTAAATTATGAAATGAACTTCAATCAAATTTGAGTCTTCAATTTGAAAATTAATCTTATAATGTCCTCATATGTATTTTCAGGTGTTGATGATATTCATATGGAGGATCATGATCAACACTTTTTTGGTTAATCACTATAGTGTATTATTCTCCAATGTATTAATCGTTAAGTACTTTAACTCTATTTTAAAATTAGAGCTTGGAGGGAGTGGATTGTGGAATTAAGATAAAGACATTATTTGTATATTGTACTTTTGAGTTAGACTACTATTGTATATGTGAAAAATTGGCTCATCCTGTTGTAAGCTTTTGTGAAATTTATGTGTAGTGACTTACTCACTTCCACAATGGTCACATTTATTATTATATATATAATACAAAGTTGCAATGATATATCTCCTATGCTTATATTTGACAACAAATTTGGTAGTGTGAGTTCTCTCATATTGTGACTATAACTAATATGAATGATATGTGCATTTCCAATGGATTTGATTTCCAATCATGGTGGTAGCTCTATGATGCTTTATATTTTCATTTCTATATTATATCTATTCATCATCTTGGTGTATTTATGTTGTCTCCCACTTCCCATTCAACATTGTCTCATCATTCAATCTATTGTATTCTGTAAGGGGTGGTATTTATATTTGAAGATTATCTAGGTATGAATTTTATTTATCTATGTTTGAAAAATGGACAATAAAGATATTTTAAAAATTAGGCATATAAATTATGAATAAAAAATTTATATATATAAATTAAAAAATAACCAATTTGTTAAAACTTCTTCTTATTCTTATTCTCTAACGAAAAATATTTGGCTCTTCCATATTTCAACTATATTAATGATGTTGCTTACTAAATCTCATAAGGTCTTGAAAAGATTTCAAATTAGAGGACAAATTTAACATGTAGAAGGTGTAGATTCGTTTCACAAAGGTTAGAATTTCATTGTTTCCTACCACACTTATTTGAGCCTTCCTAGGGAATTTATTGATCCATTTGAAAGTTGATCATAAATGAAGTTTTCAAGGGTATAGGGGAATTTGACATTCAAACAATATCTATCTTTACATACGCATTTGACCTTTATAGGGGAAGTTGCTTTCATGTTTTGTAGGTTTCATATATTTTTGACACCTCATTGTGATGCACATTAATGTCTCTCTAACATATCTATGTTATGGGATTTTTTTTTACTTGCAATTTATGCCAATATTTGTCTAAGGCCATGTACATACACGTGGGAATAAATTTTAAAAAAAATGAATGTGCGAGAGTGCATTTTACCAAAAAGAAACAAAGTATAGTGTTATACTAAAGTATCGGACAAATATACTTTGTTTCTTTTTGGTAAAATGCACTCTCGCACATTCATTTTTAAAAAAATTTATTCCCACGTGTTTGTACATGGCCTTAGACAAATATTGGCATAAATTGCAAGTAAAAAAAACCTTCCCTTCTTAAAACCCTACCTTTATCAAATAATAAAACAAATTTTAATTATCAATTGGATGGAACCCCACTCTGTACATGATCGTCTTGAAGTTTAAGTCCTTTACTATCAGTACAATGAATTGTAGCAATCAATGGGTTCTCTTCCCATTCATTAGTACAAATGCAAACAAGAAATGCAACATCATTGTGATTTGATATTTCTTGTATATATGATTATTGTAAAAAAAAAAAAAAATTCAATAAAAGTGGATTATTCCACTAAACTTTTTTATTAATATTTTTTATTTTTTACACAGGATTCAAAGAGCATACCAGAGGAAAGAACCCTAGGAAGAAAACCTCTGGTCACAGCTCATAAAATAAACCTATAGTATCTAACGGATCAATTTATACACCCCACCCAAAACCACATACAAAATGCGGTCACAACACATATAATTTCAGTTTTGCATAGAGCCCATATGATAATTTGCCAAAAAAAAACCCATCGGATAATTTTCAAATGTAGACTCCATAGCTACTATCAATGGAAGAAGATCAAAAAACCTTTGGAAAAACACTATTATATCAAATACCATGACCTCGAACTCTTCTCCAGACAACGAACATGAATACTTGAAATGAAAGGGGAAAGCGTGAATAATTATCATCATAAAATTTTACATCGACGTTACTCAAGAAAATCATATGAGTCCTATTGTTGCAAACCTTCCCATACCCTAGAAGGAATTTCCTCAAAACCCACCTCTCGCTGATTAGCATTGCTATCAATGGCTAAATTTGCCAAATAATCTGCAATCTTATTAACTTCTCTGTAACAATGGGATACCAAGAAAGATTCAAACAATTCTAATTTTTGTAAAATGGGATCAAGTATATACTGCAAATTCCAACAATTTGATTTCTTTTTCATAGCACATTGAATAATCACCATAGAATTGCCTTCAATTATTAAGTCCTTAATTCCCAAAGAGATTGCCATATCTAGTCCAAAAGACAAAGCATGAAATTCTGCATAATTGTTAGTTTTAAAACCAATAGCATGACACTTAGCTCGAATAAAATTTGCGTTGTGATCATAAATTACCATGCCTACCCCAGCCGGCCCAGGGTTACCACGAGAGGCCCCATCAAAATTCAGTTTAAAGTGCCTCTGCAGAGGAGGTTTCCATCTAGCAGAGCATCTCTTACCTTTTGCATCATTCTTTTTTAAAATTGAACCATGAGAGGGTAAAACTGACAACAACTTCCAAACTCTAGTAACTCTACTATCCCAGTGCGAAAAAGAAGTAAGATTTTCCAAATTCTTATAAATAAATGACAAAGCAACCTCAGAGATTGAAGAATCAATTTTTAATAGAACCTCAGACATAGGAGACCTTTTTTTTTTAAATATCCTATTGTTTCTCTCTATCCAAACATTCCAAATCACGATAGATGGAGATATGATCCAAAGGCATGCATAAAAAGATGAGGCAAACATAAAGGGCCAAGATCTAAAATGGGAAATGAGATCCTTACCAATAACAAAGGATATATTTAACTTCTCAAACAACCACTACCAACATTCATAAGCATAATCACAATGTAGAAACAGCTATGAAGAAGATTCCAAATTTTTGTTACAAAGGACACAAGGGAAAACAATAGTAATACCAAGCCTGTCTAGTCTCATACCTGTAAGGACTCTATCCTGAACTGCCAACCAAGAAAAGGCTCCAGCTTTGGGAAGACAAGCCGAATGCCAAAACAACTTATAAGGCCAAGAAGATAAATCTTTAGCAACCATAAGAGAGTTGTAACCATCTTTAGCAGTGTACTTACCAGAAATATTCTTTGTCCAAATAAGTTCATCCTTAGAATCAGAAAGAAATACAATTCTATCCCCCAAAATCTTTTCAAAATCTAATTTCATGCTTTGATCAACATCTAAGAAATCAATTGACTTCCATCTAGCTAGCTTAAGGGGTCCACTAGTTACAATTTCAAAATAATCTGCTACAAAAACACCCCAAAGGGAGGAAAGAACAGTGATCAGAGGAGACCAATCCCTAATATTCACCAAAGGTGTGTGTTCATTCCATACTTCATCCTAGAATCTGACCTTTCTACCATTATGAACAATCCATGAGAGATGAGGCAAAATAACTGATCTACATTTACAAAGGAAATTCCAACTAGCAGAACCCGAAGGCAAATTTGAGACTTTAAAAATGTACTCTCGGTCCATTATTTAAATATTTGGCAAACATAATCTGTGCCCATAAGGAGCTAGGCTTGTCATATAATTTCCAAACCAACTTAGCACCTAAGACTAAATTCTGATTCTCTAGACTCTGAATTCCTGTTCCCCCAAGTTCCTTAGGCAAACATACCTTACCCCATGCAACTAAAGGGAGTTTCTTCTTGCCATCTTTATTATTGTTCCAAAGAAAATCTCTAAGAGTATCCTGTAAACTAACAATGGTTGCTTTTGGAGACTTTAAAATAGACATGAGATATATGGAAACAAGATTCAAAATAGACTTGATGAGAACAATTTTACCCACCAAAGTTAACCATCTATGATTCCATGAGAGAATTCTTTTAGAAATGACCGAAATAATCTTATCCCAAAAACCAATCTTATCCTATTTAACAAAGAAAGGAATCCCAAGGTAAGTACATGGAAGATTTCTAGTCTCAAATCCCCAAAAGGTTTGCAACCTATGTTGAACTAGTTGTGAAGTATTAAGGAAAAAAATCTTTGATTTATCACCATTCACTTTCTGACCAGAAAACGATGCATAATTTTGTATTATTCCTTTAATCACTTTTGCCTCAACTAACGAAGCATGTCCAAATAATAGAGTATCATCTGCAAAGAGACAATGAGAAATACTTTGGGGAATATTCTGAATCCTTATACCTTTCCAAAGCCCCCCCACTTCAGCAACCCTAATAGCCCAACTAAAGGTTTCAACTAGGAGAATAAACAAAAAGGGAGAAAGGGGATCTCCGTGTCTCAAACCCCTAGAGGAAGTGAAAAAACCACAAGGAGAACCATTAATTAAAACCGAGAATCTCGCAGAAGAAATACATGCACGAATCCATTTGACCCAGGCCTTGGAAAAACCTAACTTCTCAAGAACAACACATAAAGCCCCCCACTCTAAACATAGTAAATTATTGTAAATTATTGCTAAACATAGTAATGTAAGATTATTGCTCTAGACAAATTTAATAACTTTTTTGGATTAGATTTTGTGGTTGTATTTTAAAGAATGTTTCAGATTATGCTTCATGATCCACCATCAGGATGATTGAATGCTATCAAAAAACAAAAATATTGATGAAAAAAAACTACCACACAATCTAATTTAGAAACAACTCTTCCAAATCTCATGTATAATAGAAACTTGATATCCCAAAAATTTAATGACTACAAAATCTTGGTTTGAAGCCCACTTCAATGGTACCATACAGACCTAGAATTTTACTAGGCCACCCTATTGTGATATGACGGTTTGGTCATTGCAATATCTTTCATTTGACGTTTTAAGTAAACTATCAAAGAGAGTGGGAGGAAAGTTAGATTAGAAAGGTGTATGTTGCATAAACAAATGAAAGCACAATTATTGGCATATAAAAAGAATTAAATGCTGATGCTTTAAAATATTATAAAATTAGAAACATTTTAAAATATTCTAAATAAATTTATATTTTTATAATAAACATTCTAAAATGATATATATCAATGTTAAAAATTATAATACTATAATATATATTACCTTAGAAAAAAATCACAACTTTTTAAGCTGTCATGTTCCAAACCTATAGCATGAACATGAAAAAAGAATTGTCATTTAATTGGAGGGGGAGAACAAAGTTTTCTATTCATCAACTTTTATTTTATTTTTTTAAGAAAAAATCTGTTCTAGATTGCTGATTTGATGATCTTTTGTCATAATTTTGTGTTTATGGCATCTTAAATTTAAAATTAAATAAAGAAAAGATACACATCTATCAAATACTGTTGAGTTTTTTATAAGCTCTTTGATATGTAAAATTCTAACATTTTAAAATAGTTTGGGTGGAAACAAGTTCACTCATTGAGTCTTGTATTCTATTAGTAATATAAATTCGTGAAAAAAGGCTTGGGTTGAAACAAATTCACACTTTGAGTCTCAAATGGGTGTAGCCAAATTGTATATAGGGGAAAGGACCCAGTAGTTGTGCACCCTAACTTCGCGCTTCTCAAAATCCTAGGTGGAAATTTCAAATCACTCCAATTTGTTCACAGCAGCTTACTTGGCAAGTCCTTTGCTTATAACTAAGGTTTCAGGGCCACATCACTAAATATGATGCCACATCAACATGCTTTTTGCCAAGGTGTCCAAAACAACCCCCCAAAAAAGTGAGACCAATAGGCGTGCAAAAGAGATCCCAATAGTTGTGCAGTTGACATGGCATCACCTGATTGGTTACTTTTTACAATACTATTGGTACGTTTCCTAACAACTATTGGTACATTTCCTAACAAAAATTGATATTTTTTGTTTCAAACAATAGGTTTTATTTGTTAAATTTTTGGAACAAAAGGTATCAACAACCCTCACAACAATTGGTACATGCTCAACTACTAGGTCCTTTCCCCTATAGTCAAAATAAATTGTTTTGGCCGGTATAGTTGGTGGATTGGATTATTTTGCTGAATTCGTGAATGTATCTTTCTATCACTTTTTTAATAATATATATTTTTTTTAAGTTCATACAAAATTAAATAAATATATTACAAAATATTTTTTAATGAAATATATTTATGATAAGTTGATATCAATATATTTGGAAATATGATTTTGTTTATTTGATAGTAAGAATTTTCAATGGATTTAAGACACATCTATAATTTCATTTAATTTATATTTAGAATATTTAATAGTTTATAATAAATGTAGTAATAACTTATTTTATATTAAAATTAAAAAGAAAAATGATCATTTTAAAAAGTCTTTTACAATGGATATATATATATATATATATATATATATATATAGCAAAATGATCATTTTAAAAGGTCTTTTACAATGGTTTTGTATTTTCAACCTTTAAAGGTAGAGATAGATAGAGAGAAAGAGAGAAAGGGATAGATAAGTATATAGGAAGAGGGAGAGATGGAGAGGAATAGATAGACATAGAAGGAGAGGGAGAGGGATACATAGAGATATATGCAACACAATGACATAGGGATATAGAAATAGAGATATAAGGAGATAGAGAGAGGGGGAGAGCTAGAGTCAGAAAGATAGTTAGAGAGAGAAAAGGGGTCAATTTTCAGTGGTTAAATTTTTTTATCCATAATGTAAAAATGTTACGAAATTTTATATAATTTGTTGATTGAGTTATGATATAGCTATATATCTTAATGGATAAAAATGTTAGAAGGTTGAAAATACAAAACCACTAGATATTAACAATTTCTCTAAGGTTCATGTGTTTTATATGAACCATTCACTTTATAAACAAAATTACCACCATTACAATAAATATATTAAATAACAATAATCATGTCTATAAATATGCTATTAAATTTTCTATGTTAATCATATATTTTATTATTTGTTTTGTATTTTTGTTAACATATAGAAAGCATTGTGTGCTTGTTGCCATTGTTGTTATCTTTTATCATGATTATGTCATGAATTAAATTAATATATTGAATGAGCAAACAATTAATTTGGATGATTTCTTCTACGTGACATAGAGATAGAAAGGTAAATATATAGGAGGTGATATAGAGAGAGTAGAGAGAAAGAGAGAAAGAGAGAGAGAAAGAGGGATAGGGGAGGAATGAAGCGAATACGGTAGAGATATGTAGATAATGAGATGTAGATAGAGAGAGAGAGAGAGAGACAGAGGAGAGATTTGAAGAAAAAGATAGAGGGGACATAATTAGAATTAAAGATAGACATAGAGAGATAGAGATAGAGATAGGGATGAAGAAACAAAGAGTTTGTGTTTGAGTGAGTATTATTAGTACTTGTCGTAGGCAATACTATTGCATCAATTGTTCTCCACTGATCAAAAGTGATTATTATTTTTGTAAATGAAGTGTTTTTTCTATTTTATAGGATTTTTAAATTAAATTAAATAAAAAAAATTAAATATTATTACACAACAATATTTCTATTTAAAAAATAAACTCAATTATTGTATTATTTTTATAACTACAATTTTGTATAATTTTTGTTGACATCATCTATTTGATAATACTTTTTGAAAATGATAATTTTATTTATTATCATTTTAATATATACAAAATAATTTAATAACTTTTAATCATAAATTTATATATTTTTTGTCATTAAGAAATACATATTTTCACTCTAATGTTTATATTATACAATTTTATAATTATAAGTAGTTATTTTATCAGGATTAGTTATAATATTAAATAAAAATAATTTGAATTATATAGTTTTAAACTAATAATTACTAATTAAGTTTAAGATTGGGATTACCCCGCAACATAGCGGTTAGTTGCAAGCTCTTACATGGGACGTCTTGGGTTCGAGTTTGCTTGAGTTTGGTTGAGCCCCTAAAAAATGCGGTCTCAAAAATTATAATATTTATATTATATTATAAATATTAGTACTTCCCATAGGCAATACTATTAAAAAATGATTATTATTTTTGAAACAATTTATAAGAATGATAGATTTTAAAGGCTTTTAGATTTCTTTATATTTATGAAACAAATACCTATTTTAAATATCTTTTTCATTTTTAATTGATAATATATCTTGTAAATAAAATATTTTTTTGTATAGATATATAAAAATTATTTTTGAAAATATAGACCTAATAAAAGCAATTAACTATTGCATAGAGATTTGATTCACACTATTTAAATAAAATAAAATATAAATATAAACAATAAAAAAGATTGCTTGTTGTTTAGATTTGATATAATATATTTCAAATTGAATTATAATCTATATTTTAAAAATAATTATTATAATCTATATTTTAAAAATATTAATAATCATTACCCTAAAAATAATAATAATATACATTGCGGGCTACCTTGTTCTAGAATACCAACTTGTTTACCTTTTAATACTATAAATTTCAACATTAAAAAACTTTATAATTTATGAATATAGTAAACCAGTTATATAGAAAGAACTGTCAGGGTTTCAACTAACTCACCTCTCACCTTGAGGATCACACAATCAGCCTGCCTTCAATTGATGGTTTGTCCACACCAAGGATCTTTTGAAACTCCCACCTCCTCAAGTTCAAATTTGTTCTAAATACCATTTGACATAGCTAAGGTTAGAGGGTCCAAATCTTGTAGCCCAACATACACAAAAACACAATAAAAATTGAATGCATATGATAACATATACATTTATTAATGAAAACAAAATGATTACATTCCCTCAATCCCTCACATACTCCTTACATTTGGCCCATTGGCCCTACATGTTATTAAAGTGAAAATAGCCTAACAAAATAAGAATTGAATGCATATGATAACATATACATTTATTAATTGAAACAAAATGATTACATTCCCTCAAGCCCTCACATACTCCGGACACGTCTATTCTAGTTCCAAAACAGTAATACGGATTGACTAACATATGATAACATATACATTTATTAATTGAAACAAAATGATTACATTCCCTCAAGCCCTCACATACTCCGGACACGTCTATTCTAGTTCCAAAACAGTAATACGGATTGACTAACACACGTGTTAGTCATGTGTTTTACACCGTCAATTTTGAAATAAACAGCTGTGATTGACTAACACGTCGCTATCACGTTGTATGAAAGGTTTGTTTTGAAGCCAGAATAGCTTCGACCTCATACTTCTTACATTTGACCCATTGACCCTACATACAAATATACAAGCCGTCATGGACTTATTAAAGTGAAAATAGCAAAAACAAAAGTCTTCCAGATCAGTTCCTCCCTATCTTCTGCTCCCTAACTCTTCCCTAACAACTGTTGGTGATCTCCTATGCTTCTTAATGTGTTTAAATACTAGATCCTATCAGTGGAAGTGATCCACATCAGCCTCCCCCGTCCCATACTTGGTGTAATGTGTGCACAGGCTCCGGATGCTTGAAAAGGGTCTAAATCTTGGTGCAAATAGATATGGACCTATCTGGATGTTGCCCAACCACATATCCATCACATACTGGAATGATGAAATTATAAAGGCATTCCAGTATATTTTTACAGGCACATGAAATTGTCATATTGAGCCTGTTTAAAGCTTGACTTTCTGATCCAGTCTGCCATTCCAAAACCTTTTTCAAAATGAAAAGTGGGATTTGGTTCTCCAACTTAAATATATCAGCCTGAAGTGGGAAGAACAAAGGGCTCTTTCTTTGTGGATGAAAAACAGCTTCCATTTTTTAAAATAAGGGTTTGTCTGTTGAATTCTAGGGCTTTCATATTGGTCATAACAGCCAATAAATTCCAGAATAAACACAGCATCTCGAGCCATCATCCACCCTAAGACTTCATCTCCACACTCAATTTGATCATTATTGATGTTCCTTATCTCCCCTCCAATGCTAATTAGATCTTTAACCAAATCCTCAAAAGTCCCTCCATTTGCCTTTTTCTCAACTTGGATGGTAAGCTTAGATTTATATCTTTCTGAGTCATACAGTTCAAGCTTAAGATCCACCATGGTTGTAAGGTCCAAGAGAAACTACCTGTGGGATATAAGCTTCTAGTCTTTCAATACGCAGGGGCTCTGCTACAGTGAAGATATATGGATGCACATGAGATACTACTGTAGGAACTGTCATCTTTTCTATCATCAAAATTCATCAAAGTTTGAAATAAGTAAATGGGCATGTGATCCTGCAACTCATTAAGGTCTCCACAGATTTTTACAGTGCTATCATTTTCTGCAGACATGATTCAGGCGGATTCACATGGGTTTGTGACTCTGTACAGAGTACATTTTAGTCCCTAATCATGTTTTGGGAAATTTCAAGTCCTTTGCCCTCAGGTTATCATCATATTGGGAATGCTGGACTTCAGCACTCCATTGGATTCCCTTGTGAAGTGTCATTTTGAACTCATTAGTACAAACACAAACATGATGCAATGTTATTTTCAACTCATTAGTACAAACGAAAACATGATGCACAATGTTGATTTGATTTGTTCTTTCCTGCTGACATGAACGCCTGTTTGTATGTGGACAGATGACCTCAGGCATTGCAAATCAAAGAACAATAACGTGTAGAAATCAATGGAGGTAGAAACTTTTAAGGGAGGGATCTTATGTATCAATGAAGTTGTACAATTGGTCTAATTATTAATCTTTTTCTAACTAGGCTGTAGCTATTCTGGTTTCAAAAACGCTCCAACCGTATTGCTACTTTCGTGTTATACAATAGCGGGGACAGCAGCCGCAATACTTCTGCCGAGCCCTGCAGTCATTCTGTGCCTATTCTATAATTTTTCTGTCTGCATAACACAAAAGTTATGCATCGTATGACATCGTGGTTTTGAAGTCAGATTAACCACGTCCTTCTAAATAGACATATCAATAGACAGCTAATGGCCCTCCAAATGATTTTTTAGTGTGCTTTTAATTCATGAAATCTAATGAAAGGTAATTGAAACATAGACGGTAATAGAGCCCCTTCTCTTAGTAGAGTTTAGAATTTGAATTTTGGAAGATTTTTTTTTTTGGAATTAGAAATTTCTTTCATAAGAATATTTTGTTATTATCTATCATTAATTTGTAGTTTTTATAAATCTTAACACTTAAAATTTAGAAAAAAAATTGGAATTCTTTTTTCCACCAAAATATTTAAAAAACCCTCCTTTCATAGAACCCCTACTTTCATAAAATAATAAAATTAATTCAATAATGTTCTAATTTGTCTCACAAAAGACTTCGATGAAACCTTGAAACCTTCATTCAATGCATGATCATCATGAAGAAGAGGTTGGATTGCCAACTAGTCCTTTGCTTTTAACCGGACTAGATAAGCAAAAAATTTGGAACCCCACACATTCCAAGATCATCATGAAGAAAAAACTAGGCTGTTAGCTAGTGCTTGTCATTTAATTGGAATGGGAAAGCAATGTCTTTCTATACATATGTCCTAGATTACTTTTTGGTGAGTCTTATATGTAATCATTGTATTTTGTAACTATATTGTTTCACAAAGGGAAATCTTTGTAGACTATGCAATCTTTTAAACTATCATATATGATCCAAATAAGTCTTATTTTGAATTTCTAAAAGTAATATGATTTTATGAATTACATTTATGATGAGTTGACATTAATCTATTTAAGTATGATTTTTCAATCATCTAATTTATTTTACTTGGATATTTTTGTTATATAGATTAATGAACTTTTGTTGGAGGTTAGCTCCGATGTTTTCTTTTTTCTCTTTCACTATATGTGACATCATTCTTGCCTTTCTTTTTTTGTAGTTTATATATAAAGTTTTTTTGTCATGTCTCTTTTTTGAGCAATCAAAAGATTTAATAATTTAATATTTAGTTGCTCAAAATAAATTTATTGTAGTGATAAGTGCAACTGATATTTTATTATTAAATTGAACGATTTTTCATGGTGATGTTTCATTTTAAGTTTAAAGTGGCCACTAAAGTATAAAAGACAAATAAAAAGGTTAACTTTTAGGGTTTGGGAGAAAAATAAAGCAAAAAATATAAATTAAATGTTTTTCCTCAAAATAAGTTATGAGAGGAATGTTGAATAAGGAAAAAAGATTCATTCGGGAATTTTATCAAAATCCTATTTTCTCTTGAGGCTAAACTTCATTCATCTCATATGCCTTAGTCAAGATCTTAAGGTAAGATTGGTTTGGGAAGTGAAAAATCTTCCTTATCCAATATGAATTGATTCATTCAAAGTTATGATTTGTGTTGGAAGTTGTGAAATCAAAGATTGGTCTCAACCGGATTTGTCTCTGTCGGATTCAAGAATTGATAGACAAGAAAATTGTAGAAATTTTGCAAGCAAATAACAAATTTGTAAGAAAAGACTACTACTTTTATGTTGACCAATTTATATTAGCCTACTCCATCAAAGGAAGCACCATAAAAGTTGGAGCGTTGTATTAGTATATTTTAATAAATATTTAATACTATTTCAAATATTCATCGTACTTGGTGAATTCGTGGAGAAGTCGCACCAAATAAAAACACATCAAATAATGAATTGTGATATAGAGACACATTGGTTGGAAGAAATCACATGGGAGTTTTGTAGCCAAGTCTAATCTCCAAGAAAAGCAAATTGATTAAGATGGTTATGGAACATCTAAAGTTATAAAGGAGCCATAAGAGTTAGATTAAGGGTTCAAAATGCAGCCAGAGTTGTCGCCATCCAATTTATTCCTTCAATTGCATTTTTTGGAGGTTGCAATTGTTTGGTTTTAAAGTTCAACCGACACACCTTTACAATTTCTTTAACTCCACATTTCTATGTCTTTTGACTCTTCATTTTCAATGAGGAGTTTTATAAAAAATTGAGAAGGATAACATTTTGTGATTGATGAAAACTTGAAGAATTTATTGCAAATTAACAAAAAGTGTTAGTTGAACCCAATTTTCTCATGGATCTAGTCAAATTGACAAACCACATGCATCATGTTGTTTGTATGTCTCTGTATTAGATAATTTCATCTTTGTAAATAATTTGATGTGGATTTATATTACTCTATTTAGTCCTATTTATTTTAGGAACAATATCCTACATTTGGAAATAGAGAGTCACAAAGTGGAATCATGACATATAATGGCATCAAAAGGCACTGAAAATTAATTAGCATGCTTTATTTTCCCAAATATTGGTCACTGGATATATGAGGATGGGTTGTGGGCCATAAACAAATATTAGGAGTCATAGATTACTTGAGGAGATGTGCCAATAGTTTCTATAGGAATGAAGAGGTTTGTGGCACCAACAAATTAAGAGACCTTTATGATTGGTAATAAACTCCTAGCAATAGTCACCAAGGGTAAGAAGTTGTAGCTATTGTATTATGAATGAACATGAGCTTTAATGTACATTCAAGTGAGAAAGGTTAGATTAACTCTAAATTAAAATTTTGATTAAAGGTTCAATTTTTTTTTTTGCAATGTACCATTGATTTAGGTCATTTATGCAATTATAGATTTGACCCAAGTTGTGAAGTGGATGAATGAATACTAATCATGACTAGATTCCTTGGGAAATTGTGTAGATGAGAACAAATAAAGCTTGGGTTATGTGCTAGCTATCAATGACAAAAATACTAATTGTACCTTTTTAATTGCATAAGAGCTCACCTAGACAAAATAGGTCCACATTAAAGGAGAAAAGTGTAAGGTATGCAATTTTTACCATTATATTTTGCCTCTCCCTTGAATTGCATGTCAATTATCATAAGAATGCATCTCAAATTAAGATTGTGTAGCTAACATGAACATACATTTATTTTAACACTCATAAAAATTATACAAATAAGGATATGGATGTTGCCTTAAGTATGCTCCCTTGGAATGAATGCCATGCCTTCAAAACTTCTAGCATCATATAGCACAAAAAACAATAATACAATGCAATAAATTGAAAGAAAAAAGATAGCAAAATGTTGGGAGAAATTTCAATTTTCAAGGAAAAATTACATGTCTTTCCTAGGCTAACAAACCAATAGATATTACCTTGTGGTAGTCAGAGTAATGAGTTACCATTTGAAATAGAGTTTGATCATATGATATTCACTATAACCCTTTATAGAATTGAATGTCGGTGGTTTGATATGCCACCCTCCAATTAGTTGCATGCAAAGAATGAAATTAAGTTGAATGAAAGTGGGAAAAGAAATGAAAAATGATATAACCACTAAAATCTCAATGTTCATATAATGATATAAAGATAGCATCATGTGACGTACAATAAATAGATGCTATAAGCATGCTCATAAAAGCACATATAATGATAGGTGGAAATTTGCCCCTAACTCTAGGACAATCAAGCAAATAGCCATGAATACTAGATGAAGTATCCTATAAGCACAAAGATTGTTCAAAATTATCATGATAATGTTTTTATGAGAATTATACTCATTATGAATCATGGTAGCATAGGATGCTAACAATGTTAGCGTATAATAGAATCATATGGTGTGGTCTTGGTAGTCATGGAATACTTTATAATCATCTTAGAAAAAAAAATTGAAATAAGTAAAGAGGTATATGAAAATGTATGAAATAAGTATGGAGGTATATAATCAATATTAGAATAGTTCCAATGCCATTAACATTGTTTCCCTTAAGTGGGTGGGTGGGTGTAAGAAGAGAGATCTCTATATCTCAGCCAAGGATCATTGTACATATGAAGTCATATTTAGACTAATTGCATGGGTTGTAGCGAATTTTAATTCATTGAGTTTTTATCATGATATGATGTTACATTTGTGAATGTATGAATTGGCTAAAGGTTAATCAACACCCAAGATGTTAATGTGGTAATGGTTCAACTATTGTCATGACCATGGTAATGTAAAAGAGTGAAAGTGAGATATATAGCATGTATTCCTCCCCTTGACTTGATTGGTGGTAAGATTGAAAGGATACAAGCTAATCAATCTAACATAAAGTTATCAAGAGGAGAAATGAAAGATTACCAAGGATTTGATGGGAGGGGAAAGATGAAACATGGAAGGAGGGGAACATATAGGTCATATCCCAAAATGATGATAGGAGAATTATTGGTAGGGGAACAATAGCTAACACCTCCAGGTGATAAAAAATAAGGATATTGTAAAGAATGAAGAGGGGAACACTAAAGTCGTGCCCACAAGAGGTAAAAAGAAAATAACATAAGGTAAACAAGTTGATCATAACTTCAATTGTTGCAAAGATGATGATAATATGATGGCTCCAAAACTAGAGAGGAGGCAATGTTAGAAAGAAATGATAAGAAAAAAGGCATTAGAAAGAATATGACAATTGTTAGGTACTCTTAATATTTGATGATGGAAAGTTTATCATCACTTTCCTTATTTATTAATGCTCAAGCTATTGATAATTCTTTATTGACATTCAATTAAGTTGGCATGTTATCTACTATAACTTGGAGCCCTTTAGAGGCTTTAGAATTACCATCTATTATTGGAAACTTTACATATTTTGGTCTTGGAAAACTACTTCTATTGTACCAAATAGTAATTATTTATTGACTTATAGTCTTCTTATGTAAGTTTTTTGTCTTTGCATTATTTCAATAAAAAAAATAAAGTATTTATTGACTTGACATTTTCTTAATCCCACTTGCAAGGCTATTATGGCAAACCTATTCTAAATGAAACCGATGGAAGTTTTTGACTAAATTGTGAAGCTTCCAATTCCTTGCAAGCGATATGTAAGTAAGTTCATTTGAATAAAAAAATTATAGAATAAGTTTGAAGCTAAGGATATATCATGATATAAGACTTTATCCTATATAATTCATGAATATAAATAAGGACATAAAATTGCTGCCATTGTTATGGTTTAGTAATGCTATTAAGTCAATATTTCTAAATTATAATAAATTATTAAGTTATAGAAATATTAGATGTTAGCTTAAAATACAAAAATTAAGAACTAAAAAGTATTAGTTAATTGAACATTTTATTTAATGTAATCTATAAAATAGATAATTTACCAAAATAGGTAATATAGTATGTTTATTAATCAGATTATAATTTGTATTTTAAAAATAATAATGGTCTAGGTGGTATTGTCAGAGATAGCTCTAGTGCTATTTAGTTTCTCTTTTTCAATTATAGAGGCTTTCATACTAATAATTTCATGGAAGCCTTTGCTATCTTCTATGCATTGAAGAGAGAGGTTGTGTTGTTGGTTGGCAACAAATTATTTGCTAAAATGTTTTTGGTTTTGATTGTGTCAAAGATTTTTTGCATCAACCGACCCATCATAAGGAGAAATGGATGAGTTAGAGACCAAGAAACAACTAAAAAGGAGGAGGAGAGGAGAGAGAGAAGGGGGGGCTACATGTGGAACAAGGCACCTAATTAGACCTAGAAAGAGAAAATAATATAAAAACTAAAGAAGATGAGAAAAAAACAATATATAAAATAAAACACTAAAGGAAGAAACAAGCCCAATTAAACTCAAAAAATGAAAATTGTAATAAAGGGAAGAAACAAGCCCAATTAAACTCAAAAAAGGACAAGTGTGATAAAAAAGGACAAAAAAAATTAACAATTTAAGAAAGCATATATATATTTTTGGTTCATTTTTATTATTGTTTTCCTTTTTTGAGTTTAATTGGGGTTGTTTCTTCCTTTAGTGCTTTACTTTATATATTAGTTTTTTCTCATCTTCTTTAGTTTTTATATTCTTTTTTCTTTCTAGGTCTAATTAGGTGCCTCGTTCTACATGTAGCCCCCCTTCTCTCTCCTCTCCCCCCTCCTTTTTAGTTGCTTCTTGTTCTGCAGCTTAACCATTTTTCTTCTTATGCTCTCTTTTATCATCTTGATGATGGATCACAAAGTGTGATCCGAAATGTCAGTGCAAAAAACCTTTGACACAATCAAAACCAAAAACATTTTAGCAGTTATCGACATGGATTGTGGAAATCTGATATCATTTACAGATTATTTGTGAATTTGGTTCACTAGTGGCAGTGCATATGTTGAACATGAGCAGCACTTTGATGGTGTTAATTGACGTTTAGCTATGGTTATTCGACGAATTCTATGGTTAAGTGTATCTTTAGAATCTGTTACTTTTTGTCATATTCCTAGAGAATGGAATACAATAGCGGATTCCCTGGCGAAATGGGCATCTAACGGATTGGATGGTTGGAATATTGAAGAATGGGAACATTTGCAGGTGGATTTATTTCATTTGTTACAGAAATTGGTTAAGGGAGATAAAAATGGTTAATTCTTTGTTCTCTATTAGACTATAGACCTTTCTTACTTTGTATTCTTTTTTTTAGTAATAAATTTTTATCTTTTTGTGTGAAATAAAAAAACCAAAAATAATTCTTACACTTAAATAATAATAAATATTGAGAGCTACCTTATTCTAGTACTAATTTTTCTACTTCTTGATTCTCTAAATTTCAACATCAAAATACAAAATAAAGACTTCAATGTTTTTTAATCATTTGTAATTGTTGACTATGCTATTGCTTTATGTCTGTGCCAGACCAAAAATATCATTAGATTATTAACAGAAAGTTAAGAACTTCAAAATGCTACACAGTTAATTGAATCTTGAAAGCAATATCATAATTTGATTTGCTGTGCAAAAAATATCTCACTTATCACTTACAGAATTATCATTCCATAATTCAAGATAACAAGAATATGACTGTGTGATAAAAAAAATTATCTATTGGCTGCTCCCATTCAATTCCCAACCATATATAAGATACATACAATCAAGCAACAGTTTATCTAAAACATTGTTGATACAAATCCAGAAGATGGCATTGAAGTAATCCTGAGATTATCTAATAGATCTCAAAGGTTTCCAGTTTTCTTCCACTGAGGACTTTAGAGTTTTGGGTATTCGAAAATCCCCCCTGCATCTTCAAATTTTAGTCTATTGCTTGAGCAGTCATACTCTTTTCCATTTCATCAATGAAAAACAACCATTTTCCTTTTTCGCAGGGATAGAAGGCTGCATTATCTTCTCATGTATGTGGTGCTAAATAAACTGCAGCAGATTTTCCTTACAAATCCGATTTGTTTCATGAGAAACAACCGATCTAAAAAGGAAGAGTTTCGATTAGTGGGGGAGTGCTCTGGGCAGAGGTCAGGGTTCCTCCATAGTGACAAATTGTGGCTCCAATCAGCCTAAGGCTGAGTTCAAGAATGGTGATAGTTTGGATTAAGGTAAACATCTTTATTAGAACTAATCGAAAATGGATTTTGAAAAAACCCCAAAACTTTAGAGGAGATTGTTGCTTTGGAGGATGAGTGGACACTGGACATAGACTAGTCTTGCCATCTTCAGATATACAGGGAGATGTGAAGTTTCACAACTATGATACTAATCCTTCTTGAAAAGGTAAACTAGTTGCCCTTTATTGTTCCAGAATCTAACTCTGGGCTCCTTGAACTTTTGAAGCAATTATGAGAAATACCTTGAATTACTGTGATATGAGGTGCTCAATACTCTAAAGCTAAAGCTGGCACATGGCAGGAAAAATATGTTATACTGATGATGGTCACTGAATATGATTTGAAATGTTGAAATAAAAAAAAGTTAAATTCATCATGTCTTTTCCTATGAACGCGAAGCTGAACTGCTAACATTCACCACTGTTCTGAGACTGAGAGACACAATCTAAATTCCTGCAAACTTAAGTATAGAATCCCAATAAGTTACGCTGGCAGCACAAGAATGTCCCATTGGTCCTGTCGCTTGTGGGTGCTTGGGTAATGTAACAAAGCAGTCTCTTTAATCATAGCCAAATTATATTAAATCTCCAAATTAATGAGCAGGAATGAAAAAAACAGAGGAATCTACAGTCTCAAGAATAATAGTTTGGGAGTTGGGACAGACAGAAACCCATATGTGTTCAATGTACAGCTTGAAAGAATGTAACACAAGATTTTAAAGTCATAAGCTTGAAACAACCAAATTAATTTTTATATATATTGATATATGAATCTGGTTTAGGGTTTTCCTTATTGGACTAGCTAGGCCTTGCACTCACAACCTTGAATATGGCACAGAAGGTAGGATTTGAAGCCACAGACATGAAATACTTTAAACAGAAGTTATGAGCACTTACATTCACATTTTTGGTCAAGTTGAAAATATGAGAATAATGTCTGCAAGAAATCCAGGAGCAGCAGAATGCATGCTCCCACTACTGATACAACTTGCCATGGCTTTGAAAAATGTTCATGTACAAACTCACCAAATAAAACTTTATACCTACTTCTGTAATAATCATTTACAGCTTTGACTGTATTGTCGATAGGATCATATGGGCTCCTCCAGATTGATCTGCTGATGCCATTCCACAGAACGCTTATCTCTTTATCACTTCCTAAATTACTGTAGATGATACCATTTTTCTTCAGTACTGCAACATCATTAGGAGTGTCAACCAATCTGTCCATCAGGTCTGCATAGCAAGTAAAATGTCTAGTTTTCCACTTCATGAATGCTTCCAGTGCCATCATATTCCTCAAGAAAACATCTGTTCTGTAATCCATATGTATGCAAGGGAGGAACAACGTAGCGGTGGCTCTATCAAACCTTATCTCGTCAGATCCCCATGTGAAAGGAGAGAATTTCACTCCTTTCCTCCGTAATTGTGTTGCTGAAGGGAGATTTATGCCAGCTTTATGACCTGATTTTGGAGACAAAACCTCTCTAAATCTTGATGTCATCTGATGAAGAAACTTAAAAGCGGTGTTCGTGAGCACAATCCCATCACGATCATGTCCTAAATGGACACTAGTCTGAGCAGGATTTCTCTTGGGCACGACGAAATTGTAAAGGCATTCCAGTATATGCCTTTCATCACGCGAATCACTGGAGCGTTCTCCTGAAACGGAACGAGAAGGATCCCCAACATGCCTGAAAGGAGAGAAATTTTCACAGGCTCTTGAAATTGTCATATAAAGCCTGTGTAAAGCGTGACTTTCTGAGCCAGTCTGCCATTCCAAAACCTTTTTCAAAATGAAAAGTGGGATTTGGTTCTCCAGCTTAAATATATCAGCCTGAAGGGGGAGGAACAAAGGGTTTTTCCTTTCTGGATGAAAAACAGCTTCCATGTTCGTAAAATTAGGGTCTGTCTGTTGAATTCTAGGGCTTTCACATTGGTCATAAAAACCAATTAATTCCAGAATAAACACAGCATCTCGAGCCATCATCCACCCTAATACTTCATCTGTACACTCAATTTGATCATTATAGCTGTTCCTTATCTCCCCTCCAAGGCTAATTATATCCTTGACCAAATCCTCAAAAGACCCTTGTTTTGCTTTTTCCTCAACTTGGATGGTAAGCTTAGATTTGTATCTTTCAGAGTCGTACAGATCAAGCTTAAGATGGTGATAAGGTCAAAGAGAAACTACGTGTGGCACATAAGCTTCTGGCCTTTCAATCCGCAGGGTCTCTGGTATGGTGAAGATATAGGGATGCGCATGAGATGTTATGCCTTGTTCTTCTCCACGCCTTTGTGTGTTTTTGATGTGTTCCAGCCATTGAGAAGTCGCTACTTTAGGAACTGTCATCTTTTCTATCAGCAAAATTCCGCAGAACTTTGAAATAAGTAAATGGGGATGTGATCCAGCAGCTCGTTAAGGTCTCCATAAATTTTTACAACACTTCCATATTCTGCAGACATGAATCACGTGTGTGGTACTATAAGAAGTACTTTTCATTTAGGATTAAAATCTGGACTTCCCATTTACTGCTGACTCCAACTGAGCTACCGACTCCTTTTTCATCAATCTATTATTTTCTGGGTGTTGTTCCATTACACTAATATATAATTTAAGAGGAAAGGCGGACACTTATATATAATTTAAGATGAATTGAAATTTTTAAACTTGTCCATTACAAAAATTTATGAAATCTTATTTGTAATAACCGTTAACAATTTACAACAGTAAGCATCAAAATATTTAAAAAACCTTGCCCTTCCTTTATTAAAATAAAACAAATTTGTTAACAGATTTTATGAGCTAATTCGTCCTACATAAGGATTGGATGGAACCCCACTCTGTGCATCATCGTCCTGAAGAATATACCAGGCTGTCAGAGAATCCTCTTCATTTAATTGGACTGAAAAAATAAAATTCTCAGTACATAAGTTCTGTGGTGATTCTTAAGTTCTGTGGTGATTCTTATTTGGTGAGAAGTTTAGGTCCTTTTCTGTCAGTATAATAAATTAATCAATCAATTATTTGGAAGCTTCCACAGTTTGAAAATAACCTGAAGTAGCTCAGATTGAAAAAGCAAGGTTCCACAAAACTGCGATTTCCTTAATCAAGATTCATAAAAGATAAAAGAAAAAACTGACATGAACAAAAACTTAAATTAATACTTAAATTAATGTTATTTTTCTAGAACTCCTGATCGTCCAGAAAGTATATGGTTAATGCATAGGCGATATAGCTCCATCTTCTTTATTCTCCTTGTTGGATGTTTGGCAGCGATGTTGGAATTTCAAGTAAGCTTTGGCCCTTTGCGAACTATTTAAAGTTTGCTGTGAAAGATTTATTTATTTTTTAAATAGGAGATCTGTTGATGTTCTGTTGTTTTGAGGTTGTATCAGTTTGAACTTCGATTTCAGGATGGCTTAAACAGCACACACTAAGCTTTGATTGTTTAGTGTGGTCGTGTTGTGGGGCCCAACCACTCCACTTTCCGTCGACCGAAAATGGATCTTTTGTTCTAAAATGGACCTTTTGTACAGCATGATAGCGACGTGTTAGTCAATTGCAGCCGTTTATTGCAAAATCGACAGTGTAAAACGCATGCAGCCATTTATTGCAAAATTGATAGTGTAAAATGCATACAGCCGTTTATTGCAAAATCGACAGTGTAAAACTCATGACTAACACATGTTAGTCAATCCTTACTGCCCTTTTGAAACCAGAATAGACGCGTCCCCTTCTATCGCATCCCACCTTCGTTTCTCGTTCTCCATCCAGTTTCATTGCATGGGACCCACCCACCCCACCTTCCGTTGCATCCTACCACCGTTTCTCATTCTCCGTCCTATTTCATTGCATTTTTCTGATCCACGTTCTGTTTTACTTCCCGTTTCAATTTTCATTGCATCTACCCCCTAGAAAATCTTAATTATGCATCTACCGCTGGAAGATTTCAATTATCCCGCGCTTTATCAAAACAACAAGAGAATTTGGGGTTAATTCATTCTCCACATTCAACAAAAACTCTTCCTCAGCGCACAAAATTACAGTTCAGTTCATTTGCTCTGTGAAATTGGCTGGATTTTATCGCTGTGAACAGAAAAAGGTATGTTGAGTAATGTGAAAACTGTCTATTTTTTCACTTTCAAAGATAATTTATCTCTGCTTCCACATTTTTCACCCATAGTTTCTGCTTCCATGCTGTAGCTAAAGAGATTCTACCTCTGCTGACTGTATAATAGATTTTCTACCTCAGTAATGCCTTCGCCGAGATTGTTTTGAAAGCTGAATGAAAATATTTTTGTATAAGATTGCCAGAAGCGTTACCCTTTTCGCCTTCTCTGTAACATAAATTATCTTGATGCATGAAAATGTTATATATAAATTTCTTATACATATTAATTTTGTTTTTTACTAGTCATAGTGTAATTTGTTTGGGTCACTTGAAAAACATTATGAGCATTTGTAGCAAAGAATGTTTCAAGTGAATAAGTGAATTTCAGGTAATTCAATTGAGCCAACAAATCATCCATAATCTCACTGAATATATGCAACTGTCCATCCATTAAATTAATCTCCTCAACGAGTATATACATTTTAATTAATTAGATCCATAGTACAATCTGCTACATAAGATTAGCAATGCTTACAATAGAAACCCCCTATTTCTACAATTAAGGCCAGTGCTAGTTCGAAACGAAATGCATTTTGGAAAAAAATGCAAACCAAATTTTGATAAAGACAAGCCAGAGAAGTTTAGGGAGAGAATTCTACCATGATTTGAGAACTCCATTTCAAACTGAAATTAAATTTGAGCAATAATGCGAGCAAGATGAACAAAAACTCAAATTAGTGTAACATATATCCTATGTCTACCTGTTTCTATATTTCAATTCAAACCCCTCTCTGTTCCCACTTCAAGCTCTGTATTGAAGGCTTTGTTTAATCAATGGATCGTAAAGGTATTCTGACTTGCTCACTTTCCTTCAACTCTTGAAAAAATCTCCACAAGAAGTTGGTAATGGAGGAAAAATGAGCAGAGGAAATACATACATATTTATGTGGCTGATGCCAAGTTTCGGCCCCAAATTTAATAGTTAGTGATGTTCGCGAAGCAAAGGATTTTTTGCTTAGGATAAAAAATCTTGTGATGAGTTGTCCATCAACCATCTGTAAAACCATTTTCTATTATTTGCGCATAGCATTTCCTAGCAGCTCTACTATGGAGGTTTCTTTATAGTCAAATGACAAACTATCAAGATCAGTATAGGCTGAGAAAATTATGGTTGTAACTGGATTCAGTATAAATTTCAAAGACCAAGTAGTGATTGTGAAGAGAGAATCCCTAAAAGAGAAAAACCTTATTTGTATAGCCTTGTCTCTGGCCATTACATTATAAAAAATGAGAACTAGGGTGTTTTGAAGATAGGACATACACCTCAGATATTTCTTCCTAACATTCTAATACACATGTTCATGAAAAGATGATGCGGCCCTATGGGTATATCTGAAGCCCATACCAGAATGAACATTACTTGTTGTTTCAACTTCATATTTCTTGAGGCCATATGAGAACTGGAGAGATTCAAAATGGGTAGAACTCTTTGCTTCTTTCTCCATAATGATTGGTCTCTATTAACAGCATTGTCCTATGAGTGTTTGTCATTGAACCATTTCCCCTGTTTCCCCTTCCTTTAGGAAGACCATTTTGAACACATTCAGTGTTTAAAGAATAAGGATTTCTTGCAGTCTCTTCCTTTGTTTTGGTAGTGTTTTATTGTGAAAAGCCCCTTTATTGCTAGGTTTATGGCCAAGACGAATTCAATTGGGAAATGTAACCCGACGTGGCCTAGATATGTTAGCCCTACATTAAGGGACCCTTTTTTCATGGATTCCAGGCCAACTGTGGGAGTGGGATCTTACAAATTCTTGGTTGCAGCAAGTATTATGCCTCGGTGGATCCGTAGGGATAAAAAATAAATCAAAAAAAGGTTATTTCCTCCTACGTCAATCGCATGTTCTTGTTCCTGTAGACTCTTCCCTTGTTTTGCTTGTATTGTTATGGTGAAAAGCCCCTTTATTGCCAAGTCTGTGGCCAAAAGAGATTCGATTGGAAAATGTAACCCAATGCGACGGTTGAAGCTATTCTAGTTCTAAAATAGACTTTTCATACATCATGTTATTGATAGGTTAGTCAATCGCAATCGTTAATTGCAAAATCGACGGTGTAAAACGTGCAAATAACACGCATGTTAGTCACTCTATACTGTCTTTTTCAAAGCCAGAATAGACGCGTCCCAACATGACTTGGATATGTTATCCCTACTTTGTGGGACCCTCGTTTACCTGATTCTACGCTAGCTATGGGAGTTGGGTCTTACAAATTCTTGGTTGCAATCAATATTGCACCCTGGTGTATCCCTAGGATTCCAAAATTGGTCAAAAAAAGGTTATTTCCTATGCATTAAATGGATTTGTTGAATAGGCATTAGGAAGTTACAAGCAAATATAATTGCATGTTTATAGCCAAATTTCACAACTTTGCCACTATCCTCTCTACCTGTGCTAAAATGAGAGCTTTGGAACACAACATAGACATCCATCAAACATGTATGAAAAATGTAGAAGAACAGACAAGGCACATGAAATCTTTAGTAGAATATTTCAAAGGCTTGTTTTGTTATTTTAGGTTAATGATTAAAATAAGAAACTATTTGTTGTTGTTTATGTTTAATGTATTGTTTGGTTATGTTCAATCTTTAACATAAATTGTTTGTTATTTCTTAAAGGTACAAGATTAATATAGTAGAGTTTTGAGAGATTTATTTACTAAACTTATGTTATATTATCTATTATCATAAAATCTTATATAATTTACATAATTTTCATTTCCACTCTTGCATATTATTATTTTTTTACCTCTTTCTAATATATAATTCCTATTAAAAATATTACGTCTCTTAATTGTATAATTTAGGTACCTATTTTCTTAATTATTCTTCTATAGCCCTTACAAGTTCAACTAATCATATCATTTCCACCACTATCACACTCATCTCTAAAATTAAGATTAACTATTTGACAATGTGAATATGTGATCATTCTTAACTTTCTTTACATATTTGAATTGAGAAAATAAATTAATGTACATCTGCATGAAATAAATAAGAAACTAGAAATATAAGTCTCCTATTTTCTTGATTATACTTTTATAGCCGTTACAATTTCAACTAATCATACCATTTCCACGACTATCACACTCATCTCTAAAATTAATGTTAACTATTTGACAATGTGAATATGTGATCATTCTTAACTTTCTTTACATATTTTGAATTGAGAAAATAAATTAATGTACATATGCATGAAATAAATAAGAAACTAGAAATATAAGTCTCCACCCATAATTGTCAAGTGAGGCTTTAAATGATGTATGGAGCTTCTTCATTATAAAATATGTACACAGAGAAAATCCCTCTCATGAAATAATATCTCTCTTTTATATAGTGTATAACATCTCTATCATTTAGTTCATTTAAGACAAAACAAACCTATATGCAATCCCTACATCAATGGCATGGTCAAATCCTCTTTATAGCATCATGAAAGCTATAAGTAAAGATATAAATTTAGAATATCTTACAAATATTAGGCATCCAACCATCATGGTGTTTCTTATTGAATGATGTCGCATGGGTAGAGTAAAATGTAAATTTAAGTTTTAAGATAGTAGTCCAATTATGATATTAATTTTTATTTTTGAAAAATTAATCTATTTTTTATAGTCTCTCTAAGATTTATAGTCTAGATTATTAAATTCTTAGTGAAAGAAATATAAATGCCTACTCACCCATTATTTTATTCAAATGAAGAAAAATGTCTCAATAAATATTTTTTGAACTTATAATCAAATATCATGAAACACAACCAACATAAATAATATAAATTGATGGACACATGTCCATGAGTGATGGGTGTGATCTTGTGCACTTACGTGTCCTCGTGTACATGGCATTAGTTTTGTGGTATCCTTCAACTTTACATGGTCTTGTTGCCTGTGGTTGAGGTTGGATTCAAACTCTACATAACTTGACATAATTGTAGCTACTTAGTTTCATTGTAAAAGCTATTGACTTCATAGAAAATTGGTCAGCACTTTCCTCTAAATCACTAGTGATATATTGTTAGGACCCGAGAAGGACAACTAAGAGGGGGGGGGTGTGAATTAGTTGTTAACCAGTTGTCAATAAATTGTAAATTATTCCAGCTTAATGTTAGTGCTGGTAAACCAAACTTAAATGCCGGTAAAATGGTTTAACAGTTATATCAGTACCGGTGAAACTTAATGCATGAAACAGAAAGAGAAACAACATCCACAACACATAACATAAAGATTTTGACATGGAAACCCGATAAGGGAAAAAACCATGGTGAGTAACCTTACCCACAATCGGATGATACTACTGCAAATAGTATGTGTATACAAATGGGGTCTGCACATGTAGAAAGGCTAACCACCTAGAGCTCACTGCTCAATCACAAAATAGGAGTCACACTAACTACAGTTGGATGGTTAAATCCAATGATAATGTACTGCTCAAAATAGCATGTCCAATACTAGATTCAATACCAGTTCAATCTTTCGCAAAAGGATCTGCTTATTTTCACTCTTCAATATTCAAACACACTCATACCATATCACATATCCTGATCTTCAATAAGATCTTACAAAAATATATATAAAACCTAAGACTAAATGTATAGGTCAGCTCACTAAAGATATTACAATTAAATCAATTACAAAATAAGTCTTGATGCGATACAACATGTCGCCTCAATACATTTACCACATTAACCAATCAATAAACCATCTCCATGACGTGTTATGTTGATTTGGAATACATAACATGTACCGGTCCATAACCTAGACCTATTTGCCAGTTAAGACAAATCTGTCAACCCAATTAAACCAATAAGAAAAATACCAAATCCAAACTTTCAATCCATGTCTTCGACATAACCAAATGATCTCCAAGTTATCATCACTACTAGTGAACCATATAACTTGCTGGTGAACATATACTGGTGATTGTGCATAAGCCACTAACCATATCAATGAACCATATTGTCAGTTCAACAATAAACCAATATAATCATAGTGCCAAAACAAGAATGTATACCTCCAAGAAGATAAGTGTTGACATTGTATACACCTAAAAATGGTCTGAAGATAATTAATTAAACAAGCAATTATTTAATTAATCCCCCTTCCCAATTTAATTGAATTCACTAAGCAATTTGATTAAATTTCCCCTTTCATCTACCTATTATTTTTTAGGATTTATTTAATAGGTTCATTTCATAATCCCCTTTAATTAATTAATTCCCCCCATCAAATTCATTTCTTCTAAATCCCCTAATTAATTAAAACAAATCAATTTGTGAGTTGTTGAGATTAATTAGCCTTTTCCTATTATTTGAATTTTTAAATTCAAATTACCCACATGCTTCCTAACCTAACCTCTTCTAAACTTGACCCATTCCATTTACCACCATGTCCCCTTTCCTTGAACACTTTGCCCTCTCATGAGCCAAGCTTTGTGACACTTGTCACTAAGTGTTCCCTTTCATCTAACCTCTTCTAGAAGCCTCTTGACACTTGTCACCATGAAGATGACAATGTTCCCTTTCATCCAACCCTTCTCCTACCTACCACCAATTGTCCCCTTTCATCCAACCTCTTCTCAACCCACCTCCAATTCAACCATTGATATCTTCAAATCAAATCTTGACCATTGATTCCTGTCACCTCACCCCTAGCCTTGGGAAATCCTATAAATAGACCCCATTTTGGAGCACAAACGGTCCCAATTCATATCATTTTTGTATCCATCATATTCATCCCATCTCATTTTCATTCAAGCATTGTTACTATAGTCATATAGCTCTTAGTTTATCATCTTAGCATTGTTATCATGATCAATTTTAGTTTAAATCTATAACTTATTTCTAGCTTAATTGCATCCTCATTCTAGCTTATTTTCTAAAATAATCATGAAATCATGTAGCTTAATCATGCTATCATTGCTAGATCATGCATCTTCATCATTTAAATCCTCCATTTAAGTGTAGTCAAGTCATTGGAATTTGCATAACCAAATTTGAGAGCAAAATTCATAGTCGCATTTACAAGGAGGCAATAGATTGATTAGCTATGGTTTTAGCTTTCATTGATTAATTTTCTAACCATTGCTTGTAATTATTTATTGAGTGTTTTGTGTTGTAGCTACAGGTATAACAGGTACACACTTCATAGATACACGACATTTTGGCACCCATCGTGGGGTCGGAATCATCATTTTTGGCCGCTCAAGCTTCAACAAACATCCATCTCTGTCGGGACATAATCTGAATGTCATACGAGTTGATTTTCCAACTCGTACGAACTACCTTTTAGTCTGGTATGAAACCTCATCTTATGTCGTATGAACTCATTATCCCTATCATATGAGAGTTAAATTCATGTCGTACGAATTTCTTACTAGTAAATCTTGTGTCGCATGAAATAATTTTCATTGTCGTACTAGAGTTAAATTCATGTCGTAAGAATTTCTGGCTGCTAAATCCTAAGTCATACAAGTACATTTTGGTTACTATGCGAAATCTAAAGTTGTGTTGTGCTAACTGGAGAATTGTGTCGTACGAGTCTCTATCTTTGTGATTTTTTTAACAGACTGGATGTTAGGGTTTTTTAATTTTAATCCGAACTTCACTAATGCCAACCCTGATTTGTTTGTGAGATTTTTGCCAGCCTAACTCTTTTCTGCAGGACGATTGACGAAGATACGCTTGTCAAAGACATAATTCAAAAACCAATTAATGACTACTAATGGATCTATTTTACAGGTTGCCTATGAATCCAACTAAACTTTGTGTATTCATTAAATTTTTCTAGGCACACTTCAATTTTGCTAAAGGAAATGAACTATCATGTATTTTGTGTCTTTGATGATAGGTGAGTATGCTCTCACCTTTCTTAGGTGATCCGAAAGCTAGACTCATCTTTTACTTTCATTAGTGCATTTCTTTAGCAAGCCTTCCCTCCCGAGGAGCTTAAAAACTCTTAAAGCCATTATGGTTGGTGTGAGGGGAACGACCTAAGTGGGAATGGCTAACGCCAAGTAATCCAACCCACTATAAAATAAACGTGATTTTGATGAAAATCAAGTCAACGACAGTGCTCAGGAATAGCTCTCCTCTGTACATTCGCATATATCAAACCTTGGTTTTCAAGGCTGGGAAACCTCTTAATTGAGTTTATACCTCGACGCGTCGAACAGATCTCTTACTAGTGCCAGTTAAAATAGAAGCTACCCAATTCACCTCTGAAAGGGTGATAATCTTTGTGCAAGAGAGATAGTAACTCTCCCAAGACACTTGCCATATCGTGCCCCCATTACTGTTTGGATTCTGATAATATGGTGTTGAGAATCCATTGTGTTAGACTCAGCGGTCGTATTCTAATTAGCTATTGGGTGTGTACCTAAGTCTGCAAGCAAAGGTTTTCATTCTCAGCCAATTTCCTTAGGGTTTAGCATGCTTGGAGTCACTTATCACATCATGTGTCTGTTGTGTATTCATCCCTAAATTGAAAAATCAAACATCTAAATCTGGAAAACAAAAGAAAAACACCAAAATTCACTAGTCAAATTCAGTAAAAACAAACATATTTTTCATTGTGTTGTTCTCTGTCGTACGAGTCAGGTTCTTTGTCGTATGGGATTTATCTTTTGTAGTATGGATCAGTAAGGTTTGTCGTACGAGTAATCTGTTTTATCGTGTGGTTTAGAAAGTATTGTCGTACGAACCTCTGTTGTTTCACATGAAAATATCAGTTTGTCATATGGGCTTCTATTTCTTGTCATTCTGGGCTCTATAATTTGTCGTACGAGTCTCTGTGTATACCAGTCCAGAACTACTACTTTGCATGACTTTTTCAGGTCTATCATTTTTTTGCTTAATTAATTTGCAGTAATCATAAACATCTGTTATCTGTTGTTCTGTGCTTAAATTGTCTCCTTGGTTTGCTTGGTCAAGTTATCATCCATCAAAATCAAACTCTAGAAGATAAACACCTTAAATTTGCAAAGTGCTCACCCTTAACAAGTTCAAGATCTAAACATCTCAAAGTGCATCATCACCCTCTTTGGTAAACTGATCACTCAAATATAGTTTCTCATTAGGATCAATCATCCTTTATCACGAAACTAAAACGTTTGGTCAGGATAATCTTGTCCCACATTGTAGGATATATCATTCCTACTGGACTTGGTTCTTATCAAATCACCATCATTGCACTCCTAAATCGAAGATCGAAAAACTTGCAAACCCTTAAACACTTGAAACATTTTATCGTGTCATATCATTATAGCATATCTACCTTGAAAATTGATCACTTACCCAAAACAACTTTTGGACAATCGAATTCTAGCACAATATCTAACACACGTTTATGCTTGTTCTAACTAGAGCTTAGAGACGAAAAATCGCAGAGACTGAAATTGAAACATTGGAAACGAATATAATCATGGACCATGAAGATGAAATACAAGTTGAAGGAGAAATAATAGAACAAAACATTAGAGACATCAAAAAGCATCCTCAATTTGATAAATTTATGCAGAAATCGTTGGAAGAAGAAAAAGAAAAATATTTCCTAATGTTAGCCAAATCTGGTGCTACACTTCCCCAAGATTTTGATGTAAACAAACTGACACAAAAGAAAAGTGATCCTCTTAATAACGAACAATACGAAGATATCTTTGGCCCCAAAATGAATGGCATGTCAATCCCTAATAACACCAGAACCAATGAAGAAACTTACACACCCAAAAGAGATGAAGTAGAAATTTTGAATAACATTCAATCTAACGAGGATACAAGAAGGGGTAGAGATGAAACAAGAAGAGATCCAGATCCTCCTAGAATACAAAATCATGGCTATGCGAGAACAAATCATATCGATAAGCCTATCACAACTCTCACACAACAACTACAAACACTACAAACACAAATTCAAGATATGCAAAGAGGAAATGTTAGACGATGCTTACTTCGAGAAATTTGTCCTTATCCATTTGACAAAAACCTAAACATGATACCATTTCCTATAGGTTTTGAAACTCCTAGATATGAAAAAATATGATGAAAGAATTGACCCTCAAGATCATATATGAGAATTTTGTACAATGAGTATGGAGTTTGCACATGAGGATACCTACTTGATGAGATTATTTCTGAAAAGCTTAACTGGACTAGCTATGGAATGATTCTCAAAAATTTCATCTGGAATCAAATCATTTTCAAAATTGGTGGATAAGTTTGTTTCACAATACTCTTACAACATACAACATGAAGTAACAATGCTAGACTTATGTAATGCCAAACAAAAGGTTGGAGAACCTTTCATGACAGTTTTACAAAGATGGAGACGGTTAGCCTCGTGGTATCCTTGTATAGTGCCAGAATACGAAAAAGTGGACATATTCATCGACAACTTAAATGACCAAATGAGTTATTACTTAAAAGTGCAAGGAAATCAAAGTTTTGGAAAAATGGTCGATAATGGAATCAAAATGGAGGAAGCCATGATAAAGAAAGGTGAGTTGAAAATATACAAAGGAGTCCATCCTCCTAATAACAACAATGCCAATAACAACAACCGCAATGATAAACCAAAGTTTTGGAATAGAAATTGAAATGTCGTCAATGATGGAATAGTGGATAACAACAATGTGAAACCAAAACAACCAGTTTTTAATTTATCCACTCACTCAGCAGCAGCTCAGCAAAACAACAATCACCAAAGAGCAACTATCAAAACTTTCTTTCAAAGATAATTTACAAACATTGGTGAACCCCTTGGGTCAACACTAAAGACACTTCTCGCAAACAAATTGATCACTTTACTAGAAGAAAGGAACTACGAACCTCAAATCAAACCAACTTGGTGGAATGATAATCAGTATTGCGATTTCCATCGAAACAAGGGACATCATACATATAGTTGTCAGAAGTTAAAACATATCATACAAGATATGATTGATAATGGAGTAATATTAGTGGATGGACATACAACAAATGAATCTCACATAGCTTTTAAAACTCCACTTCCAAACTATGAGAAAGGTGAATCATCAACAACAAATAATGACAAGGGTAAAGCGAAGGTAAACTACGCTCATACATATAATAATATGGTAAACATGATTGTCGTTAAAGAAAAACAAAATCAAGAACATGCTCATGCTATCACAAGAAGCAAAGCCAAAGCTGTTTTGTCAGGTCCTACAACAAACACATTATTCACTACTAAACAATACAATCTAGTGGAGCAATTGCAGAAAACACCCGCACAAATATCCATCTTAGAATTGTTAAAACTTTCACCTACACACAAATAAATTCTAGAATGAGCATTAGTAGATACAACAGTTTCAAAATATCTTGATATTGATCAATTCCAAACCATGGTGGGATACCTCACAACCCCTCATTGCTTATCATTCAGTAAAGAAGATGATATGTCCTTACAACATCCCTACAATGCTCCTTTGCATATTGAAGTCCTCATTCACAAAACACACGTTAAACATGTTCTAATAGATGGTGGAGCTGGCCTAAATATTTGTTCATTAAGTCTTGTTCGTGTCTTAGGATATTCAGAAGATGTAGTTGATGTCTGGAAAAAGATCACCATAAAAGCCTATGATGAAGAAGAATGTTCCTCCAAGGGAATTATGATACTACCCATCAGAGTGGGACCTTTGCTGAAAGACACAACATGCCAAGTTCTAGACTTGGACTTATCATATAATGTACTCTTGGGAAGACCCTGGATACACAACTTGCAAGTTGTCCCATCAACATACCACCAGTGTGTAAAATTTCCCTACAATGGGCAAGAAATCACAATATCTATAGATATCTAAAACTGACCCAAGAAGTCATTGTTCCATATAATAGGGAGGCATTGTCTTCGAGCACAAATCCAAGGAACAATCATTTGCCTCTATTTTATCAAGTATGGAAAAACAAATGCAGCTAAGAGATAGAGGGAATGAAGGATATTCAATATCACAATTACCACTTTCTCCTAAATCCTTTGGAAAACCAACAAACTCTAAACAACAACCAATTATGAAACATCTTCTGATATTTGATGGAGCATTTGTTAGTGTTGGAACCTTATCAGAGGAAACAAAAGACAAAGATGTGCTACAATGGCTATACAAAGATGAAGAAGTTCAACAAAAAATCAGCAATGTTAGAATACCTACATAAAAGTATGGAAAAAGATTTAACATTCTTAGAAGAATGGGATATACCAGAACAGGTCCTATAGGAAAAAGAAAAGAAGGTATCTCAGAACCTATTCAACCTTACACTCAGCAGACTATAGACAAAATAGGCTTAGGGTATGGACAAGTTACTTTACCAGAAGACACATCTTTTAGTCAACAACAAGAGGAATATGAAAATAGACAAAAACAACTAGCAATTGAAAGGGAAGAAAAATCAGCTAAGCAACAAGCACAAGCAAACACAAAATGACAAAATAAGCAAGCTTCAAATCAACAAGAGAAACAAACTAAAAACATCTCTCAAGCAACATTAAATCTAAATCAAAACAAGAAAGAAGCTAATATAAGTCCAAGAGAACTCATAGAAAAGTTGACATAACTTAATCTCAGTCCTAATGAGGTTGAATATGAAAGAAGGAAAAGTATAGCCAGAAAAGCGGAAGAAATGTTATATGACCAAATTTGTAGACTGCAGGCTGCAAGTGATATAGATTCTAATGAATGGGAATGGGATTCCTATCACTCGGAAGAATCAACTGAAGAAAATTGATTTGAAGGAGATATAGAAGTTGATATAGTTCACACGTATGCAGGACAAACGTCAGGAACAAGCTCACTTGAATTAGAATCACATTCGCCTGACTTGGACTTAACCAAGGACGATCAAGAATTTCTTACGTGAGGTCATTTTGATGATAGTATCATTCTAAACATCGACACGCATATTGAAAACTTTGATACATCCATCATGACCCTTGAAACCCTCGAAACATCCCAACATGAAGATCCCCTACCTCTAATCCACCCCGAGCTTATTGATTGGGAAAATGAAGGACATACCTCCATTGATACCTTTCCAAATGACCATGCCATATCTATATATCTTAACGCAATCGAACCCGTAACAACATCCATCATGAATTTCAGCAACGCATCTTCTAATCAAGTGGGTGCCAAATCTCCTAGTCGCAAAAGTGAAAATAAAGAAAAGAATATCAAGTCTAATGCTGAAAACCATTTATTGGCAACATTAGATCAGGAAAAAGTAAAAAGAAAGGACGCATCTAATGGTGAAAACCTCCTTGAGGCGCTGGAAGATGGGAGATTTGACACTTTACCTGAGCACTATCAAGAAAGGTCATCCATTTTGATCAAACCAACAGAGGCAGTTAACATTGGCGCAACAGAGCAACCAAAGATTCTTCATCAAATGACTTCTCTATCCAAAGAAGAAATGCAACAATATGTGGAATTATTCAAACGATGGCAAATCAATTTTGCCTGGTCATATGCAGACATGCCAAGATTAGATCCAGAGCTTATTATGCATCACTTGAATGTTAGTCCAGGAGCCAAACCAGTCAAACAAAAGTTAAGGAAAATCCATCCTCATATTGCTCTTCTAGTCAAGGCAAAACTAAAGAAATTACTGGATTCTGGATTCATCAGACCTGTAGCATATCCTCAATGGGTATCCAACATTGTTCATGTTTCAAAACCAAATAAAAGCATCAGTTTATGCACAGACTTTAGAAATATTAATAATGCATGTCCAAAGGATGACTTTCCTTTGCCTAATATCAACATCATTATAGATTTAACTGTTGGACACTCTATGTTTTCTCTAATGGATGGTTTCTCCAGATACAATCAAATCAAAATAGCACCTGAAGATCAAGAAAAGACAACTTTCACATGTCCATGGGGTACTTTCTGCTAGAACGTCATGCCATTTGGATTAAAGAATGCAGGTGCTACATATCAAAGAGCTATGACAACTATATTTCATAACATGATGCATACATTCATGGAAGACTATGTGGATGACATCTTGGCTAAATCATACAACAGAGAAGAACATATAGAGATACTGGAAAAGATCTTTGACAGGTTAGAACAATACAAGCTAAGGCTAAATCCTAAGAAATGCGCCTTTGGTGTAACTTCAGGAAGGCTATTGGGATACATTGTTTCATCTAGAGGTATTGAAGTAGATCTAGCTAAGGTTAAAGCAATCATGGAAATGGCATCTCCCAAGAATATTAGTCAACTAAGATCACTCCAAGGAAGACTCCAATCAATTAGAAGATTTGTTGCTCAACTAGTGGATAAATGTCAACCATTTACTCATCTATTGGACAAAAATGTTAATTTCAAGTGGGACCATCAATGTGAAGACACATTCAACAAGATCAAGGCATATCTCATACAACCACTTGTCCTAATGTCACCAATTCCAGGGAAGCCATTATTACTCTATGTATCAACCATCGAAGCATCATTAGGAGATTTGCTTGCACAATAGGATAATGAGGGAAAAGAACGAGTCATCTACTACATCAGCAGAACACTAGTAGGATACGAGATCAATTATTCATCAACAGAAAAAGCATGCTTGGCAGTAGTTTTTGCTTCTCAAAAATTATGACACTATCTACTATCTCACTCCATCAAGTTAATAGCTAAAATTGATCCTCTGAAATATTTACTCAACAAAGCAACATTAACAGGACGACTAGCAAGGTGGATCATGATTCTGAGCGAGTTTGATATTGAGTATGTTGATAGAAAAGCTATCAAAGGACAAGTTATTGAAGATCAATTAGCAGAGGCACCACTTCAAGATGATCATCCTCTACATATTGAGTTTCCTGATGCTGATATCCTAACAGTCACAACAAAACCATGGCAATTATACTTTGATGGTTCATATACACAACATGGATTAGGAGCAGGTATTCTATTCATCACACCACAAGGTCATACAATCCCAAAAGAATACAAATTAAGCTTTTCATGCACCAATAACACAGCAGAGTATGAAGCTTTGGTTATAGGTATCAAAATGGCTATAGAATGGAACATAACACAACTTCAAGTCTTTGGAGACTCTCAACTTGTCATTAATAAAATTAATGATGACTATCAAACAAAGGACGAAAAGATAATAAAAAGATGGTTGAGGATATCAAGAAATAATTTGTAGAAATAACTTTCCAATAGATTCCATGAAATGACAACAAAGTAGCAAATGCCATGGCTACACTTGCTTCTCTCCCTAAGACATAGGAAAATCAACAACATTATGAATTCCTGGTGGAAGAGTTGTTTTACCCCGCCTATAATTGTCCTGATTCCCAAACCATTTGTCAACTTATTGGACATGATTCCTCTCACTATGGCCAAAATTAAACATACCTGAAAGATAACATCTTACCCCCTGACTTATCAAAAAATCAAAAGAGAAACTTTATTCGCCAATCCTCCCATTTTACTCTTGTCATGGGTACCCTGTTTAAATGAGGTCTAGATGGTACTCTCTTAAGATATCTCGAACAAGAAGAATCTGAGAAGGCCTTACATGAAGTCCATAATGGCATTTATGGCACTCATTCAAGTGGTCTTACCCTTTCGAAAAAACTCATATGCTTGGGCTATTATTGGCCGACTATGGAACGAGATTCTTTTCAGATAGCTAGAACATGCAAACAATGTCAAATCCATGGGAATTTGATTCATGCACCAGCACAAGAACTTCATGCTTTAGCAACATCTTGGCCTTTTTGTTAATGAGGTCTGGATCTAGTAGGAAAGATAAATCCTTCTTCATCTAATGGTCACAAATTCATCCTTGTAGCTATAGAATATTTCACAAAATGGATTGAGGTTGTACCTCTCATAAATATCACAGGAAAACAAATTGCTACATTTATCTTGAACTACATCATATGTCGCTATGGAATAACAATGACCATTATCACTGATAATGGGCGACCATTCAAGAAACAAGATGTACAAGAGCTATGTGAAAAGTTTAAGATTCAACACATATTCTCCACACCCTATTATTCACAGGGAAATAGGCAGGCAGATTCATCTAATAAAAACTATTCTGAAAATCCTCAAAAAGATAGTGAACGATGCTGGAAGAGATTGGCATATTCAATTGAATCTTGCTTTATGGGCCTATCGTACCAGTATTTTCACACCAACAAGTGCCACACCTTTCTCTCTTGTATATGGATCAAAAGCCATATTGCCAATCGAAGTAGAGATACCCTCTCTATGTGTGTCACTAAAAGGTCTCATCCCAGATGAAGAACAATGAGTATCTAGACTACAAGAGTTAGAATTGTTCCATGAATAAAGACAAAAAGGCTTTGATCATTTAAAGGTATATCAGCAAAGAATGTGTCAGATCTATAATCATAAGATTAAACCATGAGTCTTTCAAGTTGGGGAACTAGTGCTAAAGGAAAATCCGCACAACCAAGCAGATCAAGAAAAGAAAGGAAAATTTGAACCAAACTAGTTAGGCACATTTGTGGTCACAAACAGTATTTGGGTCAGGAGCATATCAACTATCAACACAAGATGAAGATTAGCTCGAGGAACCCATCAATAGCATGCACCTGAAGAAATTCTATGTCTGAAAAAAAAAAAAAATCAAATATGAGAAAAAGTGCAATAAAAACAGATGGTGAAAACCTGGCAAGCAGACTCTATCTATCTGCTAGCTCTTCCATCTATTAGTTCATGCATTTTTTTCGCTTGCATCCATTCATCCTCCATCAGTGCTATACATATCCATCGTAAGCTTTTGTACATATGCAGGCATCACAGTTGCTCTCTCACCATGGTTTGGATAGAGACAAGGAGAAAAACCATGAGGGAAAAAACCCTCTCCAAAAATGAGAGATGCAATGCATGAAAAAGGCACTACATGTGACTAAGATGAAGGACTCCAAGTGGCCCCCCAAGTACTCAATTGGTCATATAAGTACAATGGATATTCCCCTGATAGTGAAGAAGCTACACTACCGAATATGAAGGCTCGAGGATGAATGCTAATCAAGGTTCAAGAGTCGAAAACCACTTTCCTCCCCTTAAGAAGAAACAAATCAAGTGGCCAAGGTTGAAACAACTCCATAGAAGGAGATGGAAGGAAAAGTCTCATGATGTGTGCCATGGAAGACTCCTCAACTTTCCAATTGTCTGAATCAAAAGATCCTTAATCAATTGAAAAAAATCCAAACTATTGTGAAGATACTTGTTGAACAACCTCTGAAGGCACTGAAGGTGGGATGACAAGAATGCTCAAACTACCATTAAGGAGAAATGAAATATCCTCAGTCATGTCTCCAATGTTTGGAGTGTGATGTATTTAAGATTGGAAGTACCATCAATGACTTGATTGACTATAGATTATCTAGAATTTTGAATGTGTGAGAAAGAATTGCTCATTTCATATTGCAATTCCCATTTATGTTTGATTTCTTCAGTGGCTTGAATGAATTTGTATTTTATTTAATATTATTTTTTATGTTTATTTGGGAGCCTTACACCATTCACTGTATGTGTAGGTACCAATACTAGATGGAGTTAATGCATGAAGATGTGAGAGGAAGTGTGGGAAAATATGCAATTGATAGCCCATAATGTTGACATTGATATTATAACATATTAGGCACCATTATGTGTGCATGTGTATTTGTAAATACAATATATTTTAATTTTTGAGTCACTTGCACAGGGTTGTAATTGTATGCATTATTATTATTTTTAAATGTAAAAGCGGGTAATTTTTTGCAACTTGACATGTATCAGTAGTTGTTTACTTTAAATTTTCAAATACACAATCATTTGCGAACATGTATTGGTGTATTTATGATAAAAAATTTTGGTTCTTTTATCATAGTTTAGTTGTTTAAATTTTTTTTGGTTCTTTTATGATATTTTTGGTATCCCTAAAGTGAACGGTAATTGGAACATGTATGGTAATTGGTGCTCTTCCCCTACTTAAAGCTTGAAATGTGCTACATCATGGAAATTGTGTGAAAAGAAAATGATACATAACTTGAAATGCGCCACAACTACAACATGGAAATTGGATGTGAGGTTTCTAAATAGTACAAAATGTGAAAAAATGGGATTCTGGTTACTCTAATCAGCTAAAAATGATTTTTCGTAAAAGGATTCTAAGTCTTGAAATCCAAAAACTTTCCTTCAGTTTTTTTAATACAAAGATTTTATTATAGTGTCACAATCATTAACACTCCCAAAGTAGTACAAAGTGAATTGAACCTATAGATGTATAAATCTAACCACCTTCCTAAATAAATATTTAATATTTATTTTAACCATATCCCCTAATTAATTAAATTCTATTTAATTAATTTATTAATTTTCATCTATTTGATTAAATAAATTACTCTATTTATTTAATTAAATTCATATAAACCTTTTTCTAGCCTTTAATTAGAATAAATCACTTTATTTAATTAAAATCCCTTTCTCCCTTTTTAATTAAATTTACATTTAATTAAATTGATCCTACAAATAAATAAATCTAATTTATTTATAAAATCCCCCCACTTGTATTTATGCAAGTTGCATCTATTTTGGTTGAAATAAAGTAATTTTATTTAAATTAAAACCTTTTTCCCTCATCCACTTGCATTTTCCTATATCTCTCACTTGCCTCCTAAACCTCTTCTAGATTCTTCTGATCACTTCCAATTTAGCCTAATTCATCTCCTAATTATTGTCACATTCCTAAGTAAAAGGAAGTCACTTCTCAAAGTGTCGAAAGTCTTCAATAACCATTAAAGGATTTGTGTCTTCAAATGGTTAACCTCTAAAGTCTTCCAAACCATTAAAGGCTGTTACATAACCATTTATGGTTAACTCACATTTGACCTTTGGTTAAAGACCTTCTCTCTAACTTAACCATCTTTTTGACTCAAGGGTCTCATAAAACACTTATGGATTTGACCATAGTTATCCATTTAACCCTTGCATAATAGTTTACTCTTTGGATAAAAGCTTTATCCATTGGATAACCCTAACCTAACCTTAACCCTTACCTCCTAAGATAACCTTCACGTCTTCTCATGCATTTAATGCCTCTTGCATCTCCTCTCAACCAGCCTCTTGTTGACAATTGTCACCATTTGATTGGTGAGAATTGTAAACATGGATTGATTAACTTTCAATCCTAGCCCTTGTTAAGATTATTCAATCTTAACCATCCATTGCTCTATTTTCCCTATAAATAGAGCTCTCATTTTTTATTATCCATAGATCCAATTTTTTATGCATCTACATTATAGGCTAATTTACTAAGCATTTTAGCCTCTCTTTGTTAAAAGACCATCATAGCATTTAGAAGCATTTTCCATATCATAGAGTATTCATGCTAAGCTAGTATATCATGTTAGGATAATTTGTTAATCTTTTATCATATCACTATCTTCATCTTAACTTAATCATCATAGTTTTAACACATCATATAGATCTTAGAATGCATTCATGCGTATAGATCACAATATCACTCGATCTTGGAGTTGTCATTCCTAAGTCATTTTCTCAACGATTTGGGAGCAAAACATTGGCTTTAGGGACCCTGTGAGATAGATAACAATGGGACACCCCTTGGAAAGTTAAACTAGTTAAATTAGTTTATATACTTGCACCAAGAGTCTCATTGGTATGTGGATATTTTGGTCTCAATTTATTCGTTTTGATCACTGCATTTTCCCATGTGCAGAACCAATACACAACAGAGAATAGAGCACTAATTAGGTCACAAATGTGTGCAAAATTTATAAAATAAATATTGCATGTTTTAGAGAAAATTTGAAGATCAAAATAATTTGAAGGCATATAAAAAGTCCTAGTTAGAGACCAAAAAACAACTAAAGAGAAGGAGGGAGAAGAGAGAGAGAGAAGGGGGCCTACATGTGGAATGAGGCACCTAATTAGACCTAGAAAGAGAAAAGAATATAAAAACTAAAGAAGATGAGAAAAAATAATATATAAAATAAAACACTAAAGGAAGAAACAAGCCCAATTAAACTCAAAAAAGGAAAACTGTGATAAAAAAAGGACAAAAAAAATTAACAATTTAAGAAAGCATATATATATTTTTGGTTCTTTTTTATTATTATTTTCCATTTTTGAGTTTAATTGGGTTTATTTCTCCCTTTAGTGCTTTACTTTATATATCAGTTTTTTCTCATCTTCTTTTGTTTTTATGGTCTTTTTTCTTTCTAGGTCTAATTAGGTGCCTTGTTCTACATGTAGCCCCCCTTCTCTCTCCTCCCCCCCCCCTTTTTAGTTGTTTCTTGGTCTGCAACTTATCCATTTTTTATCTTATGCTCTCTTTTATCATCTTGATAATGGTTCACAAAGTGTGATCCAAAATGCCAGTGCAAAAATCTTTGACACAATCAAAACCACAAACATTTTAGCAATTATCGACATGAACTGTGGAAATCTGATACCATTTACAGATTATTTGTGAATTTGATTCACTAGTGGTAGTGCATATGTTGAACATGAGCAACACTTTGATGGTGTTAATTGATGTTTAGCTATGGTTATGTGGCAGATTCTATGGTTAAGTGTGTCTTTAGAATCTGTTACTTTTTGTCATGTTCCTAGAGAATGGAATACAGTAGCAGATTCCCTGGCGAAATGGGCATCTAACAGATTGGATGGTTGAAATATTGAAGCATGTGGACATTTGCAGGTGGATTTATCTCATTTGTTACAGAATTTGGTTAAGGGAGATAAGAATGGTTAATTATTTGTTCTTTATTGGGCTATAGACCTTTCTTACTTTGTATTCTTTTATTTTTATTAATAAATTTTTATCTTTTTGTGTGGAAAAAAAAAACCAAAAGTAATTTGTACACTTAAATAATAATAAAAATTGAGAGCTACCTTATCCTAGTACTAATTTTTCTACTTCTTGATTCTCTAAATTTCAACATCAAAATACAAAATAAGGACTTCAATGTTTATTAATCATTTGTAAATGTTGACTATGCTATTGCTTTATGCCTGTGCCAGACCAAAAATATCACTAGATTATTAACAGAAAGTTAAGATCTTCAAAATACTACACCGTTAATTGAATCTCGAAAGCAATATCATAATTTGATTTGCTGTGGAAATAATATCTTACTTATCACTTACAGAATTATCATTCCATAATTCAAGATAACAAGAATATGACTGTGCCTGCTCCCATTCAATTCCCAACCATATCTAAGATACATACAATCAAGCAACAGTTTATCCAAAACATTGTTGATACAAATCCAGAAGATGGCATTGAAGTAATCCTGAGATTATCTAATAGATCTCAAAGGTTTCCAGTTTTCTTCCACTGAGATTTTTAGAGTTTTGGGTATTCGAAAATTCCCCCTGCATCTTCAAATTTTAGTCTTTTCCTTGAGCAGTCATACTCTTTTCCATTTCATCAATGAAAAACAACCATTTTCCTTTTTCGCAGGGATAGAAGGCTGCATTATTTTCTCATGGATGTGGTGCTAAATAGACTGCAGCAGATTTTCCTTACAAATCCGATTTGTTTCATGAGAGACAATCGATCTAAAAAGGAAGAGTTTTGATTAGTGGGGGAGTGCTCTGGGCAGAGGTCAGGGTTCCTCCATAGTGACAAATTCTGGCTCCAATCAGCCTAAGGCTGAGTTCAAGAATGGATTAAGGTAAACATTTTTATTAGAACTAATCGAAAATGGATTTTGAAAAAACCCTAAAACTTTAGAGCAGATTGTTGCTTTGGAGGATGGGTGGACATAGACTAGTCTTGCCAGCTTCAGATGTACAGGGAGATGTGAAGTTTCAAAACTATGATACCAATCCTTCTTGAAAAGGTAAACTAGTTGCCCTTTATTGTTCCAGAATCTAACTCTGGGCTCCTTGAACTTTCGAAGCAATTATGAGAAATACCTTGAATTACTGTGATATGTGGTGTTCAATACTCTAAAGCTAAAGCTGGCACATGGCAGAAAAAAATATGTCATACTGATGATGGTCATAGAATATGATTTGAGATCTAGAAACTACTCTGTGATGTCTTTTCCCATGAACGCCACTTTGAAGCGGAGCTGCTAACATTCACCACTGTTCTGAGACTGTGAGACACATTCTAAATTCCTGCAATCAACTTAAGTATAGAATCCCAATAAATTACGCTGGCAGCAAAAGAATGTCCCATTGGTCCTGTCGCTTGTGGGTGCTTGGGTAATGTAACAAAGCAGTCTCTTTTATCATAACCAAATTATATTAAATCTCCAAATTAATGAACAGGAATTTAAAAAACAGAGGAATCTACAGTCTCAAGAATAATAGTTTGGGACAGACAGAAACCCATATGTGTTCGATGTACAGCTTGAAAGAATGTAACACAAGATTTTAAAGTCATAAGCTTAACACAACCAAATTAATTTATATACATGGATATATGAATCTGGTTTATGGTGTTCCTTACTGGACTAGTTAGGCCTTGTACACACATGTGAATATACCACATAAAGTAGGAATTGAAGCGACATACATGAAATACTTTAAACAAAATTTATGAGCACTTACACTTACATTTTTTGTCAAGTTGAAAATATGAGAATAATGTCTGCAAGAAGGCCAGAAGGAGTAGAATGCATGCTCCCACCACTGATACAACTTGCCATGGCTTTGAAAAGTGTTCTTGTACAAACTCACCAAATAAAACTCTATACCTACTTCTGTAATAATCATTTACAGCCTTGATTGTATTGTCGATAGGATCATATGGGCTCCTCCAGATTGATCTGCTGATGCCATTCCACAGAACGCATATCTCTTTATCGCTTCATAAATTACTGTAGATGATACCATTTTTCTTCAGTACTGCAACATCATTAGGAGTGTCGACCAATCTGTCCATCAGGTCTGCATAGCAAGTAAAATGTCTAGTTTTCCACTTCATGAATGCTTCCAGTGCCATCATATTCCTCAAGAAAACATCTGTTCTGTAATCCATATGTATGCAAGGGAGGAACAACGTAGCGGTGGCTCTATCAAACCTTATCTCGTCAGATCCCCATGTGAAAGGAGAGAATTTCACTCCTTTCCTCCGTAATTGTGTTGCTGAAGGGAGATTTATGCCAGCTTTGTGACTTGATTTTGGACACAAAACCTCTCTAAATCTTGATGTCATCTGATGAAGAAACTTAAAAGCGGTGTTCGTGAGCACAACCTCATCATGATCATGTCCTAAATGGACACTACTCTGAGCAGGATTTCTCTTGGGCACAACGAAATTGTAAAGGCATTCCAGTATATGCCTTTCATCGCGCGAATCACTGGAGCGTTCTCCTGAAACGGAACGAGAAGAATCCCCAACATGCCTGAAAGGGGAGAAATTTTCACAGGCTCTTGAAATTGTCATATTAAGCCTGTGTAAAGCGTGACTTTCTGAGCCAGTCTGCCATTCCGAAACCTTTTTCAAAATGAAAAGTGGGATTTGGTTCTCCAGCTTAAATATATCAGCCTGAAGGGGGAGGAACAAAGGGCTTTTCCTTTCTGGATGAAAAACAGCTTCTATGTTCGTAAAATTAGGGTCTGTCTGTTGAATTCTAGGGCTTTCACATTGGTCATAAAAGCCAATAAATTCCAGAATAAACACAGCATCTCGAGCCATCATCCACCCTAATACTTCATCTGCACACTCAATTTGATCATTATAGCTGTTCCTTATCTCCCCTCCAAGGTTAATTAGATCCTTAACCAAATCCTCAAAAAACCCTTGTTTTGCTTTTTTCTCAACTTGGATGGTAAGCTTAGATTTGTATCTTTCAGAGTCATACAGATCAAGCTTAAGATGGTGGTAAGGTCCAAGAGAAACTACCTGTGGCACATAAGCTTCTGGCCTTTCAATGCGCAGGGTCTCTGGTATGGTGAAGATATATGGATGCGCATGAGATGTTATGCCTTGTTGTTCTCCACGCCTTTGTGTTTTTTTAATTTGTTCCAGCCATTGAGAAGTTGCTAGTTTAGGAACTGTCATCTTTTTCTATCAGCAAAATTCCGCAGAACTTTGAAATAAGGAAATGGGGATGTGATCCAGCAGCTCATTAAGGTCTCCATAAATTTTTACAACACTACCATATTCTGCAGACATGAATCACGTGCGTGGTCCTATAAGAAGTACATTTCATTTAGGATTAAAATCTGGACTTTCCATTTACTGCTGATTCCAACTGATCTACCGACCCCTTTTTCATCAATTGTCTGGATGTTGTTCCAAACTGACCCCTTCTGGATGTGGTTTATTTTCATAGTGCAAATCTGAGATAAGATGAGGATCAAGGGTCTAAATTTAAGAACGCCAATAGAATGGTGGTGAAAGGCAAATATATAATTAAGACGAATTGAAATTTTTGAACTTATCTATTACAAAAGTCTATGAGATCTTATTTGTAATAACTTTTATCAATTCACAACAGTAACCATCAAAATATTTAAAAAACCTTGCCTTGCCCTTCCTTTATTAAATATTTTAAATTATGTGATGTTGTTGATATTGTTTTGATTATGTAAATGTATTCGGTTGTAAAGTTGTAATTTAGTGTATTTTTTAGATTTGTTTAATATGCTGAATATTAATATAGTGTTACAAAATGTACATGGCATTATGTATATCTATCTTATTTGTAGTGGTAAGTGGATAGTAGGATACATGAAGAATATTTGAATTTATGAAATGCTTTAGCAATAATAAATGAAGTACAGTTTGAGAATGAGTTATTGAGAATGAGTTATTGAACTGATATTTGTGGTTGGTCTGGTAATACATTGTGACCATAATACTCAATTGATATGACATTATTTGAAATAAAAAATAATGATATATTAAGTGTATGTTGGAAATGTGGTATCAGTTTGCAAGAGGAGAAAACAATTCAAACACACATATGAAACATTGCATTAGAGATTAGAAATCCAAACAAAACAAAGTTAAATGAATCTAAACTCTTTAAAATTATTCCATGTTCCTCTATCTCCAAGGATCTTCAAGATTCAAAGTGGCTGTCATCTTGGAAGAGCACTTGATTCTTTAAGATGACAACTTAAAGAACAAGATTTAAATGATTATAAGATCTAAATGGAATGCAACCAAGATTTTAGTGAATGGTAAGATGAGATGATGAAGATGAAATGCAAAACTAGATGATTAAGATTTAGATGAGTTCCAAATTAAAAGCTAAGATGATATAGTTAAGCTAGATGAAGATAAAATGCTATAAAAAAATATGCATTCAAACCGGATGATGTCCTAAAATATGTTGCAAATGCTAAATGCTATAATGCTAATGCTTGAAGATGATTTGGATGAGCAAAATGACTATAAGTATGATGCACAAAGACTTTATTTTTTTGAAGAAGGAATAGGCTCTATTTATAGGTAAAATAGGGCAATGGAGGGTTGAGATTGAATAATCTCAACAATGGCTAGGTTTGAAAGTTATCAATCAATGTGAGGGATTCAATTGAATCCCAAGTTGACAAATGTCACCTTGAGAGGGCTTGAGAGGAGATGCAAGAAGCATTAAATGCTTGAGGAGACATGAAGGTTACCTTAGGAGGTAAGGTTATGGTTAGGTTAGTAGATAACCAATGGATAAAGCTTTTACCCAAGGGGTAAACTCTTGTACAAGGGTTAATAGGATAACTAGGGTCAAAGCCATGAGTGCTTGATGAGACCCTTGAGTTAGATGAAGGTTAAGACAAAGTCTCTAACCATGCAAGAAGGTTGAGTTAATGGTTAGGAAGACTTTGAGGACAAATTTGTAAGAGTCCTTCCAAATTTGGGGGGATTCAACAAGTTAGCTTGTTGAAGAAATAAAGCCTTTAATGCATTTACAAGACTTTCTTCCAATTTTGAGAAGTGACCTCCTCAAATTTAGGGAAAGGACATGATTAGAGGGATTAAGGCTAATTGATTGAGATTAGATGGGTTCTAGAAGAATGATTAGGAGACAAGTGGGAGATGTAGTATTTTGCAAGTGGGTGAGGGAAAATAGGTAATTTTTGGTAACTAAAAGATTTATTTTAGCCAAATAGGGGATGTAACTTGCATTTGTAGGATTTTGCAAGTAGGGGGATTTTTAAATAAATTTAGATTTGTTTAAATGCAAATGAGATTTTAATTAAATGTATAATTAAAATGGGAAAGGGGATAAATTGATATTTTTAATTAAATGTGAATTTAATTAAAATGGCTAGAGGGGGGTATTTAATTAAATGACTTAGATAGAAGAAGGGCATATTAATTAAATTTTAATTTAATGAATAGGCGATTAGAAGAATAGGGATATTAGTTAAATCTTAATTTAATTAATTGGAAGAATTAAGAATAATTAAATGAATAAAATTCACTTAATTCATTGTGCAACTTTTAGGTGTCTATATTTTGCCCCTCTTCGAGTTAACGTGTGACCACATGTTGATTCAAAGAAAAATGCTCAATTTGTCGTCAAAATTGTTGATATGATGTCCCAGATATGAAGAATTGATTTGATATAAAAAGTTGATATGAGACTGATGTCGATATGTGACTGATATGAAATTGATGTTGAGATTCGATATGACTCCCCAGTTAAGAGTTGATTTTATATGAAAAGTTGATATGAGAATGATGTCAATATGAAATTGATACGGAATTGATGTTGAGATTCGCTATGATGGCCCAGATGTAGATTTGATGAACGATATTGATGATGCTACCTCAGGAGATAAATTGATAAAATTATGATTTCCAGGGCAATGTCGCGATGTAGGATGTTTTTTGAAAGAGATGATTTGAATTGTTAAATTTTTTGATATTTATCTACAGATAAATTTTAAAAGGAATATCAAAGAAATGAGGAAGACTAATGTGGGCATAGCACGTACATGCCCCACACGTCCACTGGATGTTGAAGAAATGAGGAAGGCTAATGTGGGCATAGCGCGTACATGCCCCACACATCCAACAAATATTGAAAAAATGAGGAAGACTAATGTGGGCATAGCGCATACATTCCCCACACGTCCAACGAATATTGAAGAAATGAGGAAGACTAATGTGGGCATAGCACATACATGCCCCACACGTCCACCAAATGTTGAAGAAATGAGGAAGACTAATGTGGGCATAGCACGTACATGCCCCACACGTCTACTGAGGTCACGTGGGTATGAAGTTTGATTGTCGATATGGGTCTTTGATTTTTGATATGGGTCCTTGATTTTCGATATGAGTCTTTTATTTTTGACATGGATCTTGGATTGATTGATTTGTAACATGGAACTTGGAATTGATTGATTTGTGGTATGGAACTTGGATTGAGTGATTGATTGATAGGGACTTTGGACATTTATTTGTTTTGACTTTTATTATTGATTTTCTTTTAGATCAACATGTGGTCACACATGTGCCTAATGATATGATATGGATGCAACTATTTTGATTTTGATGAGCTATATGATATGCTTTTCATCTATATGACTTTTGTAGATGATGATGCAGATGATGTTATGTGTGTGTGTTTTTATTTTTAATTTTATTTTTACATGCTTATATGATGATTGTAATGATACTATATGTTTAGAAGGTGATATGCATATGATGGTTGGAAGTGATTGATCATATGGATCATATTGATAAGATTGATCATAATTGATAAGATTGAGGTCAAGTCTGGTTTCAGGAATGACACCTCCTATATAAGACAAATATGATCAAAGTGTTTGGTTTCAGGAACAATTATCTTGTATAAGACCTGATCAAAATGTCTGGTTTCAGGAAAGATACATCTTGTATAAGACATGTGAGAATGGATCAAATGAAATGGATTGATAAGATTGATTGAATTTGAGATCAAGCCTGGTTTCAAGATTGACACCTCCTGTATAAGACAAAGATGATTAAAACGTCTGGTTTTAGGAACGATATATCCTATATAAGACCTGATCAAAATGTCTGGTTTCAGGAAAGGTACATCCTGTATAAGACATGAGAGAATGGATCATATGAAATGGATCAATAAGATTGATTGGATTTGAGATCAAGTCTGGTTTCAGGAATGACACCTCCTGTATAAGACAAAGATGATCAAAACGTCTGGTTTCAGGAACGATATATCCTATATAAGACCTGATCAAAATGTCCGGTTTCAGGAAAGATACATCCTGTATAAGACATGAGAGAATGGATAAGATGACATGGATCAATAAGATTGATTGGATTTGAGATCAAGTCTGGTTTTAGGAATGACACCTCCTGTATAAGACTAAGATGATCAAAACGTTTGGTTTCAAGAACGATATATCCTATATAAGACTTGATCAAAATGTCTGGTTTTAGGAAAGATACATTTGTATAAGACATGAGAGATAACAAAACATCTAGTTTCAGGAAAGATACATCATGTAAAGACACATGATAGATGAGAGTTGGATGAATGATGAAGATATGGAAGTGAAGAAAGATTCCATGATGATGTGATAGATACGCACGTGATGGATGCAATGATGAATGTGAGTAGATGATGATGATGAGATGTATCTTGAAAATGAGAAGTATGATGTGAGATGTTCATGATAATGATAATGATATGAGATGTTTATTGAAAATGAGATGTATGATATGAGATGTAAGAATGACATGACGATGATAATGATAATGAAATGATACTAATGGAAGATTAAAATGATATGCAACCTAATGCAAGATTAAGATGATAATGATGTGCAGATAATGCAAAGCTTAATATGCATTCTCGTTCTCAATGTTGCCATCTATTTTGATCGAAGTGTCAATGCTTCCTTTATTTTCATCATCGAGCCTTTATTTGTTGAAAGTTGATACAAGCATCATGGTATAATTGAACCATAATGACCTGAGTATAACTTACATGTATTTTGATATTGCAAGATGATACAAGCATAAGGTATCATTGAACCGAGATGACTTGAATGTTTCTTGCGTAAACAAACAAGAGTTAACCTTTGTTCTATACAAATCTGGAATGTCCTTAGCAATATGCCACTTGATTGCTTCGTAGGACAAATTTGCATGATAAAAGAATTCACTCATAAACAGTAGACAAATAAAAGGGTCAGTGCAAGAAGTTGAGTCCACTTTTTGGCCAAAAAGTGGAAGTGTTTTCCCTTATTTTTAGATTTTGTCTCATTTGAGCTTAAATTTTGAAACATTTGGAGATTGAATCTTGGAAAAAGTCAGTAATATAAAAGATAACCCTCTGAGTGTACTTTCCAAATATGTAATTTATTTTAATACCCACATAATAAAAAATAAATTTTGGAATGGAGTTCTAAAAACTATGTTTTGAAAATGCCTGTTTCAGGACCATACCATGCATGTGTACGACCCACACTTTTTGACACAATTAAAATTATTTTCTCAAACCATTTTGGGAAATGGTTTGTAACTCACTGAAGATTGATGAACATATTTTTTCTGTATTTTTTTTTAAAATATTTTTTTTAATTAATTTTTTAATGACTGTAATTATGTTTTTAAAAATTTGACGTGTACGACCCACATAATTTGACGTAAACTTAACATTTTTAAATTTTCTTTTTTTTAAATAGAAAATAATTTTGTGTAGATTGATGACATAATTTTTTTTTCAAAATTCATTAAAATAAAAAAGTTATTAAATTAACAAAATTAGTAATATTTCAAGTTTATGGACCCGATTTAGTATAAATTAAATGAAAAATAGTTAAAATAATCATTTTTAAAATAAATTTACATATTTAGAATCTAGATAGTATAATCTAAAATGGGTTTTAATTTCGTATAAAAATTCTCTAATTGCAGGCACGCAAATTATTTCATACGATCATATTTGTGCTTTCATTCATGGAAATTTGAATTTGCAGGTCCATGTCTTAGGTGTGGCCATCCCAGGCCTATCCTGGGCCTAATCCCTAGCCAAGTGGCAGGTTGTGGAATCAACTTCCACAAAATGGGCCCCCATTTTCAAACAAGGGTGGCTTGTGGAAAAAAATGAAAAATACGATTTAGAAACGGGGGCCCGTTTTTCAAAAATGAGTCCCCATTTTGTTTAAAAGTGGGCCCCCATTTTAGGACAAAACGGGGGCTCGTTTATTTTTTCTTTGGGTCCCCATTATCTTTCGGCTCGAGGGCCTAAAGCATAAACGAGCCCCCATTTATAAGAGCACATTTTCCAACACGTGGACTTCCGCGAATTTGTGACTCATTACCTTGCACTTGCCCAAAACATCAAATTCCTTTCCTACTTCTCTAGTCGTTGAGACATCCTTGAGTCACTTAGGAGATATGATAAGCAAAAATTAACAACCATAAGTAATCATGCATGCTATTTGGAATGTATTTTTGTCAAATAAAACATCTTGCAAATAGATCTTTTGTTCAGTTGAAATTAGTTCAAGTCCGTGATGTCTAGCCTTCTTGTATTGTCGTTGTAATTTGTTGGTTGTTTTGATCCTAGTTGTCTTGCTACGTGTTTGTTCTGATTTTGAAAACCCTGAAGGTGAAATGCCCCCAATGAGGTCAGGATTTTGCCCCCAGCGATGTTAGGATTTTGCCCCTTGCTATTGATACTACTTTGATATGGATATGTACACTAATCACCAAACCATGGTGGGATACGATTTGGACAACTGATTCAGATAAACCAAGGACAATAACTACGCTAAGTATGTCCAGGATTGATAACAATTTATGAATTTCTAGTGATGTCTCATATGGGTGGATATGATATGTACAATATAATTTGTGAAACATGTACTACCATCAATTGATAATGATAAGGCTAACTAGAACAAAATCTAGCAGTCATACTGATCTATGCCATCATTTTGATTTGTTTGATGATTGATAAGAATGTCTAGTTTCAAAGAGTGAGTACCTCGTATAAGGCTGATCTGTTTGATTTCGAGTGTACCTATCCTTGTATAAGACATGTTGATGTTGATTTTGATAGATGGATTAATTATCAAGACTCAATGATTGATAGGAATGTCTAGTTTCAAAGAGTGAGTACCTCGTATAAGACCGGTTTGTCTGGTTTCAAGTGTACCTATCCCTGTATAAGACATGTTGATGTTGATGTTGATTTCTAGTGATGAATTGATTAACAAGACATGTGATTAGTTTGATCGTAGACTTTGAGAGCTTTTTTGTCATTGAATTGATGGATGGGCCATGCGTTCATGCTTGATTTTTTATTTTTTAATTTTATTTTTATTTTGTTTTTGTCAATTTTTTTTTGGATATTTTGATTTTTTGAGTTTTTGGATTAGAAGAAAGATGCATTTGGTTGCCCCAATGTATAGCAAGACAAGGAATATTATGAATGGATGATTGAACCATTGGGGTGGAAATAGAATTTTTGTCCATAGTTTTGATCAAGATCAAGGATGGAAAAGGGGATATGGATAGAGATAGGATATGGATAGCATTGGATGATGGAAGCGATGAATAGATAGGATAAGGGATATGGATTAGAGGATATGGATGAGGTGAAGCAAGATCATAGATACCACTGGATGATGGAAGCAATGAATAGATAGGGTAAGGGATATGGATTAGAGGGTATGGATAAGGTGAAGCAAGATTGTAGATAATGATGAAGTTAGATAGGGTAATGGATATTGGAGGAAGGATAATGGGAGATATGGTAGGAAGAATAGAGTGGATGAACTTTTCCCCCAAGCATAGAGGTTTCCATTTGCAAAAAGACAATATGTAAGATTGTCACAACATCTAGCACCACCTGATTAAGTGTTCCTGAACTTTTCAAAGATAGAGACACAACCCACACTTAGAATCTCCAAAAAATTCAATTGAACATTTCTAGCAACTGGGAAGTAGATTCAAAAGGGAAGAAGAATCACAAACTGGATCAAGGTACTTAGTCTTTCATTACCCATTTGTATGCAAGTGGGTTCATTCCGGCTCATATGATCATTATAATCTTTAGAATCCAATATGGCTAGCTACATGAGTTACCTTGACTTCAAAAGCATCTTGGATAGAGCCTCATTGCAACGAGCATCCATAGCCTCGACGAGGTTATCGATGTAATCTCACAAATATTGCTCCATTTTCAGCCATGTGTCCATAGCCTTGATGGAGTTACTTGCATGTTCCCATAGCCAAGCATTTTGATATTTTATTTCATTGCATTTTCTTGATATTTCTTTTCTTACTCATGCTTTTGATCTTTTGATATTTCTTTTTGCTCTTTATTTTTCTTACATTGGCTTGTAAGTGATGAAACTTACATGGGTTTGATAATTACAGTGGCACTGAAACAAGATTTTAGATTTTTCACTAGCCATGTCTTCGACTAAGAGATCACAATGATTTAGAGCAATTGATTAAGTGTATGAGATATAGTAATCAAAAGATGTCAGGACCAAGATACGATAAGTGGTTCTTTTTTGGATTGAGTGTGTATCCCAACCAAAATAAAATGTTAAAGAGGAACAACCTCAGATTCTGAAGCATTTCATGAATAGATATCTAGGAAAAGGACTGAACATGAGATTCGAGCATGGGCAAGCATGTGACAAAATGACACAAATGCCTATTTCACATATGATGAATTTATCCAAAGGATTGAATGAAAGAGATTGAAGGAATGGAAAAGAGGTGTTGGATAATAGATAGATTATTTGAAGATTTGTGTGAGGATAGATGGAAATGTATTCAAGATGAGTGTTGGTACACAACGTGAGAAGTGATGAAGAGATAGAGGAAAATCAAATTTTGGGACATAAGGACCCAAAATAGATAGAGGAAATAATACAAGAATAGTTTTGGAAAGATGTTTAGATAGATGGTTGAAAGAAGTTCAAAGATGTGTTCCTTTGTTGATCTTTCTTATGGATCATTTGAGGTAATGGATTGGTGGATGGATGGAAGGGATGGAGAGTTTGATTGTGGAATGAAAGGACCTACAATAGATTTGGAGGATGAAGAGTTTGAATTTGGAATGAAAGGACCTAAAATGGATTTGGAGGATGAAGAGTGTGACTTTGGAATGAAAGGACCTAAGATAGATTTGGAGGATGAAGAGTTTGACTTTGGAATGAAAGGATCTAAGATGGATTTGGAGGATGAAAGGATTTCTTGATCTTGATCTTGACTTGGAGTAGGATAATTTGAGTTTGTGCTTTCCTCTTGATTTTGAATTAGATTAGTGACGAAGATGGAAGGGATATCATGTCATTTCTTAGGAGGTTGATGTTGAATGGGTGAATGGGACTCTACTCTTGAGATAAAAAGGGGACCATCGTGGATGGAATACAAAAATCTTAGTGGATCATCATAAGATTCTTGATAGGTGGGATCTTGATAAAAAATGGGATTATATTGGAGATCCGTGATATCTTGATCTTGATTTAGGCTAGGAATCATTTCCTTTGAATAAGATTCTTCTTAAATTGCAAGCAATAAGGGATGGTCATACGAGTGATCAAAGATTCAGTTTCGATAGGTTGATGTGGATACTTCGTTTTGGATAGTCAAGCTTACTAAGTCGAATAGAGGGTTTGTTTGATAGGCCTCTATGACAAAGCACATCAAATGATATGGATAAAGTCTTCCAATATGGAAACTTAATTTGACTAACTTGAATACCTAGCTAGGTAGTGTTTTGATAGAATCCTTTGGATGATGAAACTTTGATCACTATTTTGATACTCTTCAATGTTGTTGGATGAAGTCTGATCTCAAGCTAGCTGATGATTTGAAAATGCTTCCTAAGAGTGCCTTGTTGGATTTGGAAATTTTCTCACTGATGATCGGATTTAAAGTTTTGTTGCTAAGTTTGCTAAAGGACCCAAAAGGGTATTTGAAACTATTGATTAAATTTTCCCAAAGTGATTGGTTAGCTCTCTATTTTTCACTAATATTGATCATGTGCTAAGACAGAGACCCGATGCGCTAAAGATAGTTCTCAAAGTGCTACAAAAAGTTCACAATGTGCTATGTTGCCTCTCCAACAAACTATTTTAGACTGCTTGATGATGAATTGGTTGGATGGGTTATGTGCTAATATATCCTGGTTACGTGCTAATGTTTGATATGGAAGCGCTATAAGATGTCTTGAATGCGCTAGGATGATGTTTGAATATGCTATAATGATGTTGATAAGTGCTACCAGAAATTTCACTAGTATGATACTAATTGTATGTTTTGGTGCAAATACGCTATTGAATGCTTGCGACATGTTAGGATGTTGCTCCTACGTGTTAACTGTCTTGAGTTCTTGGTTTGATGCTTGTGTTGTGATGTTGGAAAATAAATTTTATGACTTGATGGATACTTTGTTTTGGATAATCAAGCTTACTAAGTCAAATAGAGGGTTTATTTGATAGGCCCCTATGACAAAGCACATCAAATAATATTTATAAAGTCTCCTGATATACAAACTTGATTTGACTAACTTGAATACCTATCTAGGTATTATTTTCGTTGAGATAGTTGGATGATAAACTCTTGATTTCTTGGTTTGAGATTCCCCTAATCTTGTTGGATGAAAGTCTTTCTTAAAGATATTTGAAATGTTGATAACACCTCAGAGAGGTGTTTTGTTGGATTTGGAAATCTTCTTCACTTTATGATTTTTCTTTGTTTGAACTGACTTTTGAGTTTGATTGTTGGATACTTTGCAAGATATTTTAACATTTGTGACAAGACTACATAGCACACATGAAGACAATGGTCATCCTAATGCTAAACATTGAGTGTATGTTTCTTTTGAGGATGTGTCCAAATCCCCAGTGTTATAATTGGTTTGATTTACAACAAAAAGACACATCAGATAGACTCTTTATTCAAACGACATTGACAATATTATAGCCCACTAGTTTCGATACTCTGTCAGCTCAAACAGCCTTGTCACCCCCTAGGGGGCGCCCATTTTTTTGCCTTTTACCAGAATTAACTCAAAGTGAATTGGTTCACAATTGAGTAGTTATCTTGGGAGATATATGGTGAGTGATATTGGAGTAGATTCTTCTCCACCCTTGCACTATGATATTGCCAATGTTTGGCAACTGACTCAGCTCAAAGTCTCTAATGCTAAGGTTCTCAATCATGATTTTGTTTGGTCTTCAGTGATAAACTCCCTTGAGAGGCTTCCCAACCTTTAGAACAAAGGCTTTACGTATCTTAAAGATACTTGGGGAGGACTAATCACTGAGAAAAACCATTGAAGGGGACTTTCGCCAGCCTCCACATTTGATTATGGTGGGTTGGAATACTTGGCGATAAAGTGGTTTCCCACTTAAGTCATTCCCCTCTCACCGACCATTAATGGCGTCCTAAGGGAAACTCGGGAGGGTAGGCATTCTAAGAGATTTAAGTGCTTGAAGTAAAAGAAAAAATAAGAGTGGTTTGGTTTTTCAATCACCCAATTAAGGGGAGAGAATATACCTTCCACTTTCGAGACAAGGCAAACAAGTGTTCTTTTTAACCTTCAAAGCAATGATGATTTATCCTCTATTTAGAGATGTTGCTCCAATAAGCATGTGTTTATTTAAGTTCCTCATAGGAATTTGTTTGTTAATCTAGGAAATGAAATCCCGGTCAACTTAAAATAATGCACGTTGCTTGAAAGTGAATTGCTTTCTAAGAAATGGACAAGTTGATTGTTCTTTTTAATCTTGCAAGAAAATGTGGATTTGTTATTTTTACCTTTTGCAAGAAAATTGAAAATTTGTTGTTATTTCTAGAGCCCAAAATGAAGTATTTTCCCCTAATCTTGCAAGAAAGAAAATTGTTTGATTTGTTATCCTTTTTATCCATGCAATAAAGAAAAGATTGATTTTTGTTTTAAGCACCAAAAGGAAAGCATGAAGTTCATTTTATGCATCCAAAAGAAATCATGAGGTTCATTTTAAGCTTTTGTAAGAAAAAAGAAAGGTGAGTTCTTTTTACTAACTTTGAAAGAAAGCAAAGAAAACTAAATTAATTCCTTCTATTCCCGCATAAAAATGTTAGAACCTGCACACACTCAGTTAGCAAAAAAATCAAATCATGATGGTGGGCTTCACAAGCCTAAATTCTGATCTTGGTTACAAATTTTTCACTCCTGATTCTGAAATACCCTGAAATTTGACTAAGTCTGAAATTTATAGGATCTTTCAAAAACTAGATTTTGCATTATCTCCTAGAGGTCCGAAACCCCTCTCAAACATCCTGACAATATAAATGGAATATAACTTAAAGGTTATATTCCATATATATTGTCCTTCCACAAGCCTAATTTTTTACCTCTATTACAAATCTTTGCCTATGTTAGCTCTATGCGCTAAACTATGGAACAAATGCGCTAAGAATGATTCCTAAGCGCTAGCAAATTAGACAGATGTGCTATTCTGATGCATGGATGCGCTAGTCTAGCGCTCCTATGCATGGAAATAACAGAGAGGGATATGCGCTAAAAAGAAGATCAGATGTGCTGAAAGATGGTTGCTATGCACTAATATGTGCCATGTAAGGGCTAAGAAAAGTAATGGATGCGCTAAAAGAACTCTCTGAAGCACTATTATGATATTTTGATGTGACATTTGTGTTCAACCTGCACACAAAAAATGATGTTATTTTTGGGGACGGGCCCCATGGTGGGTGCCAATTAATGTATGCTGAAAATGTGGTATCAATCTGCAAGAGGAGAAAACAATTCAAACACACACATGAAACATTGTATTAGAGATTAGAAATCCAAAAAAAACAAAGTTAAATGAATCTAAACTCTTTAAAATCATTCCATGTTCCTCTATCTCCAAGGATCTTCAAGATTCAAGGTGGCTCTCAGCTTAGAAGAGCACTTGATTCTTTAAGATGACAACTTAAAGAACAAGATTTAAATGATTCTAAGATTTAAATGGAATGCAACCAAGATCTTAGTGAGTGATAAGATGGGATGATGAAGATGAAATGCAAAACTAGATGATTAAGATTTAGATGAGTTCCAAATTCAAAGCTAAGATAATATAGTTAAGCTAGATGAAGATAAAATGTTATAAAAAGATATGCATTCAAACTAGATGATGTCCTAAAATATGTTGCAAATGATAAATGCTATAATGCTAATGTTTGAAGATGATTTGGATGAGCAAAATGACTATAAGTTTGATGCACAAAGACTTGATTTTTTTCAAGAAGGAATGGGCTCTATTTATAGGGAAAATAAGGCAATGGAGGGTTGAGATTGAATAATCTCAACAATGGCTAGGATTGAAAGTTATCAATCCATGTGAGGGATTCAATCAATCCCAAGTTGACAAATGTCACCTTGAGAGGGCTTGAGAGGAGATGTAAGAAGCATTAAATGCTTGAGGAGACATGAAGTTTACCTTAGGAGGTAAGGTTATGGTTAGGTTAGTGGATAACCAATGGATAAAGCTTTTACCCAAGGGGTAATTAAAGCCATGAGTGCTTGATGAGACCCTTGAGTTAGATGAAGGTTAAGTTAGAGAAAGAGTCTCTAACCATGCAAGAAGGTTGAGTTAACCATTAATGGTTAGGAAGACTTTGGGGAAAAATTTGTAAGTCCTTCCAAATTTGGGGGAATTCAACAAGTTAGCTTGTTGAAGAAATAAAGCCTTTACTGCATTTAGAAGACTTTCTTCCAATTTTGAGAAGTGACCTCCTCAAATTTAGGGAAAGGACATGATTAGAGGGATTAAGGCGAATTAATTAAGTTTAGATGGGTTCTAGAAGAATGATTAGGAGACAAGTGGGAGATGTAGGATTTTGCAAGTGGGTGAGGGAAAATAGGTAATTTTGGGTAAATAAAAAATTTATTTTAGTCAAATAGGGGATGCAACTTGCATTTGAAGGGTTTTGCAAGTGGGGGGATTTTTAAATAAATTTAGATTTGTTTAAATGCAAAGGAGATTTTAATTAAATGTAGATTTAATTAAAATGAGGAAAGGGGATAAATTGGTATTTTTAATTAAATGTGAATTTAATTAAAATGGCTAGAGTGGGGTACTTAGTTAAATGGATTAGATAGAAGAAGGGTATATTAATTAAATCTTAATTTAATTAATAGGCGATTACAAGAATAGGGATATTAATTAAATCTTAATTTAATTAATTGGAAGAATTAAGAATAATTAAATGAATAAAATTCACTTAATTCATTGTGCAACTTTTAGGTGTCTACATTAGGTACTAGAGATCGATCATTATTCTTGTGCCTTTGTCATTTTGTACCTGCAAAGTTATTGTTGAAGTATTTGTTAGAGAACATTATTTGATTTTGTAGGCAATTGGCAAATTTGAACATATGTAAGTAGTAATCGAGATGAATAACGAAATGTATATTTACCTTTCCATTTGTTATTTTGATTCTTGGTGAATTGAACTAGCATTGATAATAAGATTGCTTTGATTTAATTTGAAGTACCCTTTTACTGAGAAGTTGCGCAACATAAAAATTACTATTGATTTGTCTTCTATGTACTCCTTGTATGAAATATTTTGTAGAGCAGGTAGCAGCAACTTGATTATTGATTTATCTACAGAACAATGCATTGTTTGCTTGTTTTTCAGCCACTAGAATAGTTTTCAAATACAATGAGTAGACATAGTTGACTTCTTTGTGACAACCAGGACAATGGGTAGTTTTCCCATCAAGGCTACCATAGTTGTCAAATTTGTAGTTGCAGTTTGGACAGTATACATGGAATGGATTGGAGAGTGGATTGACCACTTTAAAAGTTCCATCCACTTGTAGCATATGTTTAAATATTATTGATATTGTAATGAATTGTTTATTTAATTGTAAATTTAGAAATATAACAAATTAAATATAATTACCTCGAATGTTAATTGCAATAATCGGTTGAGTTTTTCCAATGTTCTCTTGTTTGTCAACTTTCAAATGAATGTGGATTGAGGTGAATGGAGGATTCCATCTTCTGTGCGTTTAACAATATTTTTGAAATGAATTGTTGGAAATTGATTTTAGCGCAGTTGGTCTTGCATTGTTGTAAAATGGTGTTCAAATTTAGAATGCAACTGTAACTGTTTGTTATTGGCAACAAAAAGAAATATTTTTGTTAATTTATAGAAAATGGTAAAAAAGAAAGCAAATTTTAATTGGAGTAAAATTAGAGAAAGGGTAGGAAAGATGTTCGCACCTCAACCAGGTTGTCCATGTCAGAATCACCATCTCTAATATCAATTGACTATTGGAAAGTTGTTTTTTTCGTAGCCAATACCAATGCACCTATTGTTCCAGTTGTATAGGAATTTGTGCTTGAAAGTAGTTGTTTTATTGTAGTGCTTGGTATGAAGTTGTATTTTTTTGCAAAGAAGGGGTATGTTGTCAACAATGCTTATTTTTTTAATATGATAATACAATCATAGTCTCCATGATCGTAATAAGTTTTTGGAGCAATGTCAAAATCCGATATGGAAATTGTTGATCCTTGAACTATTTTGTCTTCAAATTTCTGGACAAGTTGACCAATTAACATTTAAGGTAATTGTCATTTCACCTTTCACATTTGTTAGTTATGCACTTAACACTTCTTGTGTGTCTGTGGCTTTATCTAATGCAACTTTGTAAACCACCATTATGTCACCTTCAAAAATATTTCCAGTTTTTCGAGCATTGAGATCTTCTATGGATATGGCACATGGATTTGTAATCTTTGATCTATAATGAACATGTAACTGAAGTTATTTGAAAAATTGATCATTTAATCAGTCTGGTCTGAGTAGTTGTAGAATATGTTGATTGCCTTTTTGATGTCTCTTCTTGTGTAGGTTGTGATTGCTTTTCTAGTCTTCAGCTGCTTTCTATTATGATGTTGTGAGAATTACATATTTTAATCATGTATTCTTGAATTCTACCTTCTTTTTTGCATCAAATAATGTGTGTTTTTGAACATTGTAGCTTAGAATATGCAGTGTAATTGTCTATTTTTATGTAAATGTAAAATTAAACCATTTGGCATAGTCTTCATAATTGGTATTGTCAATGTGCAAATTGTTTCTATTCATGCGACCCTCCTTTGCAATGGTTGTATGTGTAGTCAATATTTGTATAATGAAACAGAGTTTCTAAGGTATACCGTTTTCGTATGTAGTGAATTATCTAGGGGAATTCATTGGTATTTTTTGTTGGCATTTGTATTGAATAAAATGTACAACAAAATTACAATAGCATGAGAATTACTTTTCAAAAATATTTATGTTTTAGTAGCATTAGATCAACACATGTCTAGTTAGAATTATTTGAAAATTGATTTTGATAAATATGAAGTGTAAAATGCGGTTCTTACTGAAACATTGAGTTACATTGTACTATCGATAGCTTAACAATTTTTTTGATCAATTATTTCACACTTTATAAAAATTGGATCATGATCGGTCCAATATGCTTATGATTTGTAAATAGAACATGTTTGTATGTCAACATTATTCCATATATGATCAATTAGTGGTTTGTATAGATTGTTTAATTTATGCAATTGAAAGTAGATGCCATTGTTTTTCATGTGGTTTAACAATGTTTTTTTTTTTGTTATTTTCTATGGACATGTCAATGTTTAAATCCCCTACAATATGCATAAGTGTTGATGTATTTTAAAAGGAAAGTAATTCATTTGTTATTGTTAGAACTTCTATAAGTGGTGTATTACATCTTGCATATATATTAGATATATTGATTTCAGTATTGATAAAAGTTATTGTTGTTGTTATGCCCTCAACATTGGTTGTTTTGTGTTGCCTTGTTTTTTAAATGAATAAGTTATTTTTTGTAAAATTTATTACACCATGTACATGATGTGTTGAGTAACAGTTAAAATTTGGTAATGCATTGTTTAGGTCAATTAGTTGAATATGTGTTTCTTGTAAACATAGAACATTAGATAACATTAGATCATGATCATTGAGTATGTCTTCTCTGTGTGAAGGTAAGTTATGAGTATTTAATGTACATAACAATAGAGATTTGTTATTGGTTTGAACTGTGATTGTTGATTTTCAAATTGCCAATATGCGTGTGTTTGAAGTTGTGACATCTCAACAACAACTTTTTTTTACATTTAAGTTGGCATGTACCAATGGCTTCAACAAATATAATGTTTCAATTGATCGTGTTCGTGATACTGTTGTATATGTCAATCCATGTTTGTTTATGCCGGATGGGTCGAATGCTAATCCTTGCATGGTGAGTCCTTGAGATCTATGTATTGTACGAGCATATGCTAATTGTATTGGAAATTGTTTTCTAGTAGTTAATTTATTTTGGGTGTATAGTTGTTTAGTAAGCTTTGTAATGCAAAGTATGGGTATCCAACTCTTGTCAATGCAATCCGTATAATATTGTTCTAGTCGTTTATCTTGTCGGTGTTCAATTTGTGGGTCATTGAATTTTATCCAAACAATGTTAATTTTATTAGCTTTGACATAGGCTTTGAATGTGCCATCTGATCCATTTACCAAGTGATCTTTTGTATCATAATTACCAGCGTATAATTCAACTAGCATATTTGGTTTCAAGACTATTTATGAAGGCAGGTTCATTGTGTAATTCTAAATTGATGTTGTATTACAACTTTGGTTGTATTCATCAATTGCAGTTAATGTGACCAGTTGCCCAGGTGTGAATGACAGCATTTTTTGGTTGTGTATGTTCACATCTTTTCTCAGATAGAAAAGGAATGGAAAATTCGGATCCATTAGGGTTGGTTGTAAGCAATTCCTATTTAAATATTCTAGGTCATCATTTGTTTGTGTACCAATGCGTATCTTGTTGAGTACATTAATAAAGTGTTAATCCTTTTGTCGCATAGTCAATTGTAATGCATAATATTGTATGTTCTCTTTCCAAAAATTGAATGACATTAATTAATTCAATGGTGGGGCATTTTCAAATACTAATGAATCTTGTACAGGTTGTGCCTGATAAAGATCAACACAAAAAATGGTATCAAGATTTCCATAGGAGCTTGTAGGTGTGCGCATAATGTCTTGCAGAACTGCAAAAACCTTTCACTACTAAGGAAATTTCATCTATCAAGAGTATTCGTAATTGTTGTTAATGTTTTGACATTGCATCTAATGTTTTGGCACTTAATGGAATAATTTATGACTTGTTAAATGGCATGTGCAATGCCGAGTGTATTGGCATGCCACCTATATTGTGTGTTGCTTTTCTTGTAAAAGTAAGCATTAAGCCTTTTCGTTTATCTGGATCGTTGTCAATAGAGTTTCTATATATGCGAATGAGTGTTTGATATAAGACTTTTGCAGTAAATGTTTTTCCTGTTCCGACTCCTCCTGTTAAAAATAAATGTAACGGTGTTTTTGGATTTTTATTTTTTTTCAATACAATGTCTTTTATGATTGCTTGTTTCTCTTTGTTCAACATCTGTCTAAGTTTGTAGTACTCATTATTGTCAATTATATGAGGATGTTTTGTAATTTCAAATGCATTATGTCGCGTTTTATTTGATTTGTTCACTAGCACTGATTCAATGTCTGACTGCATGTTATATTAGTCATTTTGCAATGCACTATTTTCTGTCAATAGTTGATTGTTGGTGTCATTTTTTTCTATGTTAAGTTCATTGATAGCTTCATCAAGATCACCCCACGAAGGATTGACATTGTAATTGTATCTTGGGTGGTTCATTTTAATTATTGTTTCATGGTATAAATAAGCATGGTGTCATGTTTCAAAACCATTTTTGAGTGACTTTTCACTCACTGTAAATGGAACATAAAGTAGTAATTGTTCTCGATAATAATTTTCAAAATCAATGTGCTTGTTAAAGTTAAAAAATCGTATGACACTTTCTTTTGATGCATTGTGCATTTTCCTACCGTCCTTAGTAAATTCTGATACAAATTATGCAAGACAGATGTGCGAAATTGCTTTTGGCCTTGTGAGATAGTAATCTATTAATGAATTGGATGTTACATTTTTTGACTCATCTGGTTCTTTGTCGAATTGCTATGTTAGCTTTAGAACAAATGTTTGATCGTCTTTAGCTCTTGTATCAATGAATACACACTTCTTTGAGCTATATTTTAATGGAAGTGATGAAACAAGGTGAGCTACTTGTTGTGAAGACATTTGTTGTAAATTTAGTAATGCATTGCCAAGTTTACTTATCATTTTTATAGCATCAATATTATTATGTTCATGGTCTCTACGAATTATTTTGAATGCAAATGTCATTGACTTGTCTACTTTTGTCATGTAGGAGCTGCAATAGATTGCTGCAGCATATGCATTCAAAACAAATTGTGCATCTGTATTTGCTTTCCATATTTTTGGCAATGTTTTGGCAAAGCTTGTTGCTCTTTGGTACTTTTGTCCTCGATGACAAGAAAGAAAAAAGATGATGTGTTGGCATACACGGACATACTGACTTGGCTGACGTGTTAAGTGTTTAAAACATGTTCTTTGGAGCCATGTTGGTGACACGATAGCTCTGACTTTGCATTAATGTTAATGACATCTTTGGTTAATATGGCTACGGTTTCAAGGGCATATTCCTCATGATACTTATTGTATCGAACAAGTTAATGTTTTTCTTGGAAGTTGCATTTGGCGTTTCATTTGTTTTGTTTTGGAGTCCGTCAAACCCTAACGCCGTGTGAGTCACAGTGCCGCTGGAGCTACAGAGCTCGAATCAGTTACAGAGAATGGTGCGAACAATGGTTTCATTCAAGAGATTAACGGTTGACTGGTTAGTTTATTTGTTTGGTTTGCGTTTAACAGGTATGTTTCTTGAAACACATGATTTAAGAGATACTGTTTACCTTGGTTCGAATTTTTCAGTTATGCAAAAGAAAAATAAGGAAGTGTTCGTGCTTTATTTTTGTTTTTCGTGACTGGGAAATTAAAACGTCTTCTGTTTCTACTGTTTCCGTTGCATAGTTAGAATCAGTTATTTGTTTTTCAGTTTACAAATCTTGTAAGATTTTGTATAAGCGGGTTATTTAAGGAGAAAATGGGGTTTTTTCTGTGTGCATAAAAACAGTTTGACAGATCAATTTGTGAGAAGAAAAACGGAGAAACACAGTGCCATAGTTTGAGTGTGAACAAAGTGCTAACATTAAAACAGAGAAATACGGTGCCGTGTTTTGAGTGTGAACAAAGTGGTAGCATTAAACAGTGCCGCAGTTTACCAGAACCAGCCGAGGGTTTCTTGAGAATCAATACTCTGTTTTTGTTACAGAGTATATGAGGCTTCATTGAATTGAAACCATATTGTTCAATGTTTATTGATTTAAAATCATACAGTTCAGATTATTTGAGGTTTGTTGATTTGAAATCATACTGTTCAGAGTATATGAGATATTATTGATTTGAAACTATATTTTCAGAGATTGGATAGTGTTGAAGAATATTATTGCAAAATTTTCATATGTACAGACTGATAAAAATATTCTCGCTCCAATCCCTGATGGTTTTGTGACTGCAAGAATAAAGTGCATGCATAAAATCACCAGTGGTTGTAGCTCGAGTTGAAATATACATTGATAAGAAGAGGGGTTGGTGCTCCTTGAGGCCTTGTGGTTTCTAAAACATGTGAACTGAGTTGGTGCTCTTTTTGAATTAATATAAGGGATCTTCCGAGTGGTTTTTCTACCCCAAGAGGGTTTTCCACTCATGCAAACTATTGTGTTATGTTGCATTGTCGTGTTTCATTCTGTTTACTAGTGTATGCTCTGATACATCATATTTTAGTCCTCTTTATCTCATACTCTGTTTAGTTGGATGTATGTAATGCAATATTGAAAGTATTTTTAATGTTTCAAGTTTGTGTAATATTTTAATACCATTTTGTTAAACAAGGTCTGAATCAGATGTTTTAGTTGGTTCAATGGTATAATTTATGCTACATTAATGTACTCCTTCAAAGTGTTAAGTCTCAACCATCTGTTCACACTGTGAATTAAAATTGTCAAGGTCCATAAAAGTATAACTCGTTAAAATTTTGTCACACTCTGATTCACCCCCCCCCCTCTCAGAGTGTTTTCCACTTCCAACAAGTGGTATCAGAGCGTAGGGTCCCTCATATAGGTCTGTCCTAGGGATTGTTCCTGGTCACTTGGAAGTTTTTTTTATGGCTCAAACTCAGGAAGGTGCTTCACTTTCAAGAGCTCCTCTTTTTGATGGAACTGATTATGTGTTCTGGAAAATTAGGATGGAAACTTATCTCATTTCAGTTGATCTTAATGTGTGGAATATTGTGATCACAAAATATACAGTTCCTTCCATTATTCCTATTGATCCTGATGATAAAACTAAGTATGAGTTAATGCCAGAGCCAAGCATGCTCTCTTATGTGGTCTCACTAAAGATGTTTTTATTAAAGTCATGCATTGTTCTTCTGCTTATTATATTTGGAAAAAACTTGAAACCATTTATCAAGGGGATGCTAAGGTTAAGGAGTCTAAAATCCTTACACTCAAAAATCAGTTTGAATCCTTAAGAATGAAAGAAGATGAAACAGTAGCAAGTTATTTTCTTAGAGTTGATGAAATAGTTAATTCCAGAAAGGGTCTTGGTGAAGATGTTGAAGAAAAGGAGGTTGTCAATAAAGTGATTAGAACTTTGTTACCCAAGTTTGAAACTAAGGTTTCAACCTTAGAAGAAAAGAAAAGTTTTTCTACCATGACACTTGATAACCTTCAAAGCATTCTTACTGCCTATGAGATGAGGATAGGTAATAATCCTTCTTCTTCAAAAGAAACAGCTTTTAAAGTAGAAAAGAAAGAGAACCTGATAGTGACTCTGAACTTTCAGATGCTATAGAAGCCCTTTTTGTTAGAAAACTAAAAAAGAAATATAAGGGCAAATTACCTTTTAAGTGCTTTAATTGTGGCAAAGCTGGACACTTTGCTGCTCAATGTCCTCTAAGTGATCAAAACAGCGAAGAGGAAAAACCAGAAAAATTCTACAAAAAGAAAATGTGGAATCCTAAAAGGAGATTTAATACCTTCAAGAAAAAGAAGAGTCTTTTTACTAAAGAAGACTCTGGAAATGAATCAGATGATTCACCTTGTGAAGGTGATGAAACTCTATTTATGGCAGAATTAGAAGATGTAACTAGCAAAACAGAAAATGAATTTGAAGATCTAGATCAAGGAGAAATAGATCTTGAAGGAGAATTGCTGTGTGCCTTAAAAGAAATAAAGAGGTTAAAGAAACTTGCAGCCTCACATGAAAATTCAAATCAGGTTTTACAAGTTGAGTTAAATGATGCAAATTTAGTGACTTCAAACTTGAAGTCCCTTCTTGAAGAAAGAGAAAAGAAAATTGAAACATTAGAACAACAGTCCACAAAACTTCAAAAACAAATCGAACAGTATGAAAGTACAATACATCTAAATGATATCTTGAGCAAGCAAAAATTGCATAAAGATTTGGCTGGTTTAGGGTTTGATAAAGCTGAATCATCAAGACAGAACACTAAGCCTGCAACTAGAAAATCATTTCAGACTTATAACAGAACAAAACCTTTTAGGTTTGGCTTCTTTTATGGATACTGTTTCTATTGCAATAGGTTTGGTCATAAGGTTAATACTTGCAGATTTCTGCAGCAAAGATCTCCTATGTTTGGGTACAATCAAGGATATGACTTTCCAAAAACAGTAAAGTGTAATAAGTGTAACACTTTTGGGCATACTACTATACAGTGCAAAACAAAGGCAAGTCCTAATAAAATATGGAAACCTAAGTTTGTACCTGGTATTGAGCAATCAATGATAGTGCAAACTGCATTTTTCTCAAATAAGAAATCTTTATGGGTGTTGGACAGTGGCTGTTCACACCATATGACAGGAGATAGAAATAAATTTCTGCATCTTGAAGACTTTAATGGTGGCTTTGTACGCTTTGGGGATAATTCAGGAGCTTATGTTCGAGGTAAAGGTACATTATTGCTAAATGATGATACTCCTATTCATGATGTGTACTTTGTTGAAGGGTTAAAGCACAATTTATTGAGTGTCAGTCAAATTTGTGATAGTGGTTACAGTGTATCTTTTAGTTCTCAAGACTGTACTATCAAAAATAAATCTGGTAAAACTGTTGCTGCTGGTTTGAGAACAATTGGCAATGTCTATAGTCTTCTTGATTCCACTGACTATGAGAATAATGAAGGCATTTGTCTTATGGGTCAAATAGAAGAAAATTGGTTATGGCATAAACGCCTAGGACATATAAATTTTGACAATCTGGTTAGAATCAGTAAAAATCAGAATGTTAGAGGTTTGCCTATTTTGAATAAACCATTCAATTCAGTTTGTAAAGCATGTTTGAAAGGAAAGCAAACAAAAGTGTCTTTCAAACCTAAAGAACATTCTTCTACTAGACCATTACAGCTTGTTCACACAGACTTATGTGGTCCTACAAGGACACAGTCTATAAATGGTGAAAAATATTTTATGCTTTTTGTTGATGACTATACCAGAATGGTATGGGTCACTTTCCTTAAACACAAATCTGAAGCATTTGATAGGTTTAAAATTTTCAGAAAAATGGTTGAACGAGAATCTGATCTAAAGTTGAAATGCTTGAGATCAGACAAGGGTGGTGAATTCACTTCACAAGAATTCATTGATTACTGTGAAAGACATGGTATTAAGAGACAATATGCTGCTACTTGTACACCTCAACAGAATGGAGTAGTTGAGAGAAAAAATAGAACAGTCAAAGAAATGACTCGCACAATGCTTAATGAGGCAAATCTACCAGACAGATATTGGAAAGAAGCTGTACACACAGCTGTTTACATTTTGAATCATGTTCAAATCAGGGTAAAATCTACCTTTACTCCTTATGAACTTTGGTATGGAAAAGCTGCTTCTATCAAATATTTCAAGATTTTTGGTGCCAAATGTTATCTAAAAAGAGATGAAGAAAATCTAGGAAATTTTGAGGCTAAAACTGATGAGGGTATCTTTCTTGGATACTCTACTCATAGCAAAGCCTATAGATGTTTCAATAATAGACTGAATAAAATTGTTGAAACAATAAATGTAAGGTTTGATGAACAATTTTTGTTAAGTAATGATTTGCAGGATATTGAGGAAGAGGAAATTACTTTAACAAAGGTTGATCAAGTTCCTAAACCTGCAGAAACAGAAAAGAAAAATGATTCATCAAGTTCTGATGAAGAAAATACAGAGAATTCAAATGCAGAGACAGGTACTCTTCATTATACACCCTCAAAAATTATAACAAAGAGACATCCTCAAAGTCAAGTTATTGGCAATATAGATGTAGGTATTTTGACTAGGAGAAGGGCAAAAACAACTGAACAAGCTCAATTGGCTGAACATTTTTGTTTGATAACTGATTTTGAACCCAAAAATGTTTCTGATGCTTTATCTGATGAATGTTGGTTAAATGCAATGAAAGATGAAATCAGTCAAATAGAGAAAAACCAAACTTGGGAATTAGTACCTAGGCCAGATGATAAGAATGTGATAGGAGGCAAATGGATTTTTAGAAATAAGCTTGATGAATCTGGGAAGGTTGTTAGAAATAAAGCTCGTTTTGTGTGTAAAGGTTATGCTCAGCAGGAAGGAATAGATTTTGGAGAAACATTCGCACCAGTAGCTAGATTAGAATCAATCAGAATTTTTCTTGCATACTCTTGCTATAAAAAATTTAAAGTTTATCAGATGGATGTCAAAACTGCCTTTCTGAATGGTTATCTTGATGAAGAAGTGTATATGGAACAGCCGGAAGGTTTTGAAATTGCAGGCAAATCTGATTGTGTATACAGATTAAAGAAAGCACTCTATGGTCTTAAACAGGCTCCAAGAGCTTGGTACTCTAGACTGGATAATCATCTTAAAGAAAATGGTTTCACTAGAGGTGCTGTAGATAGCAACTTATATGTTAAACTTGAAGGTAATGATGTCCTAGTGGTTGTAATATATGTAGATGATATCATTTTTGGCTGTAATAATGACTCTTTATCCAAAAAGTTCTCTAAAATCATGGAATCTGAGTTTGAAATGTCTATGTTTGGGGAACTGAATTTCTTTCTTGGTCTTCAAGTGTTACAACTTCAGCAAGGTATCTTCTTGTCACAAACTAAATATGCCAAAGAGATGATTAGAAAATTTAATATGACAGATTGTAAACCAGTCAGCACTCCAATGGAAACAGGCTGTAAATTGATCAAATCAGATGACTCACCTGCAGTAAATCAATCTGAGTATAGGTCAATGATAGGAAGTCTATTATATTTAACTGCATCTCGACCAGATTTAATGTTTGCAGTATGTCTAGTCTCTCGCTTTCAATCTGCACCTAAACAATCTCATTTGAATGCTGTAAAACGAATCTTTAGATATGTTCAAGGCACACTAGATTATGGTCTTTGGTATCCTCGCAATAATGACTTCACTCTTGTGGGTTTCACTGATTCTGATTGGGCTGGTTGTCTAGATGATCGTAAAAGCACCAGTGGAGCTGCCTTCTTTCTTGGTGATTGTCTTGTTGCTTGGCACAGTAAAAAACAAGATTGTGTCACTCTATCCACCGCAGAGTCAGAATACATAGCAGCCACTGCATGTTGCACACAACTGATATGGATGTCTCATCAAATTACTGATATGGGTATTTCTACTATTAAGCCCATTTCAATCTATTGTGACAATACTAGTGCAATTGATCTTTCAAAAAAATCCTATTATGCATTCTCGTACTAAACATGTTGCCATTAAACTTCATTTTTTACGAGATCAGGTGTTGGCTAATGAGTTTCAATTGCTGTTTGTTCCTTCACAAGCCCAAGTTGCTGACATTTTTACAAAAGCCTTATCTAAAGAAGTTTTTGAACGGTTAAGGGATAGATTGGGAGTATTTTCTCAATCTGCTCTTGTCTTCACCTAAAGCATACTTTGAGGGGGAGTGTTGCTCTGTTGCTCTCTTCTTTCCTTTTGTCCTTGTATTAAAAAAAAAAGAAAAAAAGGGGGAGAATTTGGTATTTGGTTATACAGTATTTCATTTTTTTGCAACAGTGAGTAACATTGGTATACAGTGACAGATTGTACAGATTGGTATTTGTGTTTTTGGTATTTGGTATTTATGGTTTTTTGGTATTTCATGTTTGACAGTATACAGTGACAGATTTTCCATTTTTGACAGTATACAGTGATAGATTGGATATTGTGACATTGGATATTGGCATTTCACAGATATTGACATATTGGTATTCACTCTAGTATTTCATTTCTGACAGTGACATTGGATATTGGCATTTCACAGATATTGGCATTTCACATATTGGTATTCTTTTTGATTGACATTACAGACTTGGCATGTTATTGGCATTTCATTGGCATTACAGTGATATTACAGTGACAATTGACTTTTCAGGCATTGGAATTTCATTACAGTGGCACAAGCATTTTGGGTATTTCAGTTCAGTATTCTTGTTTGATTCAGATTGGGAGTTCATTATTTACAGAATTGCAAGTTCAGAGAATGTTTTTTTTTATACGACAAAGTACAGTGGTGATGTATATTGCATTTGTTGACAGTGGAATTTCTTGCATTGTTTTTGATCCTTTCAGATGATGGCATTTTTCGTGGCAATAATTGTTTAAGTTTTTTCTTTTTTTTTGCCATCAAGGACAAAGGGGGAGTTTGTTGCTCTTTGGTACTTTTGTCCTCGATGACAAGAAAGAAAAAAGATGATGTGTTGGCATACACGGACATACTGACTTGGTTGACGTGTTAAGTGTTTAAAACATGTTCTTTGGAGCCATGTTGGTGACACGATAGCTCTGACTTTGCATTAATGTTAATGACATCTTTGGTTAATATGGCTACGGTTTCAAGGGCATATTCCTCATGATACTTATTGTATCGAACAAGTTAATGTTTTTCTTGGAAGTTGCATTTGGCGTTTCATTTGTTTTGTTTTGGAGTCCGTCAAACCCTAACGCCGTGTGAGTCACAGTGCCGCTGGAGCTACAGAGCTCGAATCAGTTACAGAGAATGGTGCGAACAATGGTTTCATTCAAGAGATTAACGGTTGACTGGTTAGTTTATTTGTTTGGTTTGCGTTTAACAGGTATGTTTCTTGAAACACATGATTTAAGAGATACTGTTTACCTTGGTTCGAATTTTTCAGTTATGCAAAAGAAAAATAAGGAAGTGTTCGTGCTTTATTTTTGTTTTTCGTGACTGGGAAATTAAAACATCTTCTGTTTCTACTGTTTCCGTTGCACAGTTAGAATCAGTTATTTGTTTTTCAGTTTACAAATCTTGTAAGATTTTGTATAAGCGGGTTATTTAAGGAGAAAATGGGGTTTTTTCTGTGTGCATAAAAACAGTTTGATAGATCAATTTGTGAGAAGAAAAATGGAGAAACACAGTGCCATAGTTTGAGTGTGAACAAAGTGCTAACATTAAAACAGAGAAATACGGTGCCGTGTTTTGAGTGTGAACAAAGTGGTAGCATTAAACAGTGTCGCAGTTTACCAGAACCAGCCGAGGGTTTCTTGAGAATCAATACTCTGTTTTTGTTACAGAGTATATGAGGCTTCATTGAATTGAAACCATATTGTTCAGTGTTTATTGATTTAAAATCATACAGTTCAGAGTATTTGAGGTTTGTTGATTTGAAATCATACTGTTCAGAGTATATGAGATATTATTGATTTGAAACTATATTTTCAGAGATTGGATAGTGTTGAAGAATATTATTGCAAAATTTTCATATGTACAGACTGATAAAAATATTCTCGCTCCAATCCCTGATGGTTTTGTGACTGCAAGAATAAAGTGCATGCATAAAATCACCAATGGTTGTAGCTCGAGTTGAAATATACATTGATAAGAAGAGGGGTTGGTGCTCCTTGAGGCCTTGTGGTTTCTAAAACATGTGAACTGAGTTGGTGCTCTTTTTGAATTAATATAAGGGATCTTCCGAGTGGTTTTTCTACCCCAAGAGGGTTTTCCACTCATGCAAAATATTGTGTTATGTTGCATTGTCGTGTTTCATTCTGTTTACTAGTGTATGCTCTGATACATCATATTTTAGTCCTCTTTATCTCATACTCTGTTTAGTTGGATGTATGTAATGCAATATTGAAAGTATTTTTAATGTTTCAAGTTTGTGTAATATTTTAATACCATTTTGTTAAACAAGGTCTGAATCAGATGTTTTAGTTGGTTCAATGGTATACTTTATGCTGCATTAATGTACTCCTTCAAAGTGTTAAGTCTCAGCCATCTGTTCACACTGTGAATTAAAATTGTCAAGGTCCATAAAAGTATAACTCGTTAAAATTTTGTCACACTCTGATTCACCCCCCCCCCCCCCCCTCTCAGAGTGTTTTCCACTTCCAACAAAGCTATTATTCCATATATCAGATGTTTTTCTTTGTAAGAATAGTGTTGGTCTACGAATTATAGATCCAATATGATTTATGTAATCATGTTCAATAATATGGATTTCTTCTAGGAACATTTCAAACGATAATGAATTGTCATAGCTTGCATGTTGCAAATTGGAAATTATATTTTTGGCCAAGGAAACCACTTTTTCTTTTTAATTGTCTTCAATTGACTCAAGGATCTTAGTTTTTTTCATTGGTTGATATGGAAATTTATATCGGCAGGTTTGGTTTTTTGGATTTCCTGCATTGTTTCTTATGGTGATGTCTATGTACAACAGCTATTTCAGGGTCTAATTGTTCAATGTTACAAGTAATAATAGTTGTCTACAAATGCTTCGATAGATGCATTGGTATCTTTACCATAAATTGGTGCTTCCACAATCCATATGAGGAAGCGATCATGTTCGTTCTTTAATGAACTAATTGCTTCTGCATTGCCTTGAGAAAGGGAACTCAAGAAATAGTCAATTGTTCCATTACGCAATTGAATTGATGTGTAACGTTTATTTAGAAGGAATTATCGTGAATCAAAAGGACAATCTCCTACATTGTATTTGAACATACTTAGTCTAGACAATCCTTGTCTTCTGAGAACATCATCTATATGCATGTTTTAGAACCGTTTGCTAATATATATTCCTCTACATCAATTATGTCTTCTTTTGGTTTTTTTTTTTTCATTCTATTTTCCTTTTCATTATCTAAACAAATATAAATTAATAATGGTAAAAGAAGAGAAGTATGATTTAACTATGATATATATGTATTGACAAGCTGTTCAAGTTGACGTTTTTCTTGTTCACTAGGAATCTGAAACAAAAGAAATGCATATAGTCTATAAGGATATGATTCATAGTAAATGTTCAATTGATTTTTATTAATTTTTAAGGAAAGATTGTAATGGTTTCAATATACAATATCATACATTGTATTTAAACATGTTGATTTTCAATCTGGTGCTTTAATTTTTTGGCATTGCTAATATTGCATTGTTGCCAATGAATTTGTATTCTATATATGTTTGTATCAACTATCATTTGTTAATATAAAGCTTTAAGGTGTCATATTCTTGCAATTGATCATGTTGTTCAATATGTTGTTTTTATGTACCTTGCCTATTCACACTTCATATATAACGAATAACATTGTAAGAAATAATTCAAAGGATTTTGCAATCTTAAACATGACTTGTAACCATAATGAAAGTTACTCCCCAATATTTGTAGATTTCTTAAAAAATAGAAATTTGCATTAACAAAAATATATTCATAATAGTAAACGTAGACAAATACATAGTTTTCCAGCTATGGTAGTAAAGCACTAGCATATGTAGGAAGAGAAGGTTGAGTGGCTAAGTAGGAAAAGGTTGTGGTAACACAAAATGGATCATTGACATTTTCAATAGAAGACTTTGGTTCTGTAGCGGGTGTGGATACTGGAGATGTAGTAGGTGCTCGAGGAGGAATGTGTGTATATAAAAACACAAGTGCTTTAAAGACATTTGAAATCTTGGTTGTTAGATGCTGACCCAAGTGGGCACTGTGTGCTTTTAGGGCATGCATAAAAACTAGTTGACATTTATTGTTGATAGCTACTTGTAGGGCTTTGTAAACATAGGAATTTGCCTCACATTCTTTAAGTGTTTCATGAGAGAATAGCCCACTGACAAGTGGAACACCCTTTGTTACATCATAAGCAGTAATAGTTGCACTATAACCAGTTGGAGGAAGAAAGTAGTCTTTAATGTATGCATGTGCCAACTTCTCCACAATTTCTGAATTATAGATCAAGTCCATGCAATTTGATAAAAATCATGAAGCGACATCAGAAAATTAGAGTGTGCTTGAGTGATTCATAAGAAAATCTTATCATAATATGAACCTGAAGGATTGTTCACCACATGGACAATCAACAAAGAAAATGTGTGCTAATGTGGTAGAATCAATTGGCCCTAGAATGGGTGAGTCCCAATTCTATGGTGGAACGTAGATACGCTTATTTTTTGGCACCTCAGACATTGTAAACCAATGTTGGAATGCAATGTTGAATATTTTTGCAATTGATATTAGTCAATATTAGACTGCTTATCATTGGTCATTACAAATTTCAAACTCATTTTAGGAAAAAGATCATACAAATGCATATGAATGTAAATGAAAAACATGAAATGGAACTATAAGTAAGTACAAATAATATAGTAGATCATAGTATTGTAGGTTCATTATAAGTCTGCTTCTAAATTGTCATTGTTTGGAATATCATCGACTAAGTGCTTTTATCATTGTCAATTTTAAATAGAAAATTTCCAAGCACCGAACAAATAGCAAATGAGTATTACATTACTCATGGCTAGTATTATAAAATGAGAAGTCTTCTTCATGAGGATGAGCAGTGCAATAAGTATGATCATTGAAGTATGACTATTGGCAATCCCATCTGAATCATTTTCGCATACTCACTCGACATGTCAACACTTTTTCTACAACATAATTTGGTCATCTTGATATGTAGATCTGCTCCACAACATATGCTATAAAATGTCATTAATTTAAGCATACAACTAAAAACACTTCACTTAATAGGAACTTTGTAATTGTCAGGCATTGTAATGTCTGATTTATTGGCTACTAAAATGCATTGCCTTGATAATGTTTATGAGTTTATGGAATAGGAGAAAAGGAAGTTGTAAAAGCTCTAGATTGAATCATTGAAAAATGTAAATGAAAAAATAAGTCAAACTAGAGCTATAGTAAATATTCATGAAATACAAGTAAATATTCAAAAATATTTTGGTCTTGTCAATGTAACTTTGCATGCCTCATGCAAAGTACAAAATGCGTAGAGAGGATCTTATACATGATCTCAAAGTTTTCTAGATTATCAATTCTCTTCACATATCTCTTTAGCTTAACGGCCTAATGAATCAACAAAGTGGTGTAAACCTATGCACAATTTTCCATTGGAATTCATTGTACTCTCTATACTTTGTTCTATTTTTTGAAGTCTAGCCTTCAATTTTTGCACCTCAACTACAATCTAGGAACAAATTTGACAATGTGGTTGTTCTGTGATAGTCTCACTAGCTGCTTTCCCAATGAAAAAATTAGAGACAGTAGAGGCATCTTTAGTGGAATGTTCAGTATCCACATGGTCACTGTAAGACATGTGCTTCATCTTAGAATTAGAATCCATTGTGTTGAACATGTTATCTTTAGAGAACATAAGAGCATGCTGGACAAACATGTCAATAGGTTTTCCATTGTCTACAATACATTAAACCAAAGAAACATATTAGTAGACTGATTATTGTTCTAACAATGCCAATGAAATCTAGGTTTTCAATGACAGAAACTATTAGTTTGTACTCTTATTGTAGTTATTTTCTATAGATAAGACATGCAAACATGATAGCTTTTAAGTTCATACCAATGATTTTGTTCATTGAAAGATAATTAGATTCTGTATCTGCCAACTTTTCTATGATTGCACTTGGAAATTTAGATGCACCAATATTAGCATCATGCGAAGAAGTAATTGCAGTTAGCATGTACTGACAACTAATATGAGTTGCATTTTTATTTTTACTTTCTTCATTAGGACAACTGAAATCTGAGAGTGGGAAGTATTCTTGGACTATTTGGTTTAATAAACCTATACCTGGATAAGTGTAATGTGTAACAACTTCTTTCACTCTAGGTATAAATGCCTTTGATGCAAGTGGATCGAAAAATGTAATCGACACCATGCAAATAGGATTGTTTAACAATCGAGCAAGCCAGTCACTCCCATTGTGATTAGGCAAAATGCTTTTTGAAGGATCCAAATTATGAATAATGTCTTAAACATTGGTGGACATAGAAAAACTAAGACGATTAATATTAGATGAGGGATGGCAACATGAAATGGAACTTGTATTAATGGATTTGTTCAAACCAGTATTCTGATTAGATTCTTGAGAATAAAGACACTTGAAAGAAAATGAAGATGTTAAACTATCCTCCACATTTGTATTTTTCCAATTACTGTTTCTGCTAGGTACTTGTACTTTGATCTCCACTTATGCTTTTTATTTTGCTTGTTGCCTCATAAATAACTCCTTGTAAATATTTTCAATTACCTTTGACCACATGGTCACTGTCCTCTAATACATGTTCTGAGTTTGTCCAGTCATAATTAGAGGATGCATCTTGCATTATGTTCGTAGCTTCAGTCAACAATTTGTCTACTTTTGAACTTGATTCCTATTTTGAAGATGACAATTTTTTTTTATTTTAAATAGATTGCATGACATTGAATGACTATAATCAAAATTTATTCTTTTTTTCATTGCTCTAGCAACTATGTCATAAGCATTAGCTGCTTCTTTAGTTGTATCAAATGTACCAAGCCAACGAGGTTGCTTAGATTCAGGGTCTCTAATTTTTGCAGCATATCAACCCCATGGACGTCACCTGACACCTATGTATCTATTTTTCTTTCCATGATAGTTGAATTTCTTCAATTTCAGTTTTAGAAGCTGACTTCGTTGATTTTCTTCTCCAAACTCTTGAGAAGTTGACTGCATAAGCAATCTATCCATTTTCTTTTGGATTCCCTAGTTTAAGTAGACATTTTCATCATCATATGTATTGAGATTACTACATGTGGCTTTGTTTATCGAATTTGGGTTATTGACCACTAAAATTTCAGCTCCTATGCTAACTTAATTTTTGGAATACAAGTGTAGCTAGAATAGATATATAAAAAAATTATTCTAGTGTTATGTATGGCAAAAAGTTAATATTAACCATGTCTAGAAAATGAGAGCAAAAACTTGGATATGCTGCATACTTGAATTATACTAAGCTTAGTATAGTTGTTGCCAGATACAAGTCAACTTAAAACACCCGTTTAAGTAAAAGCAATGCAAGTTAAGTTTTTTAGTCATGGATACCAATAAATAACATGTTAAACAATCATATGAGTAATACAATAAGATTGAACACTTATAGAATAAAAAAGGTCTACACCAAAAATCATGAAACCAAAACTATTATTATCAAGAGTAACTTTTATTCGAATTTTTTATTTTTTATGAATAAAGATAAGAAAAAGTTCATTTTGGTTCTTAATGTAAAGAAACTTGTAATGATGTCAAAGAAAATATCAATTGAAGAAAAAAATAAGAAAAGAGATACGTTGAGAAATGAGAAATGCTACTGAGCTAGGGGAAAGGACCCAGTAGTGGTGCACCCTAACTTCGCGGTTCTCAAAATCTTATGTGGAAATTTCAAATCACTCCGATTTTTTTACACAAGCTTACTTGGCAAGTCCCCTGCTTATAACTAAGGTTTCAGGCTACATCATCAAATATGATGCCACATCAACATGCTTTTTGCCAAGGTGTCCAAAACAGCCCCCCAAAAAAGTGAGACCAATAGGTGTGCAAAAGGGCCCCAATCCTTGTGCCACTGATGTGGCATCACATGATTGGTTACTTTTCACAATAAATGGTATATTTCATACAACTATTGGTGCAATGTTATACAAAGGTTGGACATTAAATCAGCAAGTATCAGGGTATTAAATCAACAACTTCTATCAGAAGAATTGAAACGCGCTCAACTATTAGATTCTTTCCCCTACATAGAAATATAATTCATCCTTGCAACTGCCCTCCCCTCTCTATTTAAACCCGATAAGATATTGTACTTGCAACTGCCCGGATAGACATGGACGCAACGTCTAAATGCATACACAAAAAATACGAACAATATGAGAGAATACATGTACCAGTCCAACGGGTAAAGAAAACACCAATGAAAGAAAGGAAGAAGATGACGAACTTGGATGCACTAAAATATTTTACACCAATTACAATGACCCAGTTTAAAGACCCATGTAACAAGGGTTGAGGTCAAGATCTAGCTACTCTTTCATTGATGTTCTGTTGTTTTGAGGTCGTATGAGTTTGAACCCCGATTTCTTGTCAAAAACCACCATTAAAGGTTTCAAAGTCCCACCAGCTTCTCCGCCTGCAATTCCAGTGATGAGCATGATGATTCTTATTCGCATCTATGATCGAGCTTGTGTCTATAATATCAATGGCAGTCCCTGCACTGGTGGAGATCCAGAATGAGACATTGAAATAATTTTTTTAAACCAAATTTCCACTTTTTATCACCTATAACAGTTAAATCATCAGGTTAGCAATTTAATAATATATAAATTTTCTTATAGAAAGACTAAAATTTTAAATTCTTAAATATAGTTTCATAACATCAGTATATAATGCAAATTTAATTATTTAATAATTTCTATTAAATTTTTATTTTTATTAATTTCTGAAGTGATATTAATCATAAATTAAATGTAGGTTTTGTTGACACTCCAATTCGATTTGTCTAAGATGAAAAATATATATATATATTTTTAATTTTGGATCATTTCTAGTGTCTTTCTTGATCTTTTGAATATTTTAAGAGCATTTAGGCTTTTGGGGTTGTCCAAACCTACATACCCTCTTTAATAATGTTGACAACCCACTTAATTCCTTAATTGAACTTTATCTAAGTGTTATCTTGTTAGAGGTTTAAAATTTCACATCCTAGGATTCTTGTTAAACTTGTCATTGCTAGCATACCTTTACCTTCGAGTTCACTTTTCTCCTCCAAGCCCATATTTGGACTTTCAAACTTCTTTATCCATTCATGCTTTGGTACCCATGCCCCTTCATTTCTACTTCCCAAAAAGTATATAAGTCTTGGGGGATCACACTCTCGATCTTTCCTTATTCAAGTACACCTTTCCATTAGCCCCCCTAAAGTCCAAATTATATTTTTATTTTATTTATCACTTATCAAAGTTATACTTCTAGTTATTCACTGTAATAACCCACCATAATTAACTCAACAAAATTGACCATTCTTTTTTTTTTTTCAATCAAAATGATTGAATATATATATATATATATATATATTTAATGATTTATATATAACAAAGGAGTATTGATTTATGAAAATAAAAACATGAATAAGATAGATAAACAAATAACTGTTTTAGATTGGTTTTCAATAAACAGAAGGCTAATATTTTCCACAGAGAGAGAGTGAGTTTATTCCAGCATTCATAGGAGAATTTTATTCAACTGATATTCACAGAGAGGTCTTTGATCAACTCACAGGGAGATTCAAAATAATCATAGAGAGAGATTTAGAATAGCCATAGAGGAAATAATCACAGAGATTTAAAATAATCCTAGAGAGAGATTTAGAATAACCATAAAGGAAATAATCGCAGAGATTTAAAATAATCACAGAGATTTAAAATAACTAATATTCATAGAGAGATTCATTTTAAGAATGAGATTCAGATTTCCAGAGAAATAAATTAGAGGGAAGAAGTAAAGATTAAGATTCAATCACACAAGGAAGAATTTTATTTTTAGAAAAAGAGATTTAAAGAAAAAATAAAGGAAATATGATTTTTGCATATATCTAAAATCTTTGGAAAAACAAAAGACAAGATTATGAGCATATTTCTTAAGGAAAATAAAATAAATAATAGAACTATTTTTTACTTGCATTATGTGGAAGAAACTTATCAATAATTGTTTCTAAATAGAAGGAAAAGACTTACACTCTAATAAAACTTTTGAAAGAAGATTTAGAAGCTATTTTTTGATAATATAAATTTCTCATATGACAAAAGGAGAGAACCTGGTTTGTTGAAGCTTGATGTTGAATCCTCTAGCTATCCTTGATCCTTCCTTGCAACTAGAGAGAGATCTTCCAACAACTTAAAAATTCCTGCAACAAAATGAGACTACCAAAAAAAATCTTGGGAAAATTTCCTTGAAAACATAATCAACTCCCTTCTTTGAAACTTGTCTATAATTTTATAAGAAAAATTCCCTCCATTCCACTATCTTGAAAATTTAATTAAAAAAAGAGATTCTTTCCCAATTTTGGACTTCATGCAAATTGATTAGACTTAGTGGGAGGAGTTACATGCAAGGTGGTGGAGAATCCTCTAGAAGTTTCTTATTCTTCCTACAACATGTGCCATAATTGGATGAGGAAAACTAAATAATAATTAAGAAAAATGTATATTTTCCATGTGTGTGTGTGTGTGTATTTTATTATTTTATCCTTTTATAATATTCATTCAATAGCTTATCCAAAAATATAATAGAGTTTGTATTTTAAATCCAAAAGTGATAAAGGAGGGTTGTGACATCCTCCCCCCCTTAATTTGTGCATCGTCACGATGCACTTATTGAATGCATCCAAAAGAGTCTATAGTTTATGATTAAAACAAAAAAGGAAACAACTGCTGCATCTCCTTAGTATCTTCCCACGTGGCATTCTTTTCATCATACTGGTCCCATTGCACTTTACATTGATCAACCTCTCTGTTGCGCAACTGGCACTGGCGCCTCTCCAAGATTGTGAATGGCTCTATCATTATTCCTCCCATTTCCTGGACCTGTAAAGCATCCCAATTCAAAATGTGTTTCTCATCAGGTACATACTTCTTAAGAAGAGATACATGGAAGACATCATGGATTCGGCTCAATTGGGGAGGTAAGGCCAATCGGTATGCAACTGGATTAATCCTTCCCAATATTTCAAAGGGTCCAACATAATGAGGTTCAAGCTTAGTCTTTTTCCCAAATCTTATGGAACTCTTGTATGGTCCAACCCTTAGGAAGACTTTCTCTCCCACCTCAAACTCCCTTGGTGTCCTGTTTTTGTTTGCATAGCTTTTCTGTCTATCTGAGGCTTCCTTCAATCCTTGCCTAATTTCCTTAGTTTTCCTCTCCATCTCTTTCAACATATCTGGTCCAACAATCACTCTATCTTCAAGACTATCCCAACTCAAAGGTGTTCGACATGGTCTACCATACAAAGCTTCGAAAGGTGCCATTCCCAAAGATGTTTGATATGTATTATTGTAAGCAAACTCTACCAAAGGTAGGTACTCTTCCCATTTCTTCTGTTGGTCCATGCACTACATGCAAAGTTGGTCTTCCATAATCTGATTTGTCCTTTCTGTTTGACCGTCAGTTTTAGGATGGTATGTAGTGCTAAAATTTAGTTGAGTTCCTAGAGCCGATTGGAGAGTGGTCCAAAACCTTGAAGTGAATCTAGCATCTCTATCAGATATGATTTTCTCTAGTATTCCATGCAACCTAAATATTTCCTTAACAAAGCGCCTAGCCAAGGTAGGTGCATCATCCGTTAGGTTCCCCGATATAAAGTGGGCCACCTTAGTGAGTTTGTCAATTACCACCATTATTGCATCATGCCTAGAAGGTGACATGGGTAACCCTTGCACAAAATCCATGCTAATAGCTTGCCACTTGTGTTGAGGTACATCGTGTAATTACAACAATCCAGCTGGATGTCTATGTTCTACCTTTACTCTTTGACACTCCAAACATCTAGCCACATACTTGACAATGTCATTCTTCATCCCTTGCCAAAAGTATAACTTCTTTGGATCTGCATAAAGTTTGGTAACTCCTGGGTGCCCTGAATAAGGGGCATTGTGAGCCTCCGACAAGACTACTTCCCTTAAGTTTCTTGAATTAGGAATATAGATTCTATTATTGTATCTGAGCAACCCATCTTCGTCTAATGTATACCCTTCAATCTTAGGTTCGGTTGGATCGTATTCTAAAGTCAATTTGACTTTCTCATACCATGGGTCATGTCCTTGTGCATCCATTGCTTGCCTTTTGAAAGAAGTTTTGAATGTTGCTATAGTCATCAAGTGTCTCCTCCTACTTAAGGCATTTGCCACCCTATTTTCCTTCCCCTTAATATATTCAATTTCAAAATCATATTCACTTAGAAACTCTAACCACCTTCTTTGTCTGGCATTTAAGTGGGGTTGGGTAAAGATGTACTTTAGTCCTTGGTTATCTGACTTCAATTCAAAGGGCTTCCCTAGCAAGAAGTGTCTCCATTATTGTAGGGTATGCACAATCACTGCCAACTCTAAGTCGTGGGGTGCATAATTGACTTCATGAGTCTTTAGCTTCCTGGATTCGTAAGCTACTACCCCTTCATCTTGGACAAGTACTCCTCCTAACCCTTCAATAGAAGCTTTAGTTACGACTGTGAAGCGTCCATTCGAATCTGGTACCTTTAGAATGGGTGTTGAAGTTAGTTTCCCTTTCAAAATTTGGAATGCCTTATCAATTTGTTCTGTCCACACAAACCTTTTACCCTTCCTTTGTAATGAGGTGATGGGGTTTGCTATCTTAGAAAATCCTTCCACAAACCTCCTATAGTAACCTGCTAGCCCCATGAAGCTTCTTACCTCTGAAACATTTTTAGGGATTGACCATTCTACTATTGCCTTTATTTTATTTGGATCAACTGCTATTCCTTCCTTTGATATTATATGCCCAAGGTAGTGAATCTTTTCCTCGAAGAAGGCATATTTTGACAATTTCCCATATAACTTATGTTCTCTCAACCTTTGCAAAACAATTTGTAGGTGTACTAAATGTTCCTCCTCATTTCTAGAGTAAATCAATATGTCATCCAGAAATACCAAAACAAATTTATCCAAGTAGTCATGGAGTACACTATTCATTAGGTTCATAAATGCAGTTGGGGCGTTGGTTACACCAAAAGGAACTACGATGAGTTCATAATGTCCATATCTAGTCCTGAAGGTTGTTTTCAGAATGTCTTTCTCCTTAATTTTGAGTTGATGGTACCCTGACCAGAGGTCTATCTTTGAGAAAACTGCTGCTCCTTTCATTTGGTCAAAAGGATCCTCTATGCGAGGTAAGGGATACCTATTCTTTATGGTGACTTTGTTCAACATCCTATAGTCAATGCATAGCCTTAAGGTTCCATCCTTCTTCTTAACAAACAAAACTGGTGCTCCCCATGGTGATACACTTGGCCTTATTAATCCCTTAGCTAAGAGTTCCTCTAATTGCATTTTGAGCTCTTGTTATTCAGTTGTGTTCATTCAGTAAGGTGCCCTTGATACTGGTTCAGCTCCTAGTAGTACTTCGATAAAAAAGTCAAACTTCCTTTTAGGGGGTAAGCCGGGTAATTCTTCTGGAAAAACATCCTTGAATTCTTTAAGAAGGGGGTGTAAAGCGGAAAAATCGAACCCTAGTCGTTCTCCCCTCCCCAACTCCGAGGAGAGAGAAGGGAGGTCACTAGGGTTGATGATTTTCACTTAGGAGAGACTTTACATTCAAAAGAGGGGTTGAAACCCACAATATCCAATCCCACGCAATGCAAGATTGGATTCTATATGAGTTTCAAGGGTTAAGACATCAAGGATACCCTCTTTTGTAAAGAAATGTAGATAGAAAGATTGAACTAGGAATGCATGTAAAGTAGGAAAGATTCGCTTATAAACAGAGATAGGGATATGGGATGAAGCTGCGGACCTGGAATTAGTAGTAAAGTGTCGAGACGGTGCTGTTCTACAAATTTGAGCGAAAGTTGACGGGACGATGGCGCCTGACGTGCACACGGTCCTCCGAAAAATCCGTGAAACGAAGGTGGATATGTTCGTCTCTGGACAAGGATTCCAGATCTTCAATTATAGCCGCGTACCTGCAACCTACACACAGAAAAGAGAGGACGATTGGGGGGTTAGGGATGAGGGGTTTGCCTTTAGGTCAAACCCCAGTTTTGGAATTAACCAAGAAATGAGAATGCTGTAAATGTAAATGTTTGTAATGTAAACAAGTACCGATACCTTGTTGTAAGAATGTTTGTATTCTTACATGCGAAGGTGTAATGTATGTAGCATGTAATGTGTTGTATGTGATCTCCTCTTCAATGGTTGAATCCTTGTCTTGAATGCAACACTTAGCCTTGAATGGAGACTTAGAATGATCAATTGCTTGAAGGAATGCTTGAATGCTTGAATGTTTGAATACTTGAATATTGTTTCCGCCTTTTTTCCCTCTCTATGTCCTCCTCCCTTTGAGAGAGGAAATGTCATTTATATACTTGTCAATTAGGGTTAAAAGACTGATTTTCCCGACCTTAGGCCGACCAGGAAATGTTATTTTCCAATTTGCAAACTTAAAGACCCGAGACCCAAAAGAGACCGGGCCCAAAATAGGGCCAGGGACCAGGGCGCTGGGCGCCATGGTCCCACCTCCCGGGACAGTAGGGTGCAAGGAGGATCAGCCCAGGGTGCTGAGAAATGCAGTTTTTGATGTCATGAACAAGTTTCGGGGTCTCCATGCAGGTTCCGTGTTGCATCGCCATCGTGAAGACCCAAATGTAGTCGAAATTGCAAGTGTCGCAATTTTAGGACGCTACATTTAGCCCCCACTTTAGCGGGAGTATAAGCGTACGCCAATACTTCTGGTAAAGTACAAGGAAACAATATTGAAAAACTTTCACCACGTCAAGGAGGCAAGATACACCAAGCCCCCAGTGGACTAATGATCTTATGACTTCGATTGACAAAGTAAAAGGGAAGATCACGAGGGAGAACCATGACTGTCAGTAGTAAGGCTCCCTCACTATGAGTCATGCAAGAAAGATATCAAAAATTTTCACAGCAAAGCTAAATTTGTCAAGAAATTTTCAAGTATCTTGAAAAGATATGGACGGGATGTATGCCCCCCTACGTTAAAGCGATCGCACATGCCTCACCGGGGGTGATTGCTTTAAGGTAGTGATACATATAAGAATGAGAAGGGAAAGGAGCACGTTATCACAAGGATTTAGCCCCCAAGTGTGAGATAAGCCCAAGGATAATAGACACAAAACACAAAGCACAAGGTGACTTCGCTTTCCTCGGGGTCAGTATGTTGTATGATAATTCATGTATATCATATGTATGTATGCATAATTGTTCTTCATTCCCCAATCAAGGAAGGTCACCTAGAAGAAGGGAACACATGTGTCTTTTGAGTCAACGTGAGAGAGACCAAAAGAGATCTCAATGCTTTGCATCATCCTCAAGTAGACAACACTAAGGACAACAAATAGAAGAATGAGAATAACACATAGAAGAAGTAACAAAAGAGAGGAGGAGAGAATCTGCTATGCTAATGACACTAGTCTAGCACGTCATCTACCCCCCGATCTTGCTGATCAGTATTTCGGAAAGGTAGGAAACACGCTAGAGGAGGAACATCCAACACAGTAGATGGAGCTATCACAAGATCCAAACAAGGGCCATGTTCATGTTCCAAGCCACGTTGTTCTTGTCTAGGAGCTAGGATAAGTGCTTTAGAAAATGCGTTAGATAAACTATCAGAATGAACAGGAGTAACATTTTCATCTATATCATCATCAAGATTTATAAAAATAGGATCTTTAACTCGCACAGGATCAAGACCATCATGCATCTTATGTTTAGGAGATTTTGGCTCAATTGTCGGCTGAGGAGAAAATGAAATAATACTGGCTGAAGGTGTTTTTGGGGATTGCAAAGTTTGAGAAGCAGCTGCCTGAGCTCTAAGACGACACTTTCGTCGGCATTCACGTGCAGAACGATTTCGTCTAGTCTTAGTAGGAAGTTGCGAAGATTGAGGAGGAGGAATATTCTCATCCTTACCACTTGGGTGTTTAGGTTGTGGTCTCTTAGGTTGAACAATAGGAGAAGAGGAAGGAGGAATATTTGGTTTAGGAAGGAGACCAAGTCCATCATGACGAGGAGGTATAGGTCTACTTTTAGGAAGTTTATTAGATATAGGCATAGTCACATCCATAGGGATGGGTTGGGAATCTTCTTGAGGAAAGACATTAGTTTTATCTTTCAAAGGAAGAACTTCCTTCTCAAGAATGATAGGAATGTCAAGTTTGGGTGTTCTAGGTTCACTTAGAGAAAGGATCATATCTTTTTTCCACTTTTGATAAGATTTGAAAAGATGATCACTTCGCGGAGGAAGAGATTGGAATTGTTTAGGCCAAAAGTAATCAATAGGAACGCTAGAGGTTCTTTCAGCTGGTTTAAAGAGACTATGATTGACAGTAACAACTTCACCATTATGGGGAAATTTCAAACATTTGTGAATAGGAGAAGCAATAGCTTTCATGGAAGATAGCCAAGGATAGCCTAGCTTCACACGAAATTGTTCGGATGATGGAATAATAGCAAAGTCCACATCAAGGGATTTGTTATGGACCTCAATAGGTAATGTAATAGAACCAATTGCAGAAGAAGAAAATGCATCAAATAATTTCACAACCACATTTGTTTCGTCATAGATCACTTGATTCAATTGCAAAGTAAAAAGAAATTCTTCAGTAATGACATTAATCATACAAGAAGGATCAATAAGCACTCCACGGCAAGGTGTGTTCTTGACTTTTGCAACTATATATAAAGGACCATCAGGTGCCCTGATAGTTTCACTGGAATCAAATGTGATGGAAGGTTCTTTAGGGATTTTCTGCTGCTCCACAAAGTTAATCACATTCGGAGTCATAGACACGAGATCATCAGGTGAGACAGAGGAATTAGTAGTATCAATCGCATTAGAGTTATGAGAAGGTAATGGATTAGTAAAAATCTGAAGATTTTGGTTAGGAGGAGCTACAGATGTGTTGCCTTTATCATTCACACCAGAAACAAAGATAGTATTATTATCAATCAAATCTTGAATTCTACCCTTTAAAGCAAAACATTTTTCAGTATCATGCCCAGGATGACGATGAAATTGACAAAAAGATTTGTTATCAAAATAGGGTGAATTAATCTTTGCAGGATCTATTTGCCTTATAGGAGGAAGAGTAAGCACATTTTGTTCCAATAACTTATTCATAATACTATGCAATGATTCATTCAAAGGAGTGAACTTTCTTTCTTTCCTGAAAAACTTAGAAATAGGAGGCACACCTGATGCCGCATTCACATGGTTGTTGATGATGTTTTCATTGAATTTAATTGACTCTCTATTCGGTTTAAACTTCCCAAATGGTTGTTGACTACTATCACCCTTATCACTCGGAGCCATAGGATTTGCTTGTTCCATTTGACTCACAGTCAGTTGATAATTGTGAAGAGTTGCGCACAACTGTTGGAAAGAAGTAAACTCAGAAAACAGGAGTTTTTCTCTAATGTCTTTTTGTAAATTAGAAATAAAGATTCTTTGAATATCATTGTCAGGTACTGGAAAAGAAATTTGAGCATACAAATGCTTATATCTACCAATGAAATCAGTCACTCTTTCTTTAACACCTTGTTTACAATGCATTAAATCAATCAAAGTAACTTTAGGACTTATATTGTTTTGAAATTGTTGAATAAAAGCATTTGCAAGTTGTTCGAAAGAAGTAATAGAATAAGAAGGCAACGAGCAATACCATTGTAGGGCTCTATCTCTTAATGTTCTAGTAAACAGTTTTGCAAGCAACCTTTGGTCATAAGCAAAATCGGTACATATTGTTTGAAAGGTCTTAACATGTGTTAGAGGATCACCCTTACCATTATAAAGCTCCAAATGCGGGATTTCAACATGTTTAGGGGGAATAGCTCGAACAATGTCAAGAGAAAGTGGGCTCGCAACATCAAATGTGGGCACACTAAACTTAGATTGATTCATAGAGGCAATTTGTTGCTGTAAAGAAGAGACAGTTTGTGCAAGATTGTTAATGGTCGCTTCAGTCGAAGAGTTCATATTAGATGTGTTAGACTATGATGGAGGTGTTATGTTATTGAAAGAAGGTAGAGAGTAAGGTGGTGGGACACTATGATAGTTAGTCATAGGAGATGATTGGAAAGGAGGAACACTACAAGGAGGAATGGAATGTTTAAACAAATTGCCCCCTTGCGTCATGTTCATTTGTGGAGATATAATAGGAACACCCACTGAAGGAATGAATGAAGAAGTTGGATTGAATGAAGGAAGAGGGTTGATTGAAGAAGATGGATTGCCCCCATGACTGGTGATCATAGGGGGAATATCTTGTGTTGAAGTAGTCATTATGTTTGATGTAAAGGTAGGTATACTAGCAATAGGAGTTGTCAAAGGAATAGAATGATTAACTTGAGTAGGAGGTTGTGTATAACCTAAGGTTTCGGCACAACTCTTCATAGGCATCACATTCGAATCCACAATGTGTGCAATACCACGCAAAATACCAATTCCAATCTTATCACTTTGAACCATACGTTTTAGACCCTCAATTAATGAAAGGGCTTCGCTATCAGGGTATTCTTGAGACATCCATTGTCGAAAATCATCAAATTGGTTATCCAATTTCGAAAGTTGTTCTACAGAAACCTCATGGAGAGCTTCTTCATCATTGAGAGGATTAGAGGAATTACCCATGTCCTCGTTAAAAAGGCCATTCAAATTAGGTTCCATCTCCTCGGTAATTACACCTTGGAAGGACTTAATTCTAAGGCTTCGTCTAACGGGAATAGTGTAAGTAGGGCTTATTGTTGAAAAACTCATGCACTAAAGAGAGAGAAGATTTTGAATTTTAGAGGTAGAAAATTTCAATAAAATCAGCCAATCTCCTAGATTTAAGCTGTTAAATGCAATCAGGACAATCTCCCGAAATTTCAGAAAAAATGTCCGGGACCGTGGCGCTTGGAGTGCACACGGTCCTCGCAACTTTTTTTGAAATTTTTAGGGATGAAAGTTATGATGATTTTAAAGCTATCTGAAAAAATTGAGTGATTTTATGATCTGTAGATAGGCCAAATTAAAGTTGCAATCTCAAAATTGAACCCTACCAAGATTGTTGAAAACTGTAAAATTTGAATTTTGAAAAAGAGAGGGAAACTGAAATTTTGAATTTTATGATTTTAGAGGGAATGCTAAAAGCAATGCAAGTTTTGAAATTTAAAAGTTGACTCGATTTCATGCAAAATTCGAATTTGGAAAGTGGAAATCAAGGTTATTGCAATTAAACACTTAATTTCAAAAGTCACAAATTACAAGAATTTGAATAAGGCACTGAAATTTCGAATGAATGCTAACACACTTTTCAGATTTAGGACTGTAAGAAACACAATTTTGACACAAATTTCATTTTCAACAATTTTTGAATGATTAGAAGCCTCAATCCAAGCAATCGCTAGACCAACTTTGACTTTAATTTTGAAAGTGTTAAAATTGATAAAATCAGCCAAAATTCTGGATTTTAGCAGAAAAATACAGTAAGATCTAGCTCCCAAAATTTTGGAAAAAATGTCGGGGACGATGGCGCTCGGGGTGCACACGGTCCTCGCAAACTTTTTCCAAATTTTCAGGGATGAGAGATATTATAATTTTGTTGCGGAATCCAAAGTTACAGCCGATTTGGAAGTGTTTTGATTAGTGAAATTATCAGTCAAAGGTTGAATCAAGGAGGTCTTAAAAATTAGGCTTTTGATGCTTAACCACTTAATTTTCAGAATTAAAGCACCAATATGAATTGATAATTTGCAATAGGAGGGCAGATCTGAAACAAGCACTAACAATTAAACATTTCACAAGTTTAATTACTTAAAAGAAAATTTTAGGGTTTTTTATGCAATCAACCTCTAAAATTTGCAAAAGATCAAACATGGAAATTTAGGAAGGCAAAATTTTCAGATCTAACCATGAATAATCAGAATGAGGATGTTCACGTCGGGTTCACCAAAATGTAAAGCGGAAAAATCGAACCCTAGTCGTTCTCCCCTCCCCAACTCCGAGGAGAGAGAAGGGAGGTCACTAGGGTTGATGGTTTTCACTTAGGAGAGACTTTACATTCAAAAGAGGGGTTGAAACCCACAAGATCCAATCCCACGCAATGCAAGATTGGATTCTATATGAGTTTCAAGGGTTAAGACATCAAGGATATCCTCTTTTGTAAAGAAATGTAGATAGAAAGATTGAACTAGGAATGCATGTAAAGTAGGAAAGATTCGCTTATAAACAGAGATAGGGATATGGGATGAAGCTGCAGACCTGGAATTAGCAGTAAAGTGTCGAGACGGTGCTGTTCTGAAAAATTTGACTGTCGATTAGGGTTAAAAGACTGATTTTCCCGACCTTAGGCCGACCAGGAAATGTTATTTTCCAATTTGCAAACTTAAAGACCTGAGACCCAAAAGAGACCGGGCCCAAAATAGGGCCAGGGACCAGGGCACTGGGCGCCATGGTCCTGGGGGACCAGGGCGCTGGGCACCCTAGTCCTGAAGGACCAGGGCACTGGGCACCATGGTCCCACCTCCCGGGACAGCAGGGTGCAAGGAGGATCAGGCCAAGGTGCTGAGAAATGCAGTTTTTGATGTCATGAACAAGTTTCGGGGTCTCCATTCAGGTTCCGTGTTGCATCGCCATCGTGAAGACCCAAATGCAGTTGAAATTGCAAGTGTCGCAATTTTAGGATGCTACAGGGGGTATTTTCAAAGGTTGGTGTATTTTCCTCTTTTCTTTCATCAAATTCAACCATATAGATTTGGCCTCCTCTTCTTCTTTCCTTCTTTAATTGCATGGCTGATATGGTTTCTATATTAATGGGTTTAAACTTTCCTTGGATTTTGACCTTTTTCCCCCCATCATCCAAACATTCAACAACTTTGTTATAGAAATCTACATTAGCTTCATGGTCTCTTAACCAACTCATTCCAATAATTACATCATATAATCCTAGGGGTGCCACATAGAGATCTACCCTTGTTTCAAACTCAGGAAATTGAACCCTTGCCCTCGACAACCACTTAGTTACTTCCCTAGTTGCCTTATCCCCATATTGAACCGTCCATGATGACTCCATTTGATTAACTTTTAATGCATATTTGCTTACTAATTCAGGTGAGATGAAACATTTAGATGATCCAGTGTCAATTAGAATTGATATTGGCTGTTCAAATAGTGTACCTATAGTTTCCACGAGAACATTCTGGTATCTTCCTCTTCGGTTCCTAACTGTTGCATGAATCCTTTGCTGGGGCCCTTGTTGGGGTTGATTGGCCCTAATCTGTCCTTGCATCCTAGGACATTCTCTAGCAAAATGGTTTCCCCCACACATGAAGCATTCACTTGGAGGACCCTTCCTACCTTGATTCCTAGGGGGATCATTCCTTGTTTCATTGGCCCTGGGTGGATAAGTTACCCTGTTCTGCTAGTCATTCCTGTTATAGTTGCCTATGTTATTATTGCCCCTGTTATTATTATCATTATTTCCATTCCTCTGATATTGATTAGGAGGTGGCCTTCTTTCAAAAGAATTATTCCTTTGACCTTTGTTGAAATTAGTGTTCCCATTGAATTCCTACTTCCTTTTAAATGAGTGGTTCCCATTATAGTTCTACCCTGCTAGTGTTTGAATCTTCCTCTCTTGCCTTAGGTGATAGTTATGATACTTAATATAAGTACAAATCCAATAACCAACAAGATGAGAGGGGTGGGGGGGGGGGGGGTGAATCATACAAACTTAATCATCAATAAAAACATCAAATTCAACCTCGGTAACATATACTTCAGTAATATAACCAAAACTAATAATCATGCAAACTCAAAAGCATATAAATATCATAAACCTCATAACACCAGATTTAACATGGAAACCTAAATAGGGAAAAACCACTGTGGGATTTAGGACCCACTATGAAATATACTCTTCTAGAGTATGCTCGGTTAAAAGCAAATCATGTTAAAGATTACAAACACATTGCTAGATGTGACCTGGTTAAGGGATTTCCCTTAGATCTGTTAGGATCTTCACCTTGTTAGAAGTGACCTTGTTAAAGGATTTCAAACACTCAATCAGAATGTCACCTTGCTACAGGGTTTTACATATAAGACTGTTAAGTCCACTCAGTTAAGATATTTTTTGTCACTTTCACAAAATAACAGTAATAAAATCTATCTGCAACTTCACATCTAAAATTCTAAAGAAGATTCCTATTTGTTCAATAGAATCTAGACATAGAACTAATCTTGTCTATCTGTTGGGCTTCTATACTCTGTTATTCTAACAGGTCTTCAAGCTTCTATGCTCGGTAATCACTATGTAGCATCCTTGTGCATACACTTGCCCGCATACATTGTTTATCAACAGTTTCCTATTTATAAACAATTAGATAACCGCTTAATCTCGTTGATCACATTTCCCATGATCAATCATAGCCATCAAATCTTTAATCTTGTCCAGGTTCAATGCATCTTTTGATCTGAAAACATTTTACCCCACCTAGGAACTTGCATATTAGTCTTGGAACTTGTGCCAGGGTATTGCGGTTCAATTTGAGCTGTAGATCTTCATGCCGACTTTTCATTGCCTTAGATTCGTTAACAAACTTCTTCCACGACTCACCAATCATTTAATCCACTCCAGCTCATCAGCTTCCTTCATTAAATACCGCATGTAAACATTTAATGTATTCTGTTATAGCTCAGTTACAACTCGGTAACAACCCGGTGAATACTAAACTTCACTCGGTAGACATTCCGCCTTCATTAACTGATAGCGATAACCTTAGGGTTTACTGACTAGGTTCCTTAGGGTTTACTGACTAGGCTCTTTGCTTGATAACATAGTATAGTATTAACCTTTACATTTTACAACATATGTATGATGTTAAAACAATCTAAAACATCATGATCTCATCATTGTCTGACTCGGTAGTAGTTGCCCATTGAATACCTTATTCTTCCCCTTATTCATCATATTCTTTCCTATGTCTTTTACCGACATCTTTATAATCTTCATATCATACTTCTCAAGATATGGCAACATCATACTGAATTAGAAAATCAATTTCTTGACATCAATGACAAAATAATAATATCAAGACAGTAAAACATCTTTAATCAGTTATATCCATAATCATCAACAACCTTCTCAATATCCTTATGAAATGCCAACAATCTTTCATTGTCTGTTATAATGCAATATTGCCAACATTAGGGACTTTTCAAGTACTTCATTCATGTTTCTGGGTCCATGCATGTCAACCTCTACCCCTATGTTGGTATTTAACCCCAAAATGAACTTCCTTGCTTGGCCTTCTTCATCTTTCTGGTACATAGGTACATATTTAAGCAACTTGGCAAACTTATCCCAATATTGTTGAATGGATAGGGGCCTTTGATGTAGATTATGGAATTCTGTCACCTTCTCATCAAAGAGCAATTGAGGGAGCCACCTATCTCAAAAGTGGTGAACAAATTGATCCCATGTGACCGTATCCCTGCTATACCCATTTTGTTCCTTGGTGTTGGTCCACCAACTAGCTGCCTCCCCTATGAGTTGATAGGAACCCCATAAGGCCTTGGTTGTTTCACTAAAATCTCTTAGTTCAAAATACTTTTCCATTTCATTTAGCCAATTCTCAGCTCCTTCACCAATTTGCCTCCCATCGAACTTAGGAGGGGTGATTTTCTTTAAGTCCTTGGAGAGTTCCAATATGTTATTCTCCTTTCTATTACCCACCATATTCCCTTGATTGCTACCATGGTTTCCATTTTTGGTACCACTTCTATTTTCAAAGTCATTATACCTTTCCCTAAGGTCCTGCATTGATTGTTCCAAGAAGTTGATTTTATCTCTTTGTTCGGTTAGAAGGTCGATTATAGCTTGGACCCCATCTTTGTTATTTCCTGGGTTGTGTCGATCCTCTTCATGGTCTTCCTCATGGTTTTCCTCATGGTTTTCTTCCCTTTGACTCCTAGTACGTCTTCCATTACCCCTTCCTCTTCCTCTTCCCCTTCCTCTTCCTCTAGCCATTCTAGGTTTTACCTGAAAGTTAAATTATATAGTTAGTTCTTGATTTAGGATTTTAAAATTCAATTTCCACCATTGCAAAACATTCCCTTAGTTGAATAAATTGAACTGAGCACAAGGCCTAGATTTGAACCTTTGCTCTGATATCACATGTAATAACCCACCATAATTAACTCAACAAAATTGACCATTCTTTTTCTTTTTTCTTTTTTTTCATTCGAAATGATATATATATATATATATATATATATATATATATATATATATTGTAAAGCGGAAAAATCGAACCCTAGTCGTTCTCCCCTCCCCAACTCCGAGGAGAGAGAAGGGAGAGTCACTAGGGTTGATGGTTTTCACTTGGGAAAGACTTTACATTCAAAAGAGGGGTTGAAACCCACAAGATCCAATCCCATGCAATGCAAGATTGGATTCTATATGAGTTTCAAGGGTTAAGACATCAAGGATACCCTCTTTTGTAAAGAATGTAGATAGAAAGATTGAACTAGGAATGCATGTAGAAGCAAGAAAGATTCGCTTATAAACTGAGATAGGGATATAGGATGAAGTTGCGGACCTAGAATTAGCAGTAAAATGTCGAGACGGCGCTGTTCTGCAAATTTGAGCAAAATTTGACGGGACGATGGTGCCCGGCGTGCACACGGTCCTCCGAAAAATCCGTGAAACGAAGGGGGATCTGTTCGTCTCTGCACAAGGATTCCAGATCTCCAATTTCAGCCGTGTACCTGCAACCTACACACAGAAAAGCGAGGACGATTGGGGGGTTAGGGATGAGGGGTTTGCCTTTAGGTCAAACCCCGGTTTTGGAATTAACCAAGAAATGAGAAATGCTGTAAATGTAATGTAAAACAAGTACTAATACCTTGTTGTAAGGATGTTTGTATGCTTATATGTGAAGGTATAGATGTTGTTGTTTGTTGTATGTTGTATGTTGTAGCATGTAATGTGTTGTAAGTGATCTCCTCTTCAATGGTTGAATCCTTGTCTTGAATGCAACACTTAGCCTTGAATGGAGACTTAGAATGATCAATTGCTTGAAGGAATGCTTGAATGCTTGAATGCTTGAATGCTTGAATGTCATTTCCCACTTTTTCCATCCTCCCCCAAATGAGAGAGGAAAAGTAGTTTATATACTTGCCAATTAGGGTTACAAGACTGATTTTCTCGACCTTAGGCCGACCAGGAAATGTTATTTTCCAAATTGCAAACAAAAAGGCCCGAAGTCCCATAGGAGACCGGGCCCAAAATAGGGCCAGGGACCAGGGCGCTGGGCGCCATGGTCCTGGGGGACCAGGGCACTGGGCACCCTAGTCCTGAAGGACCAGGGCGCTGGGCGCTCTGGTCCCACCTCCCGAGACAGCAGGGTGCAAAGGAGGATCAGGCCAGGGTGCAAGAAAATGCAGTTTTTGGTGTCGTGAGCAAGTTTCGGGGTCTCCATTCAGGTTTCGTGTTGCGTCGCCATCGTGAAGACCGAAATGCAGTCGAAATTGCAAGTGTCGCAATTTTAGGACGCTACATATATATATATATATTATATATATATATATATATATATATATATATATATATATATATATATATATATATATATATATATATATATATATATATATATATATATATATATAACAAAGTAGTATTGATTTATGAAAATAAAAACATGAATAAGATAGATAAACAAATAACTGTTTTAGATTGGTTTTCAGTAAACAGAAGGCTAATATTTTCCAAAGAGAGAGAGTGAGGTTATTCCAACATTCACAAGAGGATTTTATTCAATTGATATTCACAGAGAGGTCTTTGATCAACTCACAGGGAGATTCAAAATAATCACAAAGAGAGATTTAGAATAGCCATAGAGGAAATAATCACAAAGATTTAAAATAACTACAGAGATTTAAAATAATCCCAGAGAGAGATTTAGAATAACCATAGAGGAAATAATCGCAGAGATTTAAAATAATCACAGAGATTTAAAATAACTAATATTCACAGAGAGATTCATTTTAAGAATGAGATTCAGATTTCCAGAGAAATGAATTAGAGGGAAGAAGTAAAGATTAAGATTCCATCACACAAGGAAGAATTTTATTTTCAGAAAAAGAGATTTAAAGAAAAAATAAAGGAAATATGATTTTTGCATAGATCTAAAATCTTTGGAAAAACAAAAGACAAGATTATGAGCATATTTCTTAAGGAAAATAAAATAAATAATAGAACTATCTTTTACTTGCATTATGTGGAAGAAACTTATCAATAATTGTTTCTAAATAGAAGAAAAAGACTTACACTCTAATAAAACTTTTGAAAGAAGATCTAGAAGCTATTTTTTGATAACATAAATTTCTCATATGACAAAAGGAGAGAACCTGGTTTGCTGAAGCTTGATGTTGAATCCTCTAGCTATCCTTGGTCCTTCCTTGCAACTAGAGAGAGATCTTCCAACAACAACTTAAAAATTCCTGCAACAAAATGAGACTACCAAAAAAAATCTTGGGAAAATTTCCTTCAAAACATAATCAACTCCCTTCTTTGAAACTTGCATATAATTTTATAAGAAAAATTCCCTCCATTCCACTATCTTGAAAATTTAATTAAAAAAAGACATTCTTTCCCAATTTTGGACTTCATGCAAATTGATTAGACTTAGTGGGAGGAGTTACATGCAAGGTGGTGGAGAATCCTCTAGAAGCTTCTTATTCTTCCTACAACATGTGCCATAATTGGATGAGGAAAACTAAATAATAATTAAGAAAATTGTATATTTTCCATGCGTGTCTGTGTGTGTTTTATTATTTTATCCTTTTATAATATTCATTTAATAGCTTATCCAAAAATATAATAGAGTTTGTATTTTAAATCCAAAGTGATAAAGGAGGGTTGTGACATTCACATCCCACAATACCAAGCCAAGTGCCATCCCAACTCCCTAATCCTAATACCCTAAAATCCATCTCTTTGCTAGGGATCCCTTATCAACTTTCCCCCATCTCATATCTCACCTAGCATAATTTCCCTATCACCCTTGATTATCTAATTTCTAATTTTTTTTATCTATGACATGTCATATTATTTCTTCTTATCACTCAACTTGATTTAAAAATATTTCTTATTTCAAATTAAAACATGCCCTCCTAAAAGGCCCAAAATACCATTAAGGTGTCTTAGTGGCCTAACATATACAAAATTTTAGTTGTATTTTTTATAATGTCGAAGTAAGTATTGTCGAAGTAAGTATTGCTCGTGTTCAAGTGTAGATTAATAAATAGAATCCCAATGCATTGAGTGCATAGTGTATTTATCAAACTTTTAGAGAGGAATGTGCTCCAATCCAAGTCTAGCATGTTATGAAGAGCCTAATAATGACATATAGTGAATGTTATTATATCTATTGAAGGTCCTAAAGTATTAATGCATAACTCCTCTAATGGATTGAGAAAGAAAATGGGAAGCATTTTAAAAGTTGTAAAGGTGTAAGAAATATTGATAATACTACAAGGGCAATAATATTCACCCAAACTTTACAAGCACCAAATGAGAATGGCATGCTTCTCCTCCAACCACCCTTAGCTACTCGCCATTACTGTAGGACATTTCTCAACTACATGATTTCAATTCATTTGATCTTCTCTTCAGCTTGACATTTCATTATAGAGGAAACGCATGTGTCATTGATTTCAAATGACTATAGGGTTTCTTTCTAGGACACACACCAAGATGAGTTGAGAGAAGGTTTAGATTTCATTTTGAAGTATTTAATGATATTGGATTAGAGAGGATTGGAATATCATTTGTCACAAGAAGCCCCAAGGTTTCAATTTTAGTTCTAAGAAAAGATATTTTAGTTTTTTAATGATTTGGGTTTATATCGATTTTTTTATAAGATTTGTAACCTTTGTAGATCGAGTGACTAAAGATAAGATCAACCTTACTTGAGTGCCTCTTTGTGTATGTTGTGTATTGTTGAATGTGTTTCTAATTAGTTGGCTATCCAAATCACTGTAAAGTCCTTGTAATACTTTTGTAAGGTGTCTTCTAAGAATAACTAAATAAATGTGTGGATATTCTCATGGATTATTAAGTAGACACATTTATTATTTTTGTAAATATATTAGTAGAGCCTAGCTTTCCTATTCATTTTGAATGACACAATATTTTGTATTATCTTTCAATTAAGGCATCACCTTTGGTTTTAATTCTTACAACATAACATTAATTAGTACTAACACTTGGGAAATGGCTATGCTAGTTAAATTATTACAATTAAAATGACTATAACTCTCCCTATACTAATTTTCATATTGTACATTAATGAGAATATCAAGCATTTATCCTTTCATCATGGTATCAAAGTGAATGATATATTTGTGCATGTAAAGGAAAAATGCTAGACTATTAGTATCGCTACATGATTCACTGGGGGATAGTGCCAGAGGTGTCACAAACAGTGTTGGTAGAAAAGTGAATGTTCCTTTACAAATACAATGGAGAATTTAAATGCTATCAAAGAAGTCTTTAATGGATTTTGTAGATGAAGAGAATAGTATGAGTTGTATGTGCACTCTAGAATAGTATTCCTAATTTAAAACTTTCCTTAGTAAGTTATTTTTCCTTCTTTCACTTTTTGAAGCACCCCATTCTTGTTTAGATCATCCATAACCTTGTCAAACATAGTGAATTCTTTGCTAATCAACACCATCTCTCCTATCTTAATATCTTCTATTGCAAACACACCTATATCACAACCATTCTTTATCATTATGATCTCACACCGCTCAATAAAATACCCATCTAGTTTACTTACATTAGGTGTAATAGAACTTGCTTCTCTTGAAATGACTTAACCCATGTTAAAATATAATTTTGTCTCCACTTTCTCAGCCTTAGAAAAGAGGAAAATTCTTATGGTTCTTTATTCTTTCTCATCATTTTCCTATCAAAGGAGTTGTGTCAAGTAGCATAAGAAAGCATTTTACCAACACAAAGGTTGAGACAATGAGATGTGATGGGTTTTTTGTTGGACATAAAAACTTTATTGGTAATGAAAAGGATGATTTTGTCAAGTATATTTCATCATTAGTTAGTTGCTTCTATTGGATGCCAAAATCCTAAAAAGGAACATCAAGATTTTCATCAATTGCACCAATAACTCATATAATGTTATTATGACCATCTATATGCGTGATTTTTTTTATAATGAAGTATTGAAGCATACTAAATCAAGAGGAACACTAAATTTAGAATGTTCAGGTATATTGATAGATAAACAAATCTAATCATGTCGAGAAACAATTAAAACTGATGCACCAAAATGATGAGGACCATACTCTAACACAACTTGCAAATGCATGCATAAATTTTGAAGTAAGTAGTTTAACAATCCAAGAGGTGTATTTAATTTATTAAGACTTCTATGAAAAGTATTAACAAATTGTTACTATTCTAAACATGAAAACTATTTATTGTATGCATATGGGAAAATCTGATGAAACTAAAATAGTATTGCTAGAAACTTTGAATAAGGATGCCAAGGATGTTGGTACTCTTAAAAATCTAGTGGTTGGAAATATTTATTTGGGAAAACCAATTAGTCATTATCTTCTCCAATTGAATTTCTATCATTCAAAATATTTTTTTTATCAAGAGTACCTTTGGTGTAGAAGAGAATTTGGATAGGTTGACTTAGTTTGTTGTATAAGCCTTCGCATTTTGAGAATGGAGGCATTGAAAGTAGGACCTGAATTTCCATCATCTCAATTCAACTTCTCACTTAGAGATGGTTCTTTGCATGAGTATCATAGTTTTTGCATAAATTCTTCTGCAATGTTCTATTTTTTTATGTTGATAGAATTGAAGAATGCATATTTTATGAAGTTTATTTTTCGAAAACACTTTTAATTAGAAATGGAAGGCAAAAGATTGATATTTATGATTACAAGCATATATAAAAAATAGAAGTGTTGTTGTAATGTGGAAAATAATTTAAGAACTATTTAAAAATAAATAAAAATATTGATTGCAAGCATTTAAAAGTATTGATGCAAGCAAATCTAGCAACCAATTGAGGAGAGAGTTAGGGTTCAAGGCAAATGATTTAGGGTAAAGAGTTATGATTCAAATCATTTTTTATGACAATTACATTTAGGGTTATCATTCAATTAGTTTAATGTTTTTGATTAAGGGAAAAGAAGGTTTTGAAGGGAACCCAAAAGCCTAAGTTTTTGTAGGGAACCAAAACACTTAAAAAAAACATTGCAACAAAATATAATAGTGTTCACCAACAACCAACCCACAATCAACCAATACAAATAAAAAAATAAAGAACTAGTTGTAAAAGACAAAAGGTTGACGCCATCAAACTAAAAAAATGAAAAGAATCATGAGCAAAGGGTTTTTCCAAGATCCCTTAGCCTTTACAATTGGTTTTAACAAGGCTAGACCATAAACTTCACTCTAGTGACATAAAGAAAATACATAATAAACAAACTAGAATAAACTTAACCTCCCAAACAACCAAGAGAATGAAGAGGGACACAAGATTTTGACAACCTCCCCAAACCTTCACAATCATTTTTAAATATCTCCCAAAACCATCTTGTTGAAATGTGGCGACTGATCAACAAAGTACTGTACATTCAGCATGTATCCTTGTCGAGGTTCGGGGGTGGGAGCCCCTGAGAAATTTTTTTGGGGTATTTTTTTGATGAAAACCGACATTGTAATAAAACCCTAAAAAGGCCGACTTTGTTTGTTGCCCTAAAAATGCATGTTATAAGCGGCTGGGATGCTCAAGGTTTTGTAATGTTGATGTACTATTTTTGCTGGATAATAAGAAAGATTGGACGGTTGTGTATGGTGGACGTAACCCATTCTGGGTGAACCATGTTAAATCTCTGTGTTATCTGTGTCTTGTTTTATTTCTTTATCTTTTGTATTTGAATCTGCATATAATTGTTAGTTCATATTTGCTTCAGATCTGCTTGAAACCCTAACAATTTGTATCAGAGCAAGATTTTCTGTAAATTGGCAGGACTTTTAGATTTGAGTGGGAGCAATGGAGGATTCCAAATTCAAGGTCGAAATGTTTAACCACTAGAATTATCAGTTATGGAAAATGCAGATGGAGGATTACCTGTATCAAAAGGATTTGTGGCGGCCATTGGAAGGAAAGGCAAAGAAACTGACCACAATGTCAGATGAAGAGTGGGACATTTTAGATAGAAAGGCACTGGGATCCATTCGATTGTGCTTTGCGTTGTCTGTAGCATTCAATATAACAGAAGCAAAAACAACTGTAGATTTGATGGCAACATTGGCTAAGTTGTATGAGAAACCCTCGGCTTTGAATAAGGTATTTATTATGACGCGTTTGTTTAATTTGAAAATGAGTGAGGGAGGATCTGTAGCGGAGCACTTAAATGAATTTAATACAATTACCAGTCAATTATCTTCGGTAAAAATTACCTTTGCAGAAGAGGTTAGGGCTCTCTTGATTTTATGTTCTTTGCTAGAAAGCTGGAATAGCTTGGTTATGGCTGTAAGTAACTCTGTCTCTGGTAAAAATACTTTGGTATTTGATGATATTGTTGATGTTATCCTAAGCGAGGAAGTGCGAAGGAAAAGCACAGGTGAGACTCCAACATCATCGGGTAGTGTTTTGAATGTGGAGAACAAAGGAAGATCAAAGGAAAGAGGAAAAGACCCTGGGAATGAGAAGTCACGAGGGAAGTCAAAGAAAGGACACTCTCAATTTAGAGGAAAGAAAGATTGCTGGTACTGCGGAAAGCCTGGTCATCTAAAGAAAGACTGTTGGTCTCAGAAAAACAAAGAAGGAGACAAAAATGAAAATGACAGTAAGGAAGCTAATATTGCAAGTAATACTTTACAAGATGCTTTAATCTTATGTTTGGATAATGTTAATGATTCCTGGGTAATAGATTCTGGGGCTTCATTTCATGCTACACCCCATAGAAAATATTTTCTAGATTATGTTCAAGGTGATTTTGGATAGGTATATTTGGGTGATGATGAGCCCTATCAAATTGTTGGAAAAGGAAAGATAAAGATCAAGTTGTAGAATGGTAATGACTGGTTTCTGCAGGAGGTAAGACATGTTCCTAATTTAAGAAGAAATTTAATTTCTGCAGGGCAACTAGGTAGTGAAGGTTGCATAGTTACCTTCTCAGACAGTATGTGGAAGGTCACTAAAGGATCATTAGTAGTAGCTAAAGGTGTGAAGGTAGGGACATTATCTCAATGTACTGGTAACACTTACTCTACCTTAGCTGCTACAGATAAAGTTACTGTAGGGACAACAACAATAAATGTTGCAAGAATAGATTCGATAATGTGGCACCATAGGCTTGGGCACATGAGTGAGAAAGGGATAAAAATCCTTCACTCCAAAAATATATTGCCAGGACTAAAGAAGATTGATTTAGAGTTCTGTGAAAACTGTGTTTATGGCAAACAGAAAAGAGTCAGATTTCTCAAGGTTGGGAAAGAGAAGAAGAGTGAGAAGTTAGAGCTTGTACATTCAGATGTATGGGGACCAACTCAGGTATCATCTCTTGGTGGCTCTTGTTATTATGTTATTTTTATTGATGACTCAACCAAAAAAACATTGGTATATTTCCTAAAACAAAAATCAGATGTTTTTGAAACTTTTAAGAAATGGAAAGATTTGGTTGAGAATGAGACAAGAAAAAAGTTGAAGTGTCTCAGATCGGATAATGGAGGTGAGTATTGCAACAAAGTATTTGAAGATTACTGCTCCTTAAATGGGATTCAAAAGAAGAAGACAGTTCCAGGAACTCCACAGGAAAATGGTGTGTCAGAGAGAATGAATAGGACTATCATGGAACGCGCGAGGAGCATGAGATTGCATGCTAGATTGCCCTTACATTTTTGGGCAGATGCTATACATACTGTTGTCTACTTGATAAATAGAGGACCTTCAACCCCTTTAGATGGTGGTATTCTAGAGGAGGCATGGATTGGTAAAAAGGTAAATTATTCTTTTCTAAAAACTTTTGGTTGCAAAGCTTTTGTCCATGTTGATAAAGAAAACAGAACCAAGCTTGATGCTAAATCTCAGAAATGTACCTTCATTGGATATGGGATAGATGAATATGGCTATCGGTTATGGGATTTTGAAAATAAGAAAATAATTAGAAGTAGAGATGTTATATTCAATGAGAAGGTTATGTATAAAGAATAGATGTAGGAAAAGAAGCATGAACAGGACAAACAAGAATATGTGGTGTTGGATGAGATTCCTAAAAATGAAATGCCACAAGTACCTGATGCTCAACAACAACAGATTGTCCCACAAACTCCTGTAAGTGTTAGACGTTCTACGAGGACAAGTAGACCCCCTGAAAGATTTTCTCCTTCTTTGTATTCTATTTTATTAACGGATTCTGGTGAACCAGAAGAATATGAAGAAGCAATGCAGGTAGATGCCAAACAACAGTGGGAGCTAGGCATGAAAGAGGAGATGGACTCCTTGATGAAAAATAAGACTTGGGACTTAGTCCCTTTACTTGCAGAAAAAAGAGCCTTGCCTAAAAAATGGGTTTATCAGCTGAAGGAGGAGGAAGGAGGTCAAAAAAGATATAAGGCTAGACTTGTGGTAAAAGGTTTTGCACAGAAAAAGGGTATAGATTATGATGAAATATTTTCTCCGGTTGTAAAAATGACTTGAATTAGAACTGTACTTAGTCTTGTGGCTGCAGATGATTTACATCTTGAACAATTAGATGTCAAAATAGCTTTCCTCCATGGAGATTTGGAGGAGGAAATTTACATGTTGCAACCACAGGGATATGAGGTCAAAGGTAAGGAGAACTTAGTGTGCAGGTTGAAGAAAAGTCTGTATGGCCTAAAGCAAGCACCCCGACAATGGTATTTAAAATTTGATAGTTTCATGGCTAAACACGGTTATCATAGATGTCATTCTGATCATTGTGTATATTTTAAGAGATTTGATAATGGCAGTTATATTATCCTATTGCTTTATGTTGATGACATGCTTGTTGCTGGGTCTAACATGCAACATATAAATGATCTTAAATAGAAATTAGCCAGGTCATTTGCTATGAAGGATTTGGGTGCAGCTAAGCAAATTCTCAGTATGAGGATTGCACAGGATAGGAAAAATAGAACCTTGAATTTGTCCCAAAGTGAGTATATAAAGAAGGTGTTGAAAAGATTTGACATGCAGGATGCAAAAGTGGTTAGTACACCTTTGGCTAGTCATTTCAAATTGACTAAAGAGATGTGCCCAAAGGCACAGGAAGAGGTTAATAAAATGTCTAACATCCCGTATTCATCAGCTGTTGGCAATCTAATGTATGCAATGGTATGCACAAGGCCAGATATTGCACATGCAGTGGGAGTGGTGAGTAGGTTTATGAGTAATCCGGGTATGGAACATTGAAATGCTGTGAAATGGATTCTTTGATATTTGAAAGGAACTACTACAAAGGCATTATGTTTCAAAGGATCTAATGCTACTCTAAGTGGATTTGTTGACTCTGATCTGGCGGGTGATATTGATTCACGGAGGAATACTATAGGGTATGTTTTTACTATAGGGGGACTGCAGTCAGTTGGATTTCTAGGCTACAAAAGGTTATTGCACTTTCAACCACTGAACCTGAGTATGTTGCTGCTACAGAAGCCAGCAAGGAGATGATTTGGTTGCAATGTTTTCTAGAGGAATTGGGTTAGACACAAGAGGATAGCCCATTGTATACTGATAGCCAGAGTGCCATTCATCTTGCGAAGAACTCTTCTTTTCATTCAAGGACAAAGCACATTCAGCTCAGGTACCACTTCATCCAGACTGTTTTGGAGGAGGGTCAGTTACGGCTTGAGAAGATTCACACAAGTGAGAATCCTGCCGATATGTTCACAAAGGCAGTTCCACAGGAGAAGCTGATTTCTTCATCAGTTTATGTTGGTCTTCTTGATTGATAATTGTGGAATTTATACCAGTCAAGTCCTAGTGTTTTATCCAACGAATGTTGCATTTACAATGGTGTCGTGTAGTATTAGTCTCCAAGTGGGAGATTGTTTAGTGTGGAGCCTAATTAGTCTCCAAGTGGGAGATTGTTGAAATGTGGCGATTGATCAGCAAAGTACTGTATACTCAGCACATATCCTCGCTGGGGCCGGGGCCAGGCCGGGCCTTGGGCAGGGGTTCAGGGGCGGGAGCCCCCGAGAACTTTTTTTGGGTATTTTTTTGATGAAAACAGACATTGTAATAAAACTCTAAAAAGGCCGACATTGTTTGTTGCCCTAAAAATGCATGTTATAAGTGGCTGGGATGCTTAAGGCATTGTAATGTTGATGTACTATTTTTGCTAGATAATAAGAAAGATTGGACGGTTGTGTATGGTGGACGTAACCCATTCTGGGTGAACCATGTTAAATCTCTGTGTTATCTGTGTCCTGTTTTATTTATTTATCTTTTGTATTTGAATCTGCATATAATTGTTAGTTCATATTTGCTTCGGATTTGCTTGAAACCCTAACACATCCTACAACAAGAAGCAAATGCCCCCATACAACAATTCCTCACGTCTCCTTCAAAGCTCTCCTCCACATCAATAGAAAAGGTTCCCACCTCAATAGGAGCAATAAACGAATAAACCACTAGGATGAAGAGACATGATCAATCAAACTCCACATTCAAAAAACTAGAGACAAGATAAGCCCTCATAAAGAAGTTTCTAACCTCTGCCACAAGGAGAATATCGATCTTCATAGGGGATGCCACCACCTCTATAAGAACCATGAAAGAGGAAGAAAGGAGCAAAAAGAGATAAACCCTATCCAAAGTGACAAGCATATTTACCACCTCAATAAGAGAAGACTCCACCTCCATAGAAGCCACATGTAGGGTAAGTGCACCAAGACGGGGGACCAAAATTTGCCAAATTTTTTTCCCCAAAAGTAGCCATTTGGTGCGCACCAAATAGGGTGCTCACCATATTTGGTGTGCACCAATAGGTTTGGCATGCCAAACCTAAGATTTGATCACGCCAAAGCTATTTGTCATGTGCCAAATAACGCGAGCACCAAATTTGGCGCTAGCCAAATAGAAATGCATTTCGAAAAGTGCATTTCTATTTGGCTAGCCAAATGTGTAGCATTGGAAAATTATCTTTCTCTTTCTCTCTCTCTCTCCCAACAATAACTTATACATGAAATATAACATTTAAGTATCAATCACATTTCATGTATAAGTCAACTTTCCTATACTTTAAGTTATATTTCATGTATATATTGGCAAGATGTTTCAGAGTGGTTTGCCACCTTTCTTATAATTTTAAGTTATATTTCATGTATATATTGGCGAAATGTTTGAGAGTTTCTACAAATCTAGGAGTTATAATGTAGATTCTAGGTTTTAGATGACCATTTAAATTTTTAAGAAAACCAAATTCTAGTAATCAACATGCTTTATCAACATTCTCTCACTCTCTGTGGCACTTCCTTTATCTCCCCCAAACTCTAAACTTATAGATCTCTCTATCTCACTTCCTCTATCCCATTTCTACCTCTCTCTATCTCAGTCTCTCCTCTCAACCCTAAGACCTAGCATGCTACTTCTTTACCTCTCTAAATCATAACCTTCACTCTCTATCTCTCTCTTTCTCTCTCTACCTTTATTTCTCTAGGTCTCTCCTACCTTCTCTCACTTTGTACCTCATCTTCATTCCTTACCCCCATCTCTATCCCTTCCTCCATCGATATCTCTTATTGTTTCTCTCCCCCCTCTCTCTCCATTCTCTCAATCATTACTTATTCCTCCCACCCTCTATCTCTCCCCATCCCTAGGTCTCTCCTTCCCTCTATCTTTACCTCTCTACCTCTCCATCTGTATCTCATTACCCACCTCTATCCCCATCTATCTCTCTCACCTCTATCATCCCCCCTAGGTCTCTTACCGAACCTCTCTCCCCAAGCTCTGGATCTCGTCACTCTCTAGTTATTTACCTCCCTCTCCATTTTTCTCCTTATCTCCTTATCCATCTTTATCTCTTTGTGAACACCTATATCTCCCTCACCTCTCTACATATCCCCTCTCTAGGTCTCTCCCACCATATCTCCTTCTCTACCTCGCCTTCCCTCCTTACCTCCATCTCTAGTATTCAGACCTACCCCCTCTCTCTTCCCTCTCCCTCTCTCTTTGCATCCATATGTCTCTCCCTCCCTCCATATATACCTTTGTCTACCTCTCCCTCCCTATCTCTTTACCCACCTCTATAACCCTTTATCTCTCTCCCTAGGCTCTAGGTCTATCACCTCTAGACAAAAAAGAACCCAAATGAGAGAGAGGGAGGGAAAAAATTAAGGGAGAAAGTGGGGGTTGATGGAAAGAGATGGAGGGAATAGAGAGAGAGGAAGGGATGGAAAGAGAGGGAGAGACTAGAGAGAAAGTTAGAGAGAGGGGGGGTTGATGGAAAGAGAGGGATATACCAGAGAGAGGGATGAAGGTAGGGGTTGATTAAAAGATAGGGATAGACCTAAGAGAGAGAGTTAGTGAGAGAGAGAAAGGAAAGAGGGTTGATGAAAAGAGAGGGAGAGACCAAGTGAGATTTAGAGAGGGGGGGTTGATGGAAAGAGAGGGATATACCAAGGAGAGAGCCTAACCAAGAGAGGGGAAGGTAGGGGTTGAGAAAAAGAGAGAGATATACTTAAGAGAGAGATCCCTCCCTCCCTCCCTCCCTCTCAATCACTCCCTTCCTCCCTCTCTCTCACTTGGGCTATCTCTCTCAACCCTTCCCTTCCTCTCTCCCTCTCTCTCGCATGGGCTCTCTCTATCTCTAGTCTCTTCCTCTCTTTCCATCAACCTCTCTCTCTCTCAACCCTTCCATTCCTCCTTCCCTCTCTTTCACTCGGGTTCTCTCTCTATCTCTTACTCTTTTTTCATGCCTTCCTACAAGTCTCTTAGAATCTCTCTTTGGTCTCTCTCTTTTCCTCCCTCTTTCCCTCCTCCCCTCTCTCTCTTAGGTCTCTCCCTCTCTTTTACCCAACCCCTACATTCATCCCTCCCTCTTTCTCTCTCTCAAGTTTCTCTATTTCCCTCCCTCTCTCTCTTTATATTGGGAACTCTCTCTCTCTCTCTCAAGCCCTCTCTCTATGAAGGGGTTGAGAGAGTAAGAGTGCCCAAGTGAGAGAGAGGGAGGAAAGGAAAGAAAAAGAGAGACCTAAGAGAGAGATCCTTAGTGAGAGAGAAGGGATGGAAAGAGACAGAGGGACTAGAGAGAGAAGAGCCTAAGAGAGAGGGAGAGAGAGACCAAGTGAGAGAGAGGGAGGGAAGAAAGGAGGGGTTGAGGCAGAGAGAGAGACAAATTGAGAGAGATGGAGGGAGGAATGTAGGAGTTGAGAGAAAAAGAGAGAGAGACCTAAGAGAGAGAGAGAGGTTGATGGAAAGAGAGGGAGAGACCAGAGAGAGAGGTATATGCAAAGAGAGGGAGAGAGAGAGAGAGAGAGAGAGAGAGAGAGAGAGAGAGAGAGAGAGGGATGAAGGGATGGAAAAAGAGTAAGAGACCAAAGAGAGAGGGATGGAGGAAGGGAGGGGTTGAGAGAGAGGGGGGGTTGAGATTAAGAGAGGGAGAGAGAGAGAGAGAGAGAGAGAGAGAGAGAGAGAGAGAGAGAGCGGGGGGGGGGGGAATGCAAGGAAAGAGAGGGAGAGACCAAAGAGACAAAATGTTGATACAAGCAAAATGATTACTGAAATTTGACTAAGTTTGAAATTTATTTATATGAATATTCTAAAAACTAGAATTTACATTATAACTCCTAGAGATAAAAACAAGACCAATAAATGTGGTGCCCCTTTTCGAAACCCTTAATCTCCACCATTTTAAAAACAAATTAGTAGTTAAGAAAATAGATTTAGAGCACTTCAACTCTTGTTCTTGTTGCATCTTCAAATTTTGAGTGTACCTATCTTCAATTTCTCGAAAAGAAAAAAAGTGGTATCTGAAGACCTGTTTTTGGTCCACCATCTTTGTGCAATACCTTGTAATGGATCAAGGGAAAAGTACTACAAGCCCACTTGAGAACAAATAATTCTTAAAACCATCGAGCTCCAAAAAGGTTGATAATAACCCCAAAACTAGAAGCATCCCTTAACCAATTGTAGGGAAAACAAACACCCATAATGTGCCCTTGAAAATTAGTAGCAACAAATTGACTAAAAAAGAATAAGGGGAAGCTAAGAAAACGGGAGAAAAAGAGCACATTCCACATGGAAAAACCTCAAACAAACAAACAACCACCCAAAACCATCTGAGGGCCACTAGAACTAGAAACAACAAACAGGCCATCCATAGCTCGAGACATTCCTCTCTTCAAAAAGAGACCACAATGGGCACCACCAGAAGCACTGATCAAACCACTGACCAAAAAATAAGACTTAGATCTTGTAGGAGTAGTAGACCTCACCCTGAACATGGCTAGAAAGGCCATCCTAGAGACAACTCCAACAACTACAAATCCCCCAATAGGAACCTAAATAACCTCAACATCCATAGAAACAAAATTTAGGACAAAGGTGCTCGCATAGAGAACTAGGAAAATAGTGATCCAAACGCCTCCAACAAAAGGGAAAATAAGATAAACATCCATCCCCAAGATAGAGGAACAAAATAAATCCCTTGTCACAAACCAAACAACAACAAAAGAGGCACCAAGGGAGCAAGCAATTGAACTGGACCCAAAGTAGATAAAAGAAAACCCTTCCAAACAAAAGAAAGACCACCAAATGGACAAGCAAGAGAAGCCAAAATGACCCCAAGGTCCCAGACGCCATTAACACCTGCTAAGGAAGCACTTGCAAAGAGCCAATAAAGATTGCCTCCAACTCTCACCACGAACCCACATCAAACCCATCCAAGAAAAAATAACTTATTCTTAAATATTCTATTTTATGTATATTGATGGAGAAAAACTAGGGGAAGGCTAAATGAATTAGCATCTAAGGCCATGTTCCTTTTCTAGCTTACATTTAGCAAAACGTGTACGTGTTTTGCTTGTTTACCATAACACATACACGTTTTGACGCATGCATGTTTTTTCCCCATATAAGCACATACATGTTTTTAATTCAAAGAACACATACACATTTTGACTCGGATTTTCCTAGCCTTAACATGTATGTGCTTTTTTAATTTATCAAAAACATGCACATGTTTTGTCCATTTTAGGTGGTTTTTTTGCTAGTGGCCACTTTTTTGTTCACCATCTTGGTGCACATACCCAAAGCTATTACCTAATTTTGTTTGGTAATTCTTCATTGATGTTCTGTAAAGTTGTTATGTTATCTACTATAACTATTGGAGTTCTTCCAAGAATTTAGTATTTCCATCTATTATTGGAAACTTTACATCTTTTGGCCTTGATAAACAACCTCTACCATCCTAAACAATAATTATTAGTTGACTTGACTTTTTAACCCCATGAGCAGGGTTATTATGTGCGAACCTATTCTAAATGAAACTGATGGAAGTTTCTGCCTAAATTATGGAGCTTCTAATTCCTTGCAAAGGATATGTAAGTATGTCCATTCGAAATAAATTACTATAGAATAATTTCAGAGCTAAGGATATATCATGATATATAGATTTTGTCCTATATAATGCATGAATGAAAGTAGGGATATAAAATTGTTGCAATTGTTATGATTTAGTAAGGTTGTTAAGTAAGAACTAAAAAAATAGTAGATGTTAGCTTAAAATAAAAAAATTAAGAACTAAAAAGTATTAGTTAATTGAATATTTTATTATATGTAGTCAATAAAATAGATAACTTACGAAAATATGTAATATAATATATTTAATAATTAGATTATAATTTATATTTTAAAATAATAAGAAGGGGAACTTAATTTTTAAATAATAATAAACATTATATTTTAAAAATAATAAAAACCAAAAATACTTCATACATTTAAATAATAAACAACAATGAGGCCTACCTTATTCTAATACTAATTTGTCTCCTTCTCAATTCTCTAAATTTTCAACATCAAAATACAAAATAAAGACTTTAAATTTTATTAATCGTCTGTAATTGTTGACTATACTTTGTTGCTTTATGCAGGTGTCAAACCAAAAATATCATAAGAATATTAATATAATCAAAGTTCAAATTTAGATTTATAAAATATATTTCTATGATATGATATTAATAGAAAGTTAGATCTTCAAACACTACACAGTTGAATCCTAATAACAATATCATAATTTGACTTGCTGTGATACCAGATTATCATTTCGTAATTCACAATAACAAAAATATTTCTAGATATGACTGTAGTAGTTTTTTTAAATCATTGGATGCTCCCATTCAATTCCCATCCATATCTAAGATACATACAATCAAACAACAGTTTGTCCAAATCATTGTTGACACAGATCCAGAAGATGGAATTGGAATATCCTTTTGTGATCCTGAGATTATCTGATAGATCTTAAAGGTTTCCAATTTTCTTCCACAGATTTTTAGAGTTTTGGGGTTTGAAAAGAACCCCTGCATCTCCAAATTTTAGTCTTTTTCTTGAACAGCTATTCCCTGTTTTCCATCTCATCAAGAAAAGCAACCATTTTCCTTTTTCACAGGGATAGAAGGCTGCATTACTTACTTATGCATGTGGTGCTAAATAAACTGCAGCAGATTTTCCTTACAAATCCGATTTGTTTCATGAGAGACAGCCAATATAAAGGAAGAGTTTTGATTAGTGGGGGAATGCTCTGGGAAGAGGTCAGGGTTCCTCCATAGTGAGGAATTCTGGTTCCAATTAGCTTAAGGCTGAGTTCAAGAATGGTGATGGTTCCTCCATAGTGACAAATTCTGGTTCCAATTGGCCTAAGGCTGAGTTCAAGAATGGTGATAGTTCCTCCATAGTGACAAATTCTGGTTCCAATTGGCCCAAGGCTGAGTTCAAGAATGATGATTGTTTTGATTAAGGTAAATGTTTTTAACAAGAATTAATCCAAAATGGATTTTTGAGAAAACCTCAAAACCTTAGAAGAGATTGTGGGTTTGGAGGTTGAGTGGACATGGACTAGTTTCGGCAGCTTCAGATGTACAGGTAAATGTGAGGTTTCACAACTATGGTTCTAATCCTTCTTGAAAAATAAAACTAGTTGCCCTTTATTGTTGAAGAACCTAACTTTGGGTTTCTTGAAGCAATTAAGAGAAATATCTTGAATTACTGCGACATGAGGTGTTCAATACTTCAAGGATGACACATGGCAGTAAAAAAATTACTATTTTAATTATAGATCATAGAATGTGACCTGAAACATGAATATTAAACAAATCACAGTTAAATCCAGAATAAAATCTGATAATGTCTTTCCACATGGATGCTACTGTCGCCATAGAAGATGAAGTTTGTGTCAAGCCAAGCTGTTAACATTTACCAATGTTCTGAGAAACCCACATTCTCAATTCCTGCAAACAACTTAAGTATAGAATCCCAATAAATTACGCCTAAAGCACAAGAGTGTCTCATTGCTCCTGTTGCTTGTGGGTGCTTGGGTAATGTAGCAAACTAGTCTCTTTTATCATAACCAAATTATATCAAATCTCCAAAATAATGAAAGGAATTAAAAGAGCAGAGGAATCTACAGTCTCAAGAACAATAGTTTGGGACAGACAGAAATCCATGTGTTCAATGTACAACTTGAAAGAATGTAACACAAGATTTTAAAGTCATAAGCTTGAAACAACCATATTAATTTTTATATATATTGATATATGAATCTGGTTTATGGTGTTCCTTATTGGACTAGCTAGGCCTTGCACTCACAACCTTGAATATACCACAGAAGGTAGGAATTGAAGCCACAGACATGAAATACTTTAAACAGAAGTTATGAGCACTTACATTCACATTTTTGGTCAAGTTGAAAATATGAGAATAATGTCTGCAAGAAAGCCAGAAGGAGCAGAATGAATGCTCCCACCACTGATACAACTTGCCATGGCTTAGAAAAATGTTCGTGTACAAACTCACCAAATAAAACTCTATACCTACTTCTGTAATAATCATTTACAGCCTTGATTGTATTGTCGATAGGATCATATGGGCTCCTCCAGATTGATCTGCTGATGCCATTCCACAGAATGCTTATCTCTTTATCACTTCCTAAATTACTATAGATGATACCATTTTTCTTCAGTATTGCAACATCATTAGGAGTGTCGACCAATCTGTCCATCAGGTCTGCATAGCAAGTAAAATATCTAGTTTTCCACTTCATGAATGCTTCCAGTGCCATCATATTCCTCAAGAAAACATCTGTTCTGTAATCCATATGTATGCAAGGGAGGAACAACGTAGCAGTGGCTCTATCAAACCTTATCTCGTCAGATGCCCATGTGAAAGGAGAGAATTTCATCCCTTTCCTCCGCAATTCTGTTGCTGCAGGGAGATTTATGCCAGCTTTGTGATTTGATTTTGGAGACAAAACCACTCTTAATCTTGATGTCATCTGATGAAGAAACTTAAAAGCGGTGTTCGTGAGCACAATCCCATCATGATCATGTCCTAAATGGACACTAGTCTGAGAAAGATTTCTCTTGGGCACGACGAAATTGTAAAGGCATTCCAGTATATGCCTTTCATCAAGCGAATCACTGGAGCGTTTTCCTGAAACGGAACGACAGGAATCCCCAACATACCTGAAAGGGGAGAACTTTTCACAGGCTCTTGAAATTGTCATATTAAGCCTATTTAAAGCTTGGGTTTCTGAGCCGGTCTGCCATTCCGAAACCTTTTTCAAAATGAAAAGTGGGATTTGGTTCTCCAGCTTAAATATATCAGCCTGAAGGGGGAGGAACAAAGGGCTTTTCCTTTCTGGATGAAAAACAGCTTCCATGTTTGCAAAATTAGAATCTGTCTGTTGAATTCTAGGGATTTCACATCGTTCATAAAAGCCAATAAATTCCAGGATAAATACAGCATCTCGAGCCATCATCCACCCTAATACTTCATCTCCACACTCAATTTGATCATTATAGCTGTTCCTTATCTCCCCTCCAAGGCTTATTAAATCCTTAACCAAATCCTCAAAAGCCCCTTGTTTTGCTTTTTCCTCAACTTTGATGGTAAGCTTAGATTTATATCTTTCAGAGTCATACAGATCAAGCTTCAGATGGTGGTAAGGTCCAAGAGAAACTACCTGTGGCACATAAGCTTCTGGCCTTTCAATGCGCAGGGGCTCTGGTATGGTGAAGATATATGGATGCGCATGAGATATTACGCCTTTTTCTTCTCCATGCCTTAGTGATTTTTTTATTTGTTCCAGCCATTGAGAAGTCGCTACTTTAGGAACTGTCATCTTTTCTATAGCAAAATTCCTTGAAACTTTGAAAGAAGGAAATGGGGACGTGATCCAGCAGCTCGTTAAGGTCTCCATAATTTTGTACAACACTTTCATTTTATGCAGACATTAATCACGTGGTCTCAAGGGACACGTCTATTTCGGTTCTAAAAAGACAGTATGGATTGACTAACATGCATAGCGCGTTTTGCACCGTCGATTTTGCAATTAACGGTTGTCATTGACTAACCTGTCACTAACATGCTGTACGAAAGTTTTGTTTTGGAGCTAGAATAACCGCGGCCCATAAGAAGTACATTTCAGTTAGTATTCAAATCTGTAACAACTTTCCATTTGTTACTGAGCTACTGACCCTTGTTTTCATTCATCTGTTGTTGTCTGGATGTGGTTTATTTTCATAATTACATAGAGTTTTTTATTTATACAGAGTTTTTCGATCTGGGATGAGGGACCAAGGATCTACAGTGAAGCGATGGTGGGGGCTGGTACTGATATACAACTTGAGATGAATTGAAATCTTCACGACAAAATCTACAACATAACATCTTTTGACTGCAGGTAAACTAGTTTTCATGAAATTGAGGTTGCAATCAGTATATAATAACACGTGTCATATAGCAAGTGACTCCACGACATCCTTGGTGGAGGTAACAGAGGTGGCGGTGTTGTTATTGGAGGATGTTTCCCTCAAGCCCCAAGTCTCGAAAACATTCACTATTGAAAACAGGGTTTTCATGGGATGTGTCCCATGAAATAACAACTCCCTTAAACCACAGTGTGGGTGTTCGGGATTCTATCCCAACTCTAATACCATATTTTTTATTACAGTTCATATAAATCAGATAAGATTCAAACCTAGAACTTTTCATTTACCATTAGAATGCTTTACAAACCAACTTTTTTAACGGACGCCTTTTTAAATAATAAATCAAATTTTAGTGACAGATTTTATGAAACAATTTGTTCTACATAAAACTTTCATGGAACCCCACGTTATACATGATCTTCCTGAAAAAAAGACCAAGACCAGGCTGCCAGACAAACCTTCTCTGTACATATGTTCTGGATTGGTGAGCTTTATTTGGTGAGAAGTCAAGTCCTTGTTTGAATTGTAGCAACTAATCGATTCTCTTGTACCCCTTTCCATTAACTTTTACAGATGCAAACAAGAAATACAATGTCATCGTGATTTGATATTTCCTGCACATATAATCATTGTAAATTGCAAAGAAGACTGTTGTTCATAATTTATGAATAAGTTTAATATGTTTTTGGAAGAGCTCTTTTTGGATTAGACTGTATTGTAGTTTTTGTATCAATTTTCAGTTTTATCTTCTATGATCTATCATTGAGATGATTGAGTGCTATTAGAGAACAAAATTATTCGATCATGTCTTATGATTCATAATGAGGATTATTGAGTGCTAAGAGAAAAAATGTTGATGCAAAAACTACCACAATCTAATCCAGAAACGACTCTTTCAAATCTCATGGATTGTGGAAATTTGATATCGTCAAAATTTAATGTCTACTAAGACTGAAAAAGAAACAGAGCTGCGGACTAATTCTTATCATTTAATTGAAGAGGGGAAACAACATTTTCTATATATCATTTTTTTTTTTTTTTAATAAAAAATCTGTTCTGGATTGCTCATTTGCTTATCTTTTGTTGTAACTTGTGTGTTTATGACATCTTAAGTTTAAAATCAATAAAATTAAATTAGGTATATATCTATCAAATATTGTAGATTTTTTTTAATTCTAATATTTTTAATTATCATGTTGTTTTATAATTTATTTAAAAAATAGTACACATAATTGAAATAAATCGTTTTTTGGGCATTGTTCTTTGGTTGAATTCTTTTACTCTATTTGTAGATGCATCTTTCTCTCATTGTTTTAATATTATACTATTTTTTAAATTAATACAAAGTTAAATAGATATATTTCATTAAAAAATTGTTTTATTTTAAGTAAATATGATTTAAAGAAATATATTTATAAGTTGACATCAATCTATTTGAAAATATGATTTTGTCATATGTCTATCCTTTTGATGGTAAGAATGTTCAATTGATTTTTTTTAATACATTTAATTTATATGTAGAGTATTTTATAATTTATAATAAATATAATAATAACTTATTTTATATTAAAATTAAAAAAAATATATAATTATTTTAAGAGGTCTATTAGAATAGTATTATAGAGTTTCATTTCTATACATAAAAAAATATTAATTAAAGTTTGAGAGTTATTAAATAATTAATATTTAATAATAAATATAGTTTAAAAATTATATAAATATATAATGTTTGTTACATTTTCTAATTGAAAACAAAACAAAAGGGTTCAATATTACTACATTGGGTTATGTTACATTTTGTTAGGATTTGTGTTTTCTCTACAATTCTTATCTTTCCTTATGTCACTTCATGCTTGATAACTTATAAGGCACTAAGAGGGGGGGAGTGGTGAATCAGTGCAAACAAAAATTGATTACACCTCTTAGCAACTTTAAAATCAATAGGTGTGCAAGGAAAATAATCACATAAGAAAACACTATATAAAACATGCCAACCATAACACAAGAGATTTATACGTGGAAACCCAAAAGGGAAAAACCATGGTGGGAGTTAGTACCCATAAGATTCACTATCTGCAGAATAGAAATCTCTGACCAGATAAGGTTTTACAAATATGCCTTGTTAGGAGTCACCTGGTGAAGGGATTTGCTATGATGAGCCCTGTTAGGAGAAACCTCGCAAGAGGATTTAAACTCAAATGTTGAGATACCCTGTTAAGGGATTTACAAAGTAAGACCTGTTAGGACATACCCGGTGAAGGGATTTGACTGCTACAACTATTAGGATAACAACAGTTCAATGATCTTCATATAACACCTCTGTGTCTGATAAGATCTACTTCAGTTCCTTAAAAAAATTCAACAACACATCAATACTGAGCTTCACTAATCACCGCACAATCAAATTCGCATCCTTTGCTAATGATCTCACACACTTCTCATAATTCATCATATTTTTTTATAGACATTAGCTTAGCCGGCTCATAACCTTGGAACAATTTCCTCGGTTCAATGAATCTGGACAAACTTACATTACATGCCTTACCTATGTCGGCCACCGACATAACAAACCAAAAATAAAATAAATATTGTACTGGTTTACCGATCTTAGTGAATTTATCACTACTAGTTAAGTGTTCTTCTAGATAGCCTACTCTGTAGATCAAATCTCAATCATCTTGTTGAATCTGCTAATGCGGTCATGGATATAGCATGAAATACCTGTCTCCATTACTCTTGTAAAATTGTGTCATCCAACTCTTCATTGATCGCCTGTACCGGTTCCATGAATGCAACTTTGTTCCTATTTACCGGTTGAAGTCCTATTTGTCGGTTCATTGTTAACCTATCTTCTCTACCGGTTAAGCTTTATCGGTTAGCCTACAAGACTTATGTGACTAAAAAAACATAGTTGCCATCAATGACAACACAAAACTTAGTCATCAACAAACAATCTCAATCTCTTCATCACATTTCAACCATCAGCCCTTTACTGGTTGCATATAATCACCAACAGTCCCTTACTGGTTCATCAACATACTCCAAACATCACCAGCAATGCCAACAATGCCCTTGGCACAAGAAATTCTTTATTTTTTAACATTTATTGTGGTCTTTTATAGGTTGTCTATTATATGGCCTCAAATGGTTTCAACATATCAATTTATGCTAATGTTAACAATTTAATGGCCTCACAAAATGTCCCCTTCAAGCAAGCATCCTCAAAATATTGCCCCAAAGTATTTAATGAGAATCATATTTTGATTCTCTAATGGATGTGTTTTTACTCATCTCTGAATTCAATTATGATTGTAGATGGTTATAATATTTCACTCTCATAGGAATAATTAATGGGAAGAACTCCCCCTGAAAGCATGCTCCAGGAATGGGTCAACAAGTACTAGGACCCACATGAGGTCTAGCTTGATGTAAAAAAATTCATTGAGGGGTTCCTTCTCTTTTATTTTTTTGAGGCCAACCATGTTGAGGCTATCCTCAAGAATGGCCCTTCGTATTTTCACTCATCCTTGTTGATCTTTCAATGCTAGACTCGAGACTTCATAGTATTGGATGAATAGAATTTTCATGTACCATTATGGCTTGAGTTTCCCAACCTACCCCTTTCAAGCTAGATTTGTTTTTCATCCCATTGTTTCCTCTTTAGGAAAGGTTATTTGTGTGAATCTTAATAGGTTTTATCAAGCTCATGCACAAAAATGTGTTTACATTGAGATTGAGTTATCTAAGGGTTTAAAAGATATAAACAGTCAAATCAATAAGCTTTATCACACCTAGTGGTCATTCTACCCTAATTTGCATAATACTTATTTTGGTATCAACCTATTGAGCATAAGTCCTTAAATAGCTCCTTCAATCAATTCACCTCTTTGATCAACTATGTTTCCCTAGTATATAGAGAATTCTACCTCAAAATCTAAGGAGAAATAGAATAGTATCACATAATAAAGGTAAAAATGTAAATATTGGTGGGTCAGAAGCCAAAACACAACCCACTTCAAATTGTTTCACTACCAAGGTTATACCAATAGTTGCTTTACACCCTTCTAAAAAGGAGAAACAGGTTACAGGTCACCCTTAGGTGATCCATCCTCCCAATTGAGGTTCTCTTGAACATTTGTAGTTGATGTTAGTGTTATCTTCACAACTAGAAATTTGTGTTCACCATCCGTCATCACCAAAAACACTTGTTATGATATTGCAACCCACTTGGGCGCTTGAAGGAGGGAGAATATGTTAGTGAGAAATGGATGATTTCATCACCCAACCTTTCGTTGGGTTCTATTGTTGAACACACATCGGATGCTGAGAGGGGGGATGAATCAACATGAAATAAATTCTGGAACTCAACAACACACTTAACAACTTTAATCCACTTAAGCACAACATGAAGTATTAAACAACAACAATATATCAATCACACAAGAACATAAAAGTTTTATATGTCGAAAACCCAAACTGGGAAAAACCATGGTGAGTGTTAACTCATAAGATAATCCACTATATAGAAATGATTGCAAAAGATAGAGCTCACTGCTCCAAACTTGTAGACCAAGGATAACTTCTCTCAGGGCAAAATACAAAAAGGACTTGTAGACTTGAAGCAAACTACACTCAGGGCAAGATATAGAATTATAATTTCAAAAAAAAAGAACTGTATAAATAGAAGCGTCTCAGTATGCTAATTACAGTTACTGTTGAAGTATAACCTCTATTCTTAATGAAATATTTGGACCTCCAAACCTTCCAAATTACTATATCTACATCCATTGCCACTTCTGCACTGTAATATCATCTAACAAACTTCCTTCTATTGAATCACATCCTTACTTATATTTGCAACTTCAACATATCATATATCTCTCATATCCAACTTAATCACATCTCTCATATCTCTATTCTTATTTTATTTTCAACAAATCATCATATATATACTAAACTGGAACAAAAACATTCTCACCAAGTCATCCAAAAGAAAGACTGTAACATGTACACACATTGTTGACCTAAGATATACAACCAGACCAAAATATAAAATATGAAACATGGATTGAACCTAAACCAACATCCAACATGCAACGCCAAACCAAAAGAGTACTTCCCACATAATCACCAGACCAAATATATATTACATCTAGTTCTGATATTATGACCTAATGCTTGCACCAATTATATTTTGGCACAAATCCAAAAGAGTCTGAACCAAAATAGGAAATACTTAGACCATCTAGAACATGCTCCCAATAGTCTTCATCATCAATAACAAGCTGATATCATTCCATATCATTACAATGTAACCTGCCTATATCCGAACAAGAGAACCAATCATATCGATCTCCAGTTCAAAACCGTAACAACCCATACACCAACAACTTCTCGATACTATATCCAATACAACAGATGTTCGGACCATAACATATCCAGACCATGCTATTTGACATCAATGACAACAAAACACATGTCTGTAACAATCTCCCTCTTTGTCATTGATGAAAAACAACCAAAAATGTTTTCACTCAATAATCCCTTGCATAACAAACGACAACAACTCCCCTAGCAACAATGTCTCCAAGATAGATATAAAACAGAACAAAAACGTTAAAACATTTTTCAGTAACCTTTCTCCCCATTTTCCATCAAAGACAAAGGCCATCATGTCAAACCATTAAGAACATCAAAATCATTCAAAGTCACCCAGCCGAATATCTTTGAATTTCTTCTTCAACTTGATCACCGAGGCCTTCCAAGCATGAGTAGAAGCATCCAGAATTCTACTCTAACTCTCACAACCAATACATTTATTTACAACATCATCAAATGAATTTATTTTTAGCAACCTTCTCAACACTCTCTACTTCGACCAACAATCTCAAATAAGAAGAAAGTTCAACTCAATATCAACTCTCAACTCTCCAAACATTCTTATAAATTCATCTCTTTGTCTCCTCAAAGATAATTAATTATGAAATTCTCAAGCCTTATCCCTTGCTTTACCATAAATATTTGTAGACACTTTACAAACTTTATCCATTTCAACCAATTGAGACTCAATTCATTCAATTTCATCTTTGAGTTTTTGTGTAGCAACTGGGTACCTCAAACAAAATTTGTACAAATTTTCAATCATATCTATATATTTTCTAAAATTTAATAAATTAATAATTATCATCAGACGTGCCTTCCTACATTTCTATGTCATCATCTCCTGCAAATTCACTTTAGTAAATTCTTCCTTATCATCTTCTTCAACCATTCTCTCTATTAGCAACTCAACAAGTTTCTCTAGAAGACAATTAGCAACATTAGTAGAAACCAAATTTATCTAAACCAAATACTTTACAAATACTTTCTCAATAACATACGACTCATAAGATAGATAGTGATGTTGTGGAAATGGGGACAAGGCAACAAAAAAAAAGTTCAATGTTAATACGTTAGTTCCAACCAAAAAACCAAAACAAAGAACTAAAAACCATTCCAAACATATCAAAAGAAATTTCAAAAAGCATGAAAGAAGTTTAAAAAAACAAAAGAAAGGAGAAGAGCCTCCCTAAAATGCTTCCATGATGTATTTTAATGCTTCTCCCTTGTTTCTCCCCTCTCCAAGTCCCAAATGAGTGTAGCTCTCAGCTTTTAACACTAGCCATGGATGCCATATGGAGATTCAAGATGGTTGGATATGATAAACAAATACTATGCAAGTGTAGATAGTGATGCTACGAGAAAGCTCCATGCTAATACCAATATAGTAACAATACTCTAATGCTTCCTCCTTTGCTTGAGGAGAAGGGTTCTGTTTATAGAAGAAATGGGGAAATGAAGGGTTAATATTGAACAATATTAACAAGGGTTAGGATTTAAAGATATTCAATCCATGTGAGACTTTCAACCCAATCCCATGTTGACAAGTGTCACCATGAGGAGGCTTGAGAGGAGAGATAAGGAGCATTAAATTCTTGAGGGGACATGATGGTTACCCTAGGGGGTTGGGTTAGGGTTAGGTTAATGGATATTCCCTTTATCCAAGGGATATATGAATGTGCAAGGGTTAAATGGTTACCTTAGTCAAAGAAATAAATTCTTTGAAGAGACCCATGAGTCAAAAGGATGGTTAAGTTACAGGAAAGTCTCTAACCAAAGGTCAAAGGTGAGTTAACCATAAATGGTTATGTAAGAGCCTTTGATGGCTTGGAAGACTTTAGAGGTTAACCGTTTGAAGACATAAAACCTTTAATAGTTATTGAAAACTTTGGAGGTTTTTGAGAAGTGACTTCCTTTTTTTTTTTTGTAATAAAAGTGGATATACCACTAAACTTTTTTATTAATATTTATAATATTTTTTACACAGGATTCAAAGAGCATACCAGAGGAAAGAACCCTGGTAAGAAAACCTCCGGTCACGACTCATAAAAGTTAAACCAAAATACCCCACTTATTAGATTGTTCAAAAAACTCCCAACCCCCAAAAATCCACATAATTGGGTGTGGACATATACAAAATTTATAGTTTCATAGTTACATCAGGGCCATAAGGCTTCCTATCAAAAAGATTTTACAAAATATAGCACATATCTGCCTGAATGCCTCATACATAATATCTAACTAGCCAAAAACAAGATCCAATGTTGCAATTCATCTTTAATTTCCACATACCATCTATCTGCCTGCAAGAAAGAGTATCAGAGATCGATAAAAAACATGTCACCATTAACCCATATACCAATTACTGGAACTTTCTTTCGGAGGAGTAATTGTGACTTCCGAAGGAGAAAGAACCTTTAGAGGAGCAATAGGAAGAGGAGGGGCAAATGAAATGAAACTCTGAGGGGACATAAAATCAAGCAACCTCTCCAAGGCTTTCAATGCATCATCTATGCTGTCACAAATTAAACCCATTCGAATTTCAAAGAGCAACTCCCCACACCATCCATTATCTAGAAGATCTTGAACAGAAAGAAAGCCCCCATAAGGGAAAGAACCCATACCAAACTTATAACTATCCAAAGCTAACTCAATAAGATACACATTATGCAATGATGGAGCCAAGAATTTAGATGCCACAAGATGGACCAAAGTTTTATCCCACAATAGATACTTTGAATAAGAGATAAAAGAATAAGAGAGCAACCAACAATTCCCCACCACCTTGCGAATTCCAGACTCCAATTCCATAGTATGCAACACAAAAACTCTCCCAAGCTTCTTAGTGTTATACCCAAAATTGTCAACAACCTCTACTACCAGAGACTCAAGAGAAGCATGATACACAAAAAAGTAGTGAAGACATGAGAGAAAATTACCTTCGCTAAAGAGAAGATTATCCACAAAACTTTTCCTTTGTCACAGACAAAAAACAGATACAAAACTCTTGCACATTTCAACATTTTATATCCAAAGCAATTTGAAATCATCTAATAGCTTTTACATTTTAATCATAATAAATCAAAAACCTCTCGAGATAATGAATGAGCAACTCGTGTGTAGATAGAAATATAAATGCCATCTTTTAAAATCATTTCAAAACATTGAGACCAGCCGATACGAAATCCAATTAAACCAAGAAAATCATTATTTTAATGGCCGCCACTTATCATTACCTCTACAAGGAGTTCAGAGAAGACACCACATAAGCAATCCTTCCGTGCAACACAAACAATCAAAGCACAAATAACACTCGTGCGAATGCAGACTGAAATGACCTCGCCCAGTACTGTATGATGACAAGTTGCCACCCTAAAACCATAGAAGATAACCACCGTTGCTGCCGATGCCAGATCGTAACCATACTTCATAAATGAAGATATTTTCTCATCTACAAAGCATACTTGCCACCTGAACATATTCAACAAACATGACTGCCTCCAATGGAAAAAAGGCGAGAAAAAAAATTAAAATTACCATATGAAAAGAGGACCCCCAAATCTTAGTGCAAATATTCCAAAATTGAAGTAGGGATCTCTTCCACACTTACATCACGTAAATTAGCATTACTGTCAATAGCTAGATTAGCCAAGAAATTAAAAAACTCTAATTGCTGTAAAATGTGATCCAGAACATATTGCAATTGCCAACAATTAGACCTTTTCTTCAAAACACTTTGGGTGATCACCATTGAATCCCCTTCTATTACAAGATCCTTAATTCCCAGGGATATAGCCATATCGAAGCCTAAAGCCATGGCATTAAACTCTACAAAATTATTAGCCTTATGACCAATGGCATGAAACCTAGCCTGAATAAAGTTTATTTGATGATAAAAAATCACCATATCTACCCCAGCCAAACCAAGATTCCCATGAGAAGCTCCATCAAAATTCAATTAAAAATTTCCTTGTGCTGGGGGCTTCCAAATAGCCAAATTTCTCTTGTTTAAAGCATCATTCTTTTTCAAAATTGACCCATGAGAAGGAAGGACAGATAACATCTTCCAAACCCTAGTCACCCTACTATCCCAATGTGAGAAAGAGGTGAGATTTTCTAGATTCTTGGAAATATGAGACAAGGCAACTTCAGAAATGGAAGATTCAATTTTCAATAAAACCTCTTCAAGAGAAGAACTTGTTTTTTTTAAAATCCTGTTATTTCATTCTAACCAGATATTCTAGATTAAAATAGATGGAGAGACAATCCAGAGGCAAGCATAAAATGATGAGGCAAACAGGAATGGCCAAGATCTAAAATGAGAAATAAGATCTTTCCCTATGACAAAAGCCAAATTCAATTTATCAAACAACCATTGCCAGCATTGGTATGCAAAATCACAATGAAGAAATAGGTGAGAAGAACATTCCAAATTTTTATTCCATAACACACAAGGAAAAACAACAGTGATACCAAGTCTATCCAATCTCATACCTATAAGGATCCTATCCTGAATTGCTAACCAGGCAAAAGCACTAGCTTTTGCCAAACAGGCCGAATGCCAAAAAAGCTTATATGGCCAAGAAGATAAATCTTTCGCAGTCATAAGAGAATTATAACCATCTTTCACCATATATTTACCAGAAATATTCTTTGTCCTAACAAGTTCATCTTTAGAATCATAGAGGATAATCACTCTTTCTCCCATAACCTTTGCAAAATGCATTTTTAGTTCTTGATCAACATCCAGAAAACTCATTGGATTTCCACTTTGCCATCCTAAGATTTCCACTGTATACTATCTCAAAATAATCTGCCACAAAGACCCCCCAAAGGGAAGAAAGAATAGATATCAGAGGGGACTAGTCCCTTATATTTAGTAATGGAATGTGACCATTCCACACCTCTTCCCAAAATATAACCTTCTTCCCATTATGAACAATCCAAGAGAAATGTGGCAAAATAACAATCCTGCACTTGCATATGAAATTCCACATTACTAAACTTGAAGGTAAATTTGAAATTTGAAAAATATTCTCTCTTGGACCATTATTAAGGTATTTTGCATACATAATTTGTGCCCATAAAGAACCAGGTTTCTCATACAACTTCTAGACCAACTTAGCTCCTAGGGCCAAATTCTGATTTTCCAAGTTCCTAGTACCTGTACCCCCAAGATCCTTAGGCAAACAAACATTATCCCAGGCTACTAGGGAAAGTTTTTTCCTTCAGGTCCTAAGAGTGTCCTGCAAGCTCACAATCATAGATTTTGGAGATTTTAACACTGACATAAGGTAAATGGGAACTGCATCAATAAAAATTTAATAAGAACGATTTTCCTAGCCAGAATTAACCATGTGTGATTCCAAGATAGAATTCTCTTTGAAATAATAGAAATAATCTTATCCCAAAAGCTTAATTGATCATGTTTAATAAAGAAAGGTATACCAATATAAGTACATGGGAGGTTACTAGGTTCAAAACTCCAAAAGGACTGCAATCTATACTGAACTATTTGTGATGTATTGAGGAAGAATACTTTTGACTTCTCAACATTAACTTTCTAACTTGAAAATGCAGCATAATTATGAATAATTCCTTTTATAATAGATGCCTCCCTCAAAGAAGCCTGACCAAATAACAAATTATCATCTACAAATAGACAATGAGAAATAGAATCCAGAACCCTTGAAATCCTCACCCCCTTCTAAAGCCCTTTAAATTTCGCAGCCTTAATAGCCCAACTAAAAGACTCAGCTAAAAGTATAAACAAAAAATGGGACAGAGGATCCCCCTACCTCAAACCTCTAGAAGAGGAGAAAAAACCGCAAGGGGAACCATTAATTAAGACTAAGAATCTTGCAGAAGAGATGCAAGCATTAATCCATTTGACCCAAGCATTAGAAAACCCCAACTTCTCAAGAACAAGACCTAAAGCCCCCCATTCAACCCTATCATAAGCCTTCATCATGTCCAATTTAAGTATCATGGTTGAAAACTTCTGAATGGAGATAGAATGCAACACCTCATGTGCCACAATAGCTCCGTCCGTTGTTTCCCTACTGGGCACAAAACCACCTTGCTCCAAAGAGATGATTTTAGGAAGAGTTTTAGCTAAATGAAGGGAAATTGCCTTAGTAAAAATTTTATACAAAGTGTTGCATAAAGCAATAGGACAAAAATCAGCAAAAGCCTTAGTAACCTTTTTTTAAGGAATAACAGCAATCATCGTAGTGTTAAGTTTTTTTAAAATTGACCTATTTCTCCTAGCCTCTTCAAGAGCCAATAAAACATCTTTGCCCACAAAGTCCCAACACTTCTGAAAAAATGAAGGGGTAAACCCATCCAGCCCCAGAGCCTTAGCTAGATTCATGGCAAAAACCACACATTTGACTTCTTCTAATGAAAAAGGAGACATCAACATCCTATTATCCTCTAGGGACACTAAGGAGGGAATGTCAGAAATAAAATCATTCTTAAAATTTCCACCTTCCGAGGATAACAATAATTTGAAAAATATAACTGCCTCTAAAGCAATGTCCTCTGATTCTGTTAGTAATTTCCCATTGGGATCCTCTATGCAAGATATCCCATTTCTTCTTCTTTTTATCTTTGTGGAAGAGTGGAATAAATTTGTATTTCTATCCTCATTTGAGAGCCACACTTCTCTAGATTTTTGCCTCCAATATATTTCTTCCCTAGCTAATACTTCCTCAAGTTCTATTCTTAAAGTCTTTAATTCATCAAACACATGTGGAACCATACCATGATCAAGAGCATACCTATTAAGATAGTCAATCATATCCTGAACTCTCTATTTCTCTTGGAAAATGTTCTTCAAATGCGAAGTATTCCACTCTTTAATATTCATCTTCAAGAAGCTTAGCTTCTTGGCAATCTGAAACATTCAAGACCCTAGACAGAAAGGAGCAGAATCCCACCATTTCCTAAGAAGGGGCAAGAAGGAAGAATCCATGAACCAAATGGGTTCAAATTTAAAAGAAGACTTAAAAGGAGCTATATCCTCCAAAATACTTAGAGAAATCGAAAAATGGTTAGATCCTGACACAGGCAAAATAGAGGAGAAAAACTCAAAATCTAAATCCAACCAATTTTCTGAAAGCAAGAACCGATCTTATCTTTCTGCTATTTGAGAAAAATCCCTTCTCATATTTGTCCAAGTAAAAACCACATTTTTAGATTTACAATCAAAAAGATCCATGTCAAAAATGAAATTCCCAAAATCTTCCATAATTCTTTTATTCGATAAAATCCCTCCACTTTTCTCACTTAAGTCCATGATTACATTAAAGTCTCCCCCAAAAATGACTAAAGACCCCTGTTTCAAAGGGGAAGTAATCCTTTTCAAATCACTCCATAACTTACTTTTTTTATGAATCCCAGATGGAGCATAAACATTAAATAACCATACCTTAACCTTAGAAATCTTGCTAATAACCAAAAACAACAACCAATTTGTAGCCGATGTTACTAACTGCACATCAATATTATAATTATTCCATAATAATGCTAAGCCTCTTGAAGCACCACAAGCTGAGCAAGAAAGAAAATTCCACCTTTTCCAAGATGAAAAGAGCACATCAGCAGAATCCTTTGACAATTTAGTCTCTTGCAACATAAAGATATCAGACTTAATTAAATTCATCTGAGACTTAATCAAGCGTCTCTTGTTAGGGGCTTTTAAGCCCCTAACATTCCAAGAGATAATCTTCATTGTCCTCGAGGGGAGATCGAAGCTCCCCTCTTCTCACTGTCTAGAGATTTTTTTGCTATCTCCAAAGCAACTTTGTAAATTTCTCTTTACAACCCCTGACCTAGTCACAGGAGTACTGGTCATTGGTTGCTTACCCTTTTTCTGTTTCCCCTTCAATGGAGTTGAACTAGACTTTTTAGGTCTACCTAAGGAAAGAGACTTTCTCCCTTGACCAATGTCCGGAGAAAGGGACAGAGTCTTCTGTATTCTAGCATCAATTTCCATTTGAGTCTGAACATTTTTTAGGGGGTCTACCTCATCTAGGAGAACCTATAGATGGTGTTAAGACCAAAGTAGTTTGGACAATTGGCAAATTCTTAACAGATTTTGGAGAAGCTAAAACAGTCAGATTATCATCAGACCCCAAATCCTTAGAAGCCAAAATCTCAAAAGGATTAACTGTTGTAGTAATAGAAAGAGATGAATTAATCCCTCCTAGGTCATTATGAATTGAACAAATAACCCTATCCGCAACCTCCCCTTCAATTTGAGGAGCATGTTTATTAAAAAGATCATTAACTTGTTGAACCAATTCTATGTTAGGCGCTCATTAAAACCCAAATTCACGTGACTTCCTTTTATTTAGGAATGTGACAATGATTAGGATGGGATTAGGCTAATTAGAAGGAGTTAGAAGAATCTAGAAGGGATTTAGGCATGCAAGTGGATTTTGTAGGAGAATGCAAGTGGGAGGAATTTTGGGATTTTCAATTAAACTAAAATCATTTATTTCAATTAAATGGTGTAATTTTCATTTGGATAGATATTAATTAAATATATATTAATTTATTTAAATGTGAATGTGAATTTTGGATTTTATTTAAATAAATCTTAATTTATTCAAATGAGAAAAAAGGGGGGATAAAGCATTAAATGCTTGAAGACTTTGAGGGAAACCATTAAAGGCTTAAGAAGACTCTAGAAAGAAGTCATTAAGTTTGAAGACTTTAAGGGAAACCATTAAAGGCTTGAGAAGGCTCTAGAAGGAAGCCATTAAATTTGAAGACTTTAAGCAAAGCCATTAAAGGTTTCAAGTGGGTGAGGATAAATAGGATCTTAAATAAATAATTTATTTATTTAAAATAGTTGTGCAACTTGCCTTTGTAGGAAAATGCAAGTGGGTGGAGGATAAAGGTGATTTAAATAAATGTTAATTTATTTAAATGTGAGAGATCGGATTTTGGGGGATTTAAATAAATATTCATTTATTTAAATTTGAGAGAAGATTTAATTAAACAAATATGATTTATTTATTTAATTAATGGTCTGAATTTGGTTAAGTGTTTTAAATCAAATAAATTGAATAATTAATTTAATTAATAGGAGAAGAGGGTTAAGATGAATTAATTAAATATTAATTTAATTAATTGTCGATAGATGGTTAAATAATCAAATAAATACTAAGTATTCATTTAATTAAGTGGACAGATTTGGGTGTCTACAGATAGTTGTGGTATGAATCACCAACAAACTTTACAGTACTAGGCTTCTCAGTCATTTCCAATATCTTATCCTCTGTAAGCTCATCATCATCATCATCAAACATTCCTTCAGAAACACTATGCTCCTTTTTGTTTCCTCATTCTAGACTATTTCATGTTCTGTCTTCATTTCTTCTTCCTCATCATCACTATTTATATTCATAGGTATGATTTCCTTCTTCTTCGAAACTCTCTTTTATTTTTCTAAACTTTGGAATAAGAAGCATAGGCATCACGTAAAAGTCTCTTTGATTTAAGAACTTCATTTTCATCTTTGGTAACAAAATTCTGGACCTTCCAAGAATATCATCCTTCATTCCAAACCTCTCTACACTCTAATCCTTTAACATCATCAGAATTTTCTCTGCTAACCTCATACATTCATCCTCAGAAACCTCATATGGTAATAGAGTTACCCAAGAAACTCTAGGCACCATAGCTTCTGAAAAACAATTCTTTATCAACTAGAGACACAATGCCAATCTCATACCAATCCAAAACCTTAGGAGGAATCTTGTTTCTTAAAATTAACACACTTTTGATCTTTTCAAAGAGATTTCTACACATTTTAGAATTGTCATTCAAACCATTAAAAAACCCTTAATCTAAAAACCAATGGTTACATCATTTCTCCATGCAATATTATCAACACCAGCAAATGCATGCAAAAAATAGAAAACTAAACAGACAACAGAGAACCATACCAAAAAGGATACATCTCACTCTTTGTTATCTTAATATTGTCAAACAATTATCATCGCAGAATCTCACACAAATCATATTCCACATTTTCTCTAGCCATTTTGTATGCCACATGAACTTCAGTAGATGCACAAGAACCTTCCCTATTCCTGTAATAAACTTTGTAGGATATCGCCATTGTTGCATACCTGACATCTACATCTCTAATAGTGCAATTCTCAATGCTCTTCCATCTGATACTACATCAGTCAAACAAGTCACTTCAACATTCTTGAGAGGTTTTAGCATAGACACTTCTCTGGTTGCAAATAACCTTGTCACAATCTGCAACGCTTTCTTTGAAATCAAATATTTATCAAGCCATAAATATTTACCATGAATCGTTCTAAGAACTATTCTGATAATTTTTTCATCAATGATCACCAGAAATAATTCTATTTATCCAAACCCTTGTGCCCTAAGGTACCAAATTCATTTTTCAACCTCTGTGAATTGTCAACCAAATTACTCTGACAGAAAGCTCTAATATTTCCATGATAGTACTCTTCTAAAGCAACATGAATATACTAACAATCATCTTCCTTATGAATAACTCAATCATGAAGTCTAGAAAAAGCTCCAACAAGATCTATTTCTGATGGAATGAAAGGTTTCAACTCATACACAAGTTTTGGTTCATCATTTATACTTACAATTTTATCCATTTCCCTAGATCACTGCTATACAGTCCCTTTATTCACACTTTTTCTTGAATTCGCTCCTTTTCTTTTCTTTACTTCTCAAATCGCAAGTGCACAAATGATCATAATCGTCAAAATAAGTATTCACAAATTAGGTCTTCAAAAAGATGATACACTATTTGCCAAATCTCTAAAAATACATCTGAACCATAAGATAATCTCAAAACCTTTGAAAAATCATCACACATATTTGCCATGCTGAGAGGAAACCCTGCATTAAATCAAGAGGGGTTGAAAATATGTTTTCATGGAAGTTCCCTCTCAAACTCTACTATTTGAGTCAATTACCAGAAGAGAGAATTGTACCCTCAATGGATGTCGAACCATCTTCAACACTTCCTTCAGTCTTCTCTTTTGATTTCTTTACCCACAACTTCTTTCCTTTTCCATTAAATTCCACCACATTCTCGGGACAAGCATTCCTTCCTTTACTGCTTTTTCAATATTTTGCAATATGTCCAACAACATTACAATTATAACATAACAAACTGCTCTGCATCATGTTCCCATTCACATTCCTTCTGAAATTCTCATTCCTACATTCAATAGTTTTGTGCCCATATCCATTGCAAACATAGCAACATCCATTAAAAGATCTCACATTTCTGCTCGTATTCATTCTGCTCCTACATTCATTAACCTTGTGTCCAAACTTGTTGCAATAATGATATTTTTCATTGAAAGAATAATTCCTTATCTGATTTCTACATTCACTCGCTTTGTGCCCTACTTGATTGCATGAAAAACACTTTCCTTTGAAAGATAAATACCTAGAAGAAATAGGAGGAGGTCTTCGGTCCATCACAAACCTTCCAAAATTTTGATTAGGCATGAAAGTCTTCTTATCCTCAATAGCATTCTTCATTCCTTTGACATTTTTTTCATTGTTCTTCTAAATTCACCAAACTCTCCAGTATTTTGAAACTATAATATAGATTCTCATATCTCTCTTCCACCTTTCAAGCTTAAGCCATTACTAATCTAATCTTTTGCATCTTTGAGTTTCTTTTTTAAATTTGTCACTTCCTCTTCAAGTTTCAAACACTCATTAGCCTTCTCATTAAGCTTTGTTTCAAACTCATCAATATCTCCCTTCCCTTTGTCTACTAAGCCCTTTAAGAAAGTAATCTTCTCAACTGTCTTCTTATACTTGTCTCTGCATTCATCCTAATCAGCCAATGCAGATCTCAATTATCCTTCCATATCAACAACTACTTCAACATCATTCTAATTTCCTTGATCTAAAGCACCCATATCATTCAACTCTTCTTCAAACCTAGTGTTCACGACTCTGGATCTACCTCAAGTGGTTAAGCTTACTTAAGAGGAACCTTGCTTTGATACCGATTGTTGAGTTCACACACCAGATGCTGAGAGGGGGAGTGAATCAACATGAACTAAATTTTGGAACTCAATAACACCTTTAACAAATTTAATCCACTTAAGCACATCATGAAGTATTAAGCAACGACAACATAATCAATCACATAGGAATAAAAAAAATTATACCTAAAAAATTCGAACTGGGAAAAAACACTGTGAGTGTTAACTCACAAGATAATCCACTATATAGAAATGATTACAAAAGATAAATCTCATTTCTCTAGACTTGTAGACCAAGGATAACTTCTCTTGGGGCAAGATACAAAAAAGGACCTGCAGACTAGAAGCTAACTGCACTCATGGCAAGATACAAAATTACAATTTCAGAAAAAAGATTTGTATAAATAGAAGCATCTCAGTATGCTGATTAAAGTTATTGTTAAAGCACAACCTCTATTCTTACTAAAATATATGGGCCTCCAGACCTTTTGGATTATTGTATCAACATCCACTGCCACTTCTACACTGTAATATCATCTAACAACCTTCCTTGTATTAAATTGCATCCGTACTCATATTTGCAACTTCACCATATCATATATCTTGCATATCCAACATGCTAGCATATCTCATATCTCTATTCTTATTTTCTTTACAACAAATCATCATATATATACTAAACCGAAATAAAAACACATTCACCAAGTCAACCAAAAGAAAGACAATAATGTGTAAACACATTTCTGATTCAAGATATACAACTGGACCAAAATATAAAACATGAAACATAGACTAGACCTTAACCAATATCCAACATGCAACACTGGACTAAAAGAATACTTCCCATGGAATCACCAGACTAAATACATATTACATCCAATTTTGATATTATTGTTGGGAAAATGGTGTCTCAACCTTGTATTTACACGAGGTTACTATTTATAGTAAGTTTTTATTTGACCATGAAATGGTGTAGAATTCTCCCCAAGCTTCATATTGGCTAGATAAGCATGTTGGTAAATTTTTACCACAAGATCACAACTAGTGTTGAAGAGATTAAAGTTTTTCATTTTTGAAGGGTGCAATGGAAGGTTTAAATTTAATTTTGAGGACTTAGACCCTTCAAAATTCCTTGAAAAGTAGGAGTAACCAACATACCAGGTTACAAGATGATAGAGCACTTCATGAGATTTTTGACACATCAAATGGTTCATCAATTGGACACCCAGTTCACAAGTTATGGCTTCCAGAAGTTTGGACTCCTATAATAGGAAATATAAAATTGCATTGGACACATAAATGGTTGTAAAAGTGACGAAAGTGTGGTGATATGTATTTTGACATGTCATAAGGCATCTAGAATGGAGATAAGGTTGGTTGTACTTTATTGGGTTGTTTTAGCCCATGGTTTTGTAATACCGTTTGATGGTTTCTTATATTGTACCTCCTATAAATGAGGTGTGTGAGATAGAGGTTGTGTGTAAGAGTCTTATGGCTATTGAGTTACCTTTGAATCTTTGGTTATTGGTATTCTTGTGAAGAACTTAATTTGCAAGTATATTGTAATATGTTATTGATTGTTAAATAATATATTGAGTTGCTTTTGGAGTGTGGGGTTTTTATTCTCGAAAGGGTTTTCTCCACGTAAATCACTGTGTTACTATGTTATGGTATGCATGATATTATGTTTATTTTTGTTAAGTTTAAGTAACTATTGTAACAATTTGTAAATGTTTTGCATTACCCTTCTCTCAAGGTTAGTGTAGGAATTTGTTCCGCTACTTAACTTCCTTAAAATTATGACCTAATGCTTGCACCTATTATATTTTTACACAAATGAAAGAGTCTGAACCAAAAAAAACAATACCTGGACCATCAAAAATATGCTCCCAATAGTCTTCATCATCATGAACAAGCTAATATCATTCCAACACAACCTACTTATATCCAAACCACGAAACCAATCATATCAACCTCCGGTCCAAATCCATAACAACCCATTGTTGGATATTGTTGAGAAGTTTGTTGGAATGATGTGTTGTCATTGATATTAACATATTCTTTTGTGCATTCCAGTGTTATAGTCAAATTGGGTGAGTTGGTTTGATCAGTGTGTTGCAGTTGAGCTGTTGTGGGTTAATGGGTTTAGAGATACTTATCTCTAGTTGATTTAGTAAAAGTTTCAGTGGTTAGCATGATGATTGATCGTGTTGTGAGGTCCGATATTGTGATTGATATTCAGTTGTTCATGTTATTTGATATTCTGGTTTATGCTCTCCATTGCTCTAGAATTGTATTATCTTGGTTTGTAGATTTGGTAGAGTGTTTGGGACATTCATATGTTTCCTCAATTTAGATGGTTCGTGATTTGGAAGTACACAAGTGAATCTTTCAGTTTGTTAGTCAGTTCAACATGTGTTCTTTAGGTTCAATATATTGATGATGAAGACTCTAGTAAGTGGTGATGTTGCGGTTATTTCTGTGGTGATTCATGCTGGTTGTGGATGTTTCTAGATCAGGTTTTATCCGTGTTGATGGTCTGCATTGATCGGTGTGCATGTTATTGATCATTTTATTGATCCAGTGGTGTCCTTCGTGTTATGTGACATTCTTGGTGATTGTAGTGTGTTGTAGATGTTTGAGGTGTAATTCTTGGTGGTGTTTCTTGGTTTCAGTATTGATTTAGGTCTAGACTATGTCTTAGTCAATATTATTTTGGTTTGCATGAATTGTTGTAGCATGTGAGGTTAATATTTTATAATTTGTGTTGAGGGTTTATCTGACCTTGAAATATAGGTTAATGATTTGTATAAATATATGTAATTGTCATGTTGCAAATGTATCTACATGGTATCTGCATGTGTGAACATGGAATTAGTCTTTTAGTCGTAGAGGAGAAGCACGAAGAGTGTGAAGAAGTGTGAAGAACAGAGTTTGAGTATATGTGCTTAACCAAAATTGTAACCAGGCATGAGAAGATGTTATTTCATTTGTTCATGATCCTCTGGATGTAATCCGAATCTTTTTGTAAGACAATGAGTCTTCCCAAGGGTTGTAGCCCTTCTTGTTTTGTGATTTGAGTTGTGAGATCTAGGCAGTGTGCTTGAATGCATGTGCATTCCCCATTATAACATTTGCACTTACTCCTAACAGGGTATTATCTCATTGTGGGTAGGTTCCTACCATGGTTTTTCCCTCAACTGAGTTTTCCACATCAAAAATCCTGGTGTTATGTGTGTTATTGATACGGTGTTGATTTGTGCCTTCATTGTTAATAATCAGATTTGAATTTAAGTTTGAATTGTTATTGAGGTTGTGAGAAAATTCACCCCCTCCCCTCTCAGTTTGTTGCATTGTTGCCAACACCCATACACCAACAACTTCTCAATATTGTATCCAATACAATAGATGTCCAGACAAAAACATATCCAAACCACACTGTTTGACATCAATGACAACAAAACACATGTTTATAACATCTTTCTCACTAGAATTTTGTAAAATCATTATTCTACTCTCCAAGAGTCGAATAGTTAGGTATGCCTGACTCTTGTCAATGAATTTTATGTCTTGGAATGTTTGAGGTCTCTCTAACCTCCTCAGGAAGTATTCTATGTAGAATACTCATTAAAATAGATAGATCTATGTGTTTTGTTTACAAGTGAAAATCATTAATATCATACTTTCTATTACATGACATGTCATATGGCCTACCGATACTATATTTTGTATCAATCATGATGCTAGATGTGTAGTGGTTGCCGCCATTCTCTCTCTTAAGTAACATATACATATTGTTGACCATAGTTGTGATCCCATTGATTACGTGATAGGGACTCTCTTAAATGTGGACAAACATTCTGCTATTATGATTTTTTTGTGCTTCTAATAATGTTGTTGAGAGATATCTTTTATGGTGGTCAATTCTTGATTCAATATTTATTCCCACTTGGATTATGTGTAGGGATTTTGATATGGTTGAGATGTCATATATGTTAAAGAAAGGGTGTTACCTAGATGCTAGATAGATGGAGAGTAAGAGGCATGATACTACATGCACAATAACTTGGTCTTCTTTATCTCAACTTGGGCCACCACCATAGCCAAAAATTTTAGTATACATAGTGTAACTTATAATTGGCTCTAAAAAGGTCTTTGAATACCTTGGCTTTTCTATGATTTTTCATTTTTTTGCACAATCTTTCTTTTTCTTGTCTAGCTTCTTTTCCCTCTTAGTGGATCCATTGTCAAACATAATCTTGTTTGATCACATCTCTATCAAGTTGAAAACTCAATGGAAAGAGGTTCCTCTTTAGAGCTATAAGACTCAATTATTCTTAAATAGTTATATACTAAGTCATTAGCCTTCACTACATCATATCAAGAAGATTTAGAACTTTGAACCCCAACCCACTCAACCAATTAGCTAAATTACTTGGTGGAATAGAACCATCCAAAATTCATCTTACTTCCTCCACACCTATGGTCATCGAGTGCAAATTTTTTATGATGTCCATACAACACCACCACCTTAGACATCTACAAGGCCATGATGGTGCTTGAAGTTGATCCATTCTATCTTACCTTGCAGATCAAGGTAGTGGAGCACAAACACTAAAATCATATACGAGATAACCATTCTTCTAGAGGTACTCAAATTAAAGCCAAGCTCCACTAACTTAAAGTGGGAGATAGAGTTGCCAAAGATTTTTCTCATGTTCTCATAAGTTGCCAGACCTCTCATGGAATCAAGATGATCAAGAATGATCCATCTATTCTCAAGGAGTTTCTAGAGATTCTTTAGGCCTTTTTCGAGCTCATGAAAATAAAATTTACATAGTACTATATGATATTTGTATTTGTTACACTTTTGAAATAAAAATTAAGGAAATAATACATGATATTTTTTTTAATACAATTAAATTTACATACAAAATAAAATATGTTTTGAAAATAAACAATGTAACAAAATAAAATAATTCTCTATTAAAAATAAATAAAAATGTATCTAAATATTGTATGTACATATCACGTGACTACTAATTCATGTGACATCTTTAAGTCAATGATGTATGTGAGAAATTTTTAAAACCTTATTGAATGTGTTTTCTTATTGGAAGAAAAAATAAAATCATAAATAAATAATTAAATGTTAAATGAACAATTAAGAATAATAAATCTGTTGAAATGATTCTTTTGAAACATTATATGAATAAATAATAATATTTAGTTAAAATTTGGATGTAGATATATTATGTCGAGAGTTAAAATTAAACTTTTAAAAAATAACATGGAAGAGTAGAATGTTTGGTGCACTTACAAAATAAAAGTAAAATTAAGGAATTAAAGAAATAATGAATGGTGATTTTATTGAAAGAAATTTTAAAAAATTTACATTCAAAATGAAATAGCTTTTTAAAGTAAGCAATGCATATAAAATAATTTTAAAAAATAAATCTTATATATCCATATAGTATGTACATATCATGATTATCACTCAATGCCATCTAAGCCAAAAGATGTATTAAAAAAAAATAGAGCTAAACAATTAAGAACAATAAATCAATTACAATAATTATTTTGAAAAATCAAATGAATATCAATAATATTTTAATTAAAATTTTGATGTAGGGTAAGTGCACAAAGATGGTGGTCAGAAAAGTGGACACACCCAAAAAAAACATGAAAAACAACAAAATGTGCACGGGGTATTTCAAATTTAAAGAACCCTGTATGCATTTAGGCTCATTTTGCCAAGCCTAACCAAAGCTAAACCGCATATGGGGTTTAAAGTATACTAACTGCGTACGCGGTTTAAAAACTAAAACATCATACACAGTTTAGAAACTAAAAACCCCATATGCGGTTTTAGTTTGTAAACCATGTACACATTTGTTTGTCAATAAAATGCAATTCATTTATCATTCCATTAGGTTTTTCGGTAGGATATATACATAAAATATAATATTTAAGTATAATAAAGATAAAAGACAAAGAGAAATGTCACTTACACTATGTCACTTATACTTTAAGTTATATTTTATGTATATATTGTCAGGATGTTTGAGAGTGGTTCCAGATCTCTAAGAGTTATAATGCAGATTCTAGTTTTTTGAGTATTCTTATAAATTTCAGACTTAGTCAAATTTCAGTAATCAAACTACTCATATCAGCATTATATCTCTCGTCTCTTCCCTACATTCCCCCTCTCTCTTCCTTAACCCCTACCTTTTTGTCTCCTAGGCATCTCCCTCTCTACTTTCTTCCCTCTCTCGGGTATCTCTCCCTCTCTTTCTAGTCTCCCTCACCCTCTTTCTCTCTTTCATCTATCCCTCTCTTTCTCTCCCTCTCTCAAATATCTCTATCTCTCACTCTCTCCCCCTCTCTTCAGTGTGTCTCTCTCTCATTCTCTCCCTCTCCTCCCCCTCCCTTTTGCTTCCTTTGTCAAGTATTTATTTCCCTCTAACTCTCTCTCTCTCTCACCCTCTCACTCCATTTCTCTTTCTCTCAAGTCTCTCTCCTTCTCTATATCAAGTCTCTAGCTATCAACCTTTATCTATCTCTATCTCTCTCTCCTCTGCTATCAAATCTCTCTCTCTCTCTCTCTCTCTCTCTCTCTCTCTCTCTCTCTCTCTCTCTCTCTCTCTCTCTCTCTCTCCAATCATTTATCTCTTAAGTCTCTCTCCCTCTATCTCTCTATCTCACTCTCCTCCTCTATCAAGTGTATCTCTTTCCCACTCTCTCCCTATCTCCCCCCCCCTCTCTCTCTCTCTCTCTCTCTCTCTCTCTCTATCTATCTATCCATCTCTCTCCAATTATCCCTCCCTCTCTACCTTTCTCACTCTCTCCCTATCTCCCTCTCTTTGCACCTCTCTCTCTAGTCTCTTGTACTCTCCTTTCATCCCTTCCTCCCTCTCACTCAAACTCTCTCTATCTCTCACCTTCCCTCCCTCCACCTCTTAGGTCTCTCTCTCTCTCTCTCTCTCTCTCTCTCTCTCTCTCTCTCTCTCTCTCTCTCTCTCTCTCTCTCTCTCTCTCTGATTCCCCTTCTCTGTGTCACTCTCTATCTCTATTTCTCCTTCTATTTCCCTCTATTTCCCTCTCTCTCTCTCTCCATCTCTATCTCCCCCTCCCTTTCCCTTTCTCTCTCTATCTCCCCACCTCTCTCTCTCCATCTCTCTTTCTCTCATTTATCTCCCATCTCTCCCTCTCAATCTCTATCTCTCTATGGACACCATAGGATGCATAATGACATATAAGAGGTCATATGGAGTCCTAAGGGGTCATAGGACATGATATGACCCCTTAGCACACCATACGACCCATAATGACACCAAATGGTGTCCTAAGGGGTTATAGAACACTATATGACATTCTTAGGACATCATACGACCCATAACGACACCATATGGAGTCCTAAGGGGTCATAGAAGAACCTGAACTTGGAGGACACCATTTTGTGTTTTTTGATGTCATATGGTATTCTTAGGGGTCATATGGTATCCTTTTTGTGTTTTTTCATGTCATATGGTATTCTTAGGGGTCATATGGTATCCTAGGGATCGATGCATGTGTCCTAAGGGGTCATAGGACATCATATGACTCCTTAGGACAGCATATGACCTATAACGATACATAAGAGGTCATATGGAATCCTAAGGGGTCATAGGACACCATATGACCCCTTAGCACACCATACAACCCATAATGACACCAAATGGTATTCTAAGGGGTCATAGAACACTATATGACCTCTTAGGACACCATACGACCCATAACGATACCATATGGAGTCCTAAGGGGTCAAATGGTGTCCTAAGGGGTCATAAGGTGTCCTAGGGGTCATAGGACACCATAAGACACATAACGACATCATATGGTGTCCTAAGGGGTCATATGACACCATATGACCCTTAGAACACAATATGACCCCTAACAACATCTAAGAGGTTGTAGGGTGTCCTAAGGGGTCATAGGACACTATATGATCCCTTAGCACACCATAGGACCTATAATGACACCAAATAGTGTCCTAAGGGGTCATAGAACACCATATGACCCTTTAGGACACCATATGATGTTGTTATTGGTCATATGGTGTCCTTAGGGGTCATATGGCATCCTATGACCCCTTAGGACACCATATGGTGTCAGTATAGGTTTTATGGTGTCTTAAGGGGTCATATGGTGTCCTAAGGGGTCATAGGACACGATATGACCTCTTAGGAAACAATATGACCTCTAATGACACCTAAGGAATCATATGGTGTCCTAAGGGGTCATAGAACACCATATGACCCTTTAGGACACCATACAACCCATAACGACACCATATGTAGTCCTAAGGGGTCATATGGCATCCTAAGGGATCATAGAACACCATATGACCCATAACAACACTTAAGGGGTCATATGGAACCCTAAGGGGTCATAAGACACCATATGACCGCTTAGTACACCATACAACTCATAAATATTATCCAACCAATAAATCCATGTGATCCAAAGAAACCAATACATTTATATTCTTCAAACATTCTACTTTATATCCTATCTTCTTTAGAAAAAAAAGAAAACTGAGCACCTTGTCAATCTTCTTATCACCTCATCTATATGCAAACAAAAAGAAGATATATTGGAGGGAGAGGAAGAGATAGGGGAGGGAGGGAGAGAGAGGAAGAGAGAGGGAAGAGAGGGAGAGAGAGAGAGAGAGAGAGAGAGAGAGAGAGAGAGAGAGAGAGAGAGAGATGGGGAGAGAGGGAGACAATACACATACATACACACATATGTATAACATATATATATATATATTATATATTATATATTTTTATATTATATATAAATTATATATTATATGTATATACACATATTATATATACAATATCATATTATACACACTCCAAAAATTTAAACAAACTTAGCGCGTATGGGCTATTTATAGTAAAAATAGCGCGTATGCACTTTTTATAGTAAAAATAGTGCGTACGCCCTTTTTATAGTTAAGATAGAGTGTACGTGCTTCTTACATCATAAGTACCCCATACGTGCTTTTTATACCATAGGTACCCCTTATGCGCTTTTGACTATTTAGGCTTGGAAATAGGTCTGGATGACAAAGCTACGGTTTGGAAGTTTGATTCAAGAATTCAAGAAAAAACAAATTTGTAGAATTTTTGGAATCAAATGATAAAATTGTAAGAAAATATAACTTATTTATATGCTGGTCATTTTATATTAAAATTCTTTGTCAAAGGAAGATTCCATAAATGTCAAGTGTTGTATTGAATATTTTTTTAACAGATATTTAATATCTATTCAAATAGTCAACATACTTGGCGAAATTTGTGCAAAAGTCACATCAAACACTTCAAATAATGAATTGTGATATAGATGCACACTAGCTGAAAGAAATCACATTCTTATCTCTTTAATTTGTTGAAGGTTTATATTACTCTCTTTTGTTGTGTTTATTTTAGCAAGACTATCCATCATTTGGAATTAGAGACTCATGTGAGGATTTGAAAGTGGAATCGTGGCATATAATGATATCAAAAGGTGCTAAAAACTAATTGGCATGCCTTGTTTTCCCTAATAATGGTCACATAATATATGAGGATGGGTTGTTGGCCTTAAACAAATATTGGAATGAGACATGGAATGAAGAGTTTTATGGCACCAACAGATTAGGATGCCTTCATGATTAGTAATAAAATCCGAGTAATAGTCGCCAAGTTTAATAAGCTATAGCAGTCACCAAGCATAAGAAGTTGTAGCGGTGAATGTACATTCAAAAGATAATAATTTAAATATTAAAAATAAATACATAGTGATATTCAATTAGAAGTTTCATGTAGATATATATAACTAGTGTAGTTAAGGATGGAGAGTCCAGAATGGACGTTATCTATCCTTGCAGCAAAATTCAACATAGAAGTGAATGCAAAATAAAAACATGAAATTTAATCGATCATAATAGAGTTAATACATTTCTACATGCCTTCCATGTGTAAAATATGTTAGGCCCCATTGAATCCACATAGGCAGATAGGCCGCCATGGGCCTATTATAATTGAAATACAAAAATGCCTCTCAGACCCTGATTCCCTAACTCTTATTTTCCTGACTACAAAATTTTCCTACCAATAATCTTTGGAGGTGTTTAAACACAATCTCCAAGTACTAGGAGTGATCTATATTGAGCTTAGCTAGGTCCCAAGTCTTATCTCTAGTGAAATGTATAGGTTGGCTCCAAAAGGTTGAAGAAGTCACAAAATTTGATGCGGAGGGGTGCTAATGCATTTGAAGGTTGTCTTGCCCCATGTCTGCGATGCAATGTGTTATGCAAGCTTTGCAAGGTTCAAAGAATTTTTTCACACTACCTCCTTTAGGTCTGGTCCTAGGTTGATTGATAGGGGAAACTTCTGGTGAAGGGTTCTTTGGATTGATAAGTCCCCAGTTGTTGCCACCTTGGTATGTCGTAGTAAACTGTTATGCTACTTCCATTCTATTTCATAGGGGACAAGTGTTTGATACGGTAATGATACAGTTAGGCTCTCTACAATGCTCCTACATCAAACCCCCAATTTGTTTGAGATATGTGCCTTACATGTTGTTATCTCTAGATATGATCCAAGTCATTTTCATATGGTCTCTCTAATCCATGTTACATCCTCTACTAGTTTTCCCTTCCATTGGGCCAAGTACTCCTTATACTCCTTGTTTGTGTTCTATGTTTAGTTCAACTATCTAGAATCTAGTCTACCTACTCCATTAGCAATTGTGGTAGCTAGTCTTAAAGTGATGCTTTTGTGTTTTCCTCACGAGTATATGCTCCATGAAACTAGTAAAGATTTGTAATATTGAAGATTTGTGAGATATCAACGTCTTATGGTAGCTATACCTCATAAGCATTTTTGGAAATAAATATTTAATAGATCTTGCAAGGTCCAAACATGTTTAGCTATAGTTTGTTCTATGTGCCTACCAAAAATATCTCCTTCCAAAGATACACCATGGATTCATCTCTAATAAAAACCTCCTTATACCACGTCTTAATATCTACCTAGTTCTTCTAATTATCATTCATGGTCTCTAGATGTTGTCAAATTTACTTATGCATGTAACTTCTATGTGATCTGCAAACTCTTCTACCTCCACACTTTGCTTGTCTTATGAGCTGATGTCTCTAAGTTTTGCCACTCCCTTAAGATGTATCTCACTAACAATCTCAAATGGTGTCTTTTTGATGCTCCAATTTACTGAATTGTTGTAAGAAATTTTTTGTTGCAATATGATTAAATTCTAGTTTCTAGCCTTGTTTCCTACTAAACACTTGAGCAGGTTTTCCAAGCTTCTCTTTACCACCTTTGTTTGTCCATTATTCTAGGGATGTAATGTGGAACTAAACTCTAGATATGTCTTCATATTCTTCCATGGTGTTCTCCAAAAGCATTTGGTAAATTCAGTATCCCAGTCTGAAATAATGCTCCTTGGTAGTCCATGTGGTCTCATCACTTCCCAAAAGAATAGGTCAACACTATGCACTGCATTGTGAGTCTTCTTATAGGGAAATAAATGTTCCATCTTGAAGAATCAATCTGCTACTACAAATATGGGATCTTGTCCTCTCTAAATCCTTGGCAATCCCAAAACAAAATTCATGTTGATATCCTCCCAAGGACTTTCTAGAACTTGAATAGGTTGATACAAATTGGTATTCTAACTAGTTCCCTTAGCCATCTAATAGGTTCTACACTCCTAAATATATTTCCAAATATCCTTATAGATTTGAGGCTAGTTGAAACTCTCACTTACTAGAACTACAATTTTGTCAACACCAATTTGTCTTGCTAAACCTTTGGAATATTTATCATTGATTAGATTCTCCCACATTGAACTCCTTGGAATACACAATTGGTTCCTTTTGAACAACAATGTGTCATATTAAAAGGATTAATCCAACCACTTGCTTATTTCTGTTACCATTGGTTCTCTTCTTTTCTTCTAGGCCTCTACAAAATTAGGATCAACTTCATAGAAATGTTTTAGTTATTCAAATCCCATCACTGCCACCCTCTTCTGCATCATAAGGTTTCTTCTTCTTCTTAGTGCATCTACAACCTGATTTGAATTCCCACTCTAGTGCTTCAAGATAAATGTGTAACTCTAAATAAATTCCACCCATCACATATGCCTCTAGTTCAACTTGCCTTGCCTATTTAGGTACTAGAGGTATTGAAGGTCAATATATATAGTATAAACTCCTATAGTAACAAGGAGTGTCTCCACTTCTTTAAAACCTAAATTATGACATATAATTCATGTTGATAAACTGAATATCTTCTCTAGGAATCATTCAACTTCTTACTAAAATATGCAATGGACCCCACTTCTTTACTTTAGACTGCTCCTATAGCATTGCCCCTGCCATCACTATCCACCTAAAATACTTTGTTGAAATTTGGTAAGGCTAGTACCAATTGATCCATCACCTTTTGTTTCAGCAACTCAAAGCTCTTTTGTGCTCTAGATGTCCATTTAAATTCCTTCTGGTCTCCTCTCATGGTCTCTATTGGTACTGAAATTTTTGATGAACTTTTGGAAAAAGCTTTCCAAGCCATGAAAAGATCTTACCTCTCCATTGTCTATTATTTTTGGGCATTTCACAATTGTTCTCACCTTCTCTAGATCCATCTTTAATCTTTTTGTAGAGATAACAAACACCAAATAAATTGATTGTCTTCATGAAACTGCACTTCTTGATGTTGATCAACAAATTCTCTTCCCTTAGCCATTGGAACACTTGTTTGATTTGCCATTTTGTTCTTCTCTTGTCCTACTAAAAATTAGGATGTCATATAGGTAAACAATGAGAAATTTGCCTAGGATTTCTCCTTTGACATTTTGTTCATCAATCACATGAATGTGCTTGGTGTGTTAGTGAGTCCAATTACATGACTAGCCATTAGTATAGTCCCTAATTGGTCTTGATAGCAGTCTTGCATTCATCACCTCCCTAGATTTTGATATGATGGTATCCACTCGTGAGGTCAATCTTGGTGAAGTACTTTCACCATTCAAACTATCCATAATATCATTTATCCTTGGGAAAGGAAACTAGTCGAACTTGATTGTGGTCTTGTTAATGGTTCTTGAATCAATATACATCCTCCATTATCCATATTTCTTTGGCACTAAGACAATAGGTACTGCACAAGGGCTCAGGCTCTCTCGAATTAGTCCCTTCTCTATAAAATATTGCACCTATCTACTTAGGTCTGTATTCTCTTATAGTGTCATCTAGTGTGGCACTTTGTTTAGAAACTTGCTTCAAGTATGATATCTATGTGATGTTTGATACTCTAGATGGGTGGCAGTCCATTTGGAACACTATGTAACACAATAGATCTTGATATTCCTTGAGAAACATTGAGACCTCCTTCTATGGTGCTTCTTTTCCTTTTGTAGTGGTGCTCCCTAAATCCATACTGCTTCATTTTCTAAGAATGATCACAAAATAAGTATTCCCATGCTTCAATCCATCTAGTAACTTCCTCCCATCTACCAAACAGATTCTAGCATTACCACACACTACTTTCTTTTGATGTTTCTCTAGAGGAATCAAGATGTGCTTCTTCCCTTTCATGGTCACAATGTAGGTGTTCTTTTGCTCATCATTTTGTCTCTCCTATCATACTCCCAAGGTCTCCCCAATAGAAAATGGAAAGCATCCATCGACATAATATCACACAACACTTCATCCATATAGGATCCAATGTGAAAATTGACAAGGAATTATTCACTTTCCAGGATTTTGTGATCATCTTGAATCCAAACAATTTGGTAAGGGTTTAGATATTTCATCCTCTTTAGGTTTAGCTTTTCAACCATCTCTTTCAAGGCCAAATTATCTATTTGATGCAAAGGGTTGTAGATCCATTTGATGGTTGCTTTGCCCCATGTCTATCATGTCATATGTTGCAAAATCTCCACAAGGTTTGGAGAAGTTTCAAAAACTATCTCCTTTAGGTCTAGTCTAGGTTGTTTGATAGGAATGGTTCTAGTGAAGGGTTCTTCCAATTGATAAGTCCCCAGTTGTTGCCACCTTGGTATGTCTTAGTAGACTTGTCATGCTACCTCCATTCAATTCCATAAAGGGAAATTTGTCTGGTGATGTATGACATAGTTAGACTCTCTAGTATGCTCATGCATCAATAATAGATGTTTATAAATGATTTATTAGGAAGTAAAACAATTAATGATAAGATATTAGTTGTTATTGTAGGCCACTTTTGCAATTGTATGATTAATCAATCATGTACAACTATGCGTTTGATTCAGATAGACTAGTCTAATATCTATAAATCCTTAAATATTTATTTTTAACTTATCATGATAATTTGTGATTACTTTTGTACAAAAAAATATTTCTATCTCAATAGTTTACATGTAACAAAGATAATTTCTCTCTTGTGTCCAACTCTATAAGGTTGTCAAGTTAATGGCTTAGAGGATGATCAAAGACACCAAACAAAACATGTGGATGCCCTAGATGATGATCCAAAGAAGGTAGTATTACACTTATTAATACTCAAATAATTATAGTTATGAGAACCTCTTAGGAATTCTAATTGATCAAAATGATCTAGGGTTTAAATAAAAAATAGAGGATCACGAATAAAATCTTTCGTATGTAAAGTCAACACAATAATCAGGTGAAAAAGGTTAGATTGTCTCTAAATTTAAATTTTGATTAAAGTTTCAATTATTGTTTCTATAATTGTACCATTGATATAGGTCATTTATGAGATTATAGATTTGGCCCAAGGTGGGAAATGGATGAATAGATACAAATCATGACTAGAGTCCTCGAGAAGTTGTGTATATGAGAAAAAATAAAGCTTGGGTTATGTGATAACTATTAATAACAAAAATACTATTCATACCTTTTTCATTGCATAAGAGCTCAACTAGCCAAACTAGGTCCACATTACAGGAGAAAAGTGTAAGATATGCAATTTTCACCATTATAGTTTACCCCTCCCTTGAATTATATGTGAATTATCACAATAATGCATCTCAAATTAGGATTATGTAGCTAACATGTACATACTTTTATTTGAAAACTAATTAAAATGATACAAATAAGGAGATGGATGTTACCTATTGAAATATACTGCCTTGGAATGAATGTCATGCCTTAAAAACTTGTAAAAGGAGATAGAAAGAAAAATCAACAAATAACATCATATAGCATAAAAAACAATAATACGATGTAATAAATTAAAAGAAAAAGATAGAAAAAAGTTGGATATATTCCACTTTTGATGGGAAAATGATATTTCTTTCCTAGTATAACAAACCAATAGGTATTACCTTAGGTAGTAAGAGTAATGAGTTACCATTTGAAATGGAGTTTGATCATATTCACAACACAGAGGCTTCACTGGCTAGGCAATATTATATCATGTGCATTCATATTGGGGGGTTTAATATCCCAAAAGTGAGGGTACAATATATTGCCTATCAGGTAAAATAGGGGGGTTTTAGTTCGGGTTATGAAAAATAGCAATATTTGGTGAAAATAGGGGGATTTTAATTTAGCCTATGTATTGGGAGGGGGTGACAATAAATGAGTTTAGGGTAATATTTTTTGAAAATATGGGGATTCTTTAGTATTCCATGAGTGCACATGCTATAATCTGGGTTCATTAAGTGAAGCCCCTGTGATTCACAATAACCCCATAATAACATTGAATGTTGGGGGTGTTGGAAAGAGACATTGTTTCAGTGAAGATTGATGCATGAGAGATGTTTAGGAGTTCTCATTGATGGAAACTCGGTTTAGAAATCATATCCAGTATGCGTAGATTTGATTTATTGGAAGTTGTATTATTCATTAGGCATAAGTCTGGAAGGTGGAATACTGTATTCGACAAAGTATGAGTACATTGCACATATCTTGATTTTGGTTGCATATCTTTGGTTGCAGTAATAGAGGTAGATTATTTGAGGTTTGAGGTAGCTTACTTTGTAATCCTAGTATCCGATGTTGATTCATGAGCGAGATTGAAGGTCTGGTATCTGGTCATTCAGGTAGAATAGAATCATTTTGATGTTAAGTGATGTAACGTGTGATCTGAAATCTTTGGGATGATTTCGATGGTCATTGTTGAGTTTGAGGTAGTTGTGCTGACACGTCAGAAGATTGTTATCATTGTGTTTAGTTCTGCATATTGTGGACGAATTAAGTTGACTTGTTGGTACACATTTCATGTTGCGTTTTATGTAGTTTTTGGAAGCCGACATGGGAATTGATGTATTTTGGTGGTGCGGATATATAAGATCGACTTGTATGATCATTGTATGGTAGATGTATGGCACATGTGCGAATGTTGATGTGTGATGAGAGAATGAGCATCAATATGCAAATTTGCTGCTCTGGTATATTATTGTGCATCATAATATAGTAGATTAGCAGAACAAAGGAAGATAGTAAGATTGTGCTTAATTGAAACTGCTTTTTGGAATATGTAGATCTTATTATTTAGTTCATACATTATTGTTATCAATTATAATCATTTGTAACACAATGAGCCTTCCTCCTAGTTGCAGTCCTCTTTGTAATTGAGTAGTGAGTTCTAGGTAGTGTGCCTGAATGAAAGTGCATTCCCCTCTTTGTAATATTATCATACTCTTGATCAAAGTATAATAATATTGTGGGTTCAAATCCCACCATGGTTTTTCCCTTTCCGGGTTTCCACGTAAAAATTATGGTGTTATGGTTTTGTGGTTGATTGGTTTATGTTTCATCACTTTACTTTCATTCTTATGCATCTGGTGGTTTAAGAATTAGTTTAATAAATTTGTGAATTGCAAAACACTGATTCACACCCCCCCCTCTCTCAGAGTTCATTGATTCCAATAGGGGGTCTTATATGCCACCCTCCAATTATTTGCATGCAAAGAATGAAATTGAGTTGGATGAAAGAAAGAGAGGAAAGGGAAAATGATATAACTACTAGAATATCAATGTTCATATAATGATATAAAGATAACATCATGTGACACAATAAATAGGTATAATAAGCATGTCCATAAAAGCACATATAATGATAGGTGGCAAGTTGTCCCTAACTATAGGGAAATGGAGAAAACATCCATGAATGTTGGATAAAGTATCCTATAAGTGCAAAGAGTTGTTAAAAATTATTATGATAATATACTTAAATAGTGAATCATGGTAGCAATAAGATACCAACAATGTTAGCATGCAATAGAAACATATGGTGTGATCTTGGTAATCATGCAATATTTTATAATCATCATAAATAAAGATCCTATTAGGAGAGTATGTGATCACAAATAGTAAAGTAATGAAATCGTATGAAAATATATAGTCATAACACAAGAGTTAAGAGGAAAATAACACAAGGGAAACAAGTTGGTCATAACCTCATTTTTTGCAAAGAGGACATGATGATATCATGGACCCCAAACTAGAGAGGAAGAGGCAATGTTAGGAAGAAATGATAAGTCAAAAGAAATTAAAAAGAAGATGATAGTTGGTAGGTACTTTTAATATGGGTAAGTGCAGAAAGATGGTGTGCAGAAAAGTGGACACACACCTAAAAAAACTTGTAAAAACAGGCACTACGATCACAGTATTAAAAATTCAAATCACACCGTACGCGCTAAGGTTCGTTGTCCTCGATCCTAAAGGGACAAAAGCGCGTATGAGGTTCTTTTACAAACATGACCGCGTACGCACTGCTTTAGGACTTAGCACCGTGTACTCGATTTTAAGTCCTAAAATAGTGCGTACACAGTACCTGTCAATAATTGTTTTTTGGCAGACTGTGTTTTACTTTTCATGCGGTTGCGAGTTGGAAATTGGGGTTTTTTATCACTAAACCGTGCACGGGCTCGCTCTTTTCTCACCCAAACGCCATAGATCAAGGTTCGTTTCTCTTGATTTTTGTTTTTCTTTCACATTTGTTCAATTTTTTTTTACGTTTTAAATTTAAATTCATTTATTTTGATTAGGTTTTTTATTTTTTGTTACACACACCAGATTTTGAAAATCCTCAAGAAGAACAACAAGATGCACCTCCTGAAAACCCCAAACAAAACCCATAGAATACACCTCCAACTCCTCCTTTTAACCATACACTTGATACACTGGAGCAATTGCTTAATCAGTTAGCGCAAAACACAACTATAATAAATAGATTGATTAATAAATTGAAAACATCTAAGCTTGAGCATCATAAATCCCTCACCACTATCCTAAAAACATTAGCTAGTGGTGCTAGTACAGTTTCCACTCAAATTACAAAATGGGGAGACTATAGGGATAGGTGTCATCAATTTTATGCTAGTGGGTTATCATATGAGGGAGTAGTGAAAAACAAAACATTAGTAAACAACAAACATGTGCCCTTTTTGTTGATCCTAAAATTGGTCAGTCCTTACCTCTTAATGCAAAGAGGTTTCCCATACATTGGTGTACCAATGTGCAAATGAAGAATCTTTTTTGGTAGAAGTGGTGGATGGTCTTTGACGAACCAACTTTTAATAATTTTGAGGTGCCATTGTATTTTTTGAGGAAAGTATAATGTGAGTTTGTCCTCAATGCGCTACCTAATTATTTTGACATGAGAGAGTTCCATGGTAGAGGTGGCGGCTCTGCACAAGATAGAGAGAGAGAAAGAGGGAGAGAGAGAGAGGGGGGAGAGAGGGAGGGAGGGAGAGAGAGGGAGAGGGAGGGAGAGAGAGAATGGAAAAGGGAGAGAGAGGGTGGAAAGGGGAGGGAGGGAGAGGGGGAGAGAGAGATTGGAAAAGGGAGAGAGAGAGAGAGAGAGAGAGAGAGAGAGAGAGAGAGAGAGAGAGAGAGAGATTAAAGTTTAATTGCAATACAACAATATAAAGTAAGGGAGATAAAGGGGGTAGGGGGAGGGGGAGGGAGAGAGAGAGAGAGAGAGAGAGAGAGAGAGAGAGCAATATAAAGTAAGAGAGATGAAGGGGTAGGGAGGGAGAAAGAGTGGGGAGGGAGAGAAGAAGAGAGAGAGGGATGGGGTATGGAGGAAGGGAGAGAGGGGGAGCATGTTGGTTTGTTATTCTTTTAAGTAGTATTGGTACTTCTTTTTATATTGTAATAAGGGTTCATCTTTCCACCTTAGGATAACATGCACCCCCCTTAGGACATCATATGCTCCTAAAGGTTCATGTGGTGTTATGTGCGATCATACAGTGTCCTATGACCCCTTAAGACACCATATGACCTCTTAGGTGTTGTTATGTGTCATGTAATGTGTCCTTATGGGTTATATTGTGTCTTACCACCCTTTAAGACACTATATGACCCCTTAAGACACTATATGGTGTCGTTATGGGTTGTATGGTGTTCTAAGGGGTCATATGGTGTCCTATGACCCCTTAGGACACCGTATGACCCCTTAGGTGTCAAATTTTGTAAGTAGTATTGACAATAATTTTTATATTGTAATAATTGTTCAGTTTGCCACCTCATGACACCGTAGACCCCTTAGGACATCATATGCTCCTAAAGGGTCATGTTGTGTTATGTGGAGTCTGGAGGGAGGGAGGGAGGGAGAGGGAGAGAGAGAGATGGGGGAGGAAGGGACTGAGGGAGAGAGAGGGAAAGAAAAGGGAGGGAAGGAGATAGGGGGAGAGGAAGACATGTCACATGATGTCATTAGGGGTCACGTGGGGTCCTAATTGAGCCACACATGTGATACAACACCATATGACCCCTTGAGATATCATACATGGTCCGAAGAGGTCATTAGGTGTTATGTGGGGTCCTGAGAGAGAGAGAGAGAGAGAGAGAGAGAGAGAGAGAGAGAGAGAGAGAGAGAGAGATCAAAAGACAACATATATCAATATATGTACATACACATATACATATAATACACATAAAATATCAAAAGGCAATACACATATATGTGTGTATATATACATAATATATTATATATATTATATACATATATATGCATTATATATACATATATACATGAAATATCATATTTTACATATTATACATGTATACATATATGTATGCACACACCCACATTGTAAACACGGGTAGAAGCGCGCATGCGCTATTTCCAGCTTTAACACCGCGTACGTGCTTCTTATTGTAAAGAAAGTCCATACACAGTTTTGTTTTAAAAATACCTCATACGCGTTGTTTATAGTACAAGGAGACCATATGGGCTTTTGACTGTTTAGGCTTGTGAATAGGCCTAAATGACAAAGTTGTGGGTTGGAAGTTTGATTTCCCTCCATTTCCCACTTTTTGACGTGTTTTGTTTTATCAACTTTGTTTCTCGACTTTGTCATCATCAGGTTTACACTTCATCAAGTGGGTATTTCTAAAATTTCTACCATATTTTCACCAATCTTCTGAGCTTTCTAACCATAAAATTTGTTTTAAATTTGAACAACAATAACATATTATTATTGAATTTCTTTTACTAGTGTATCCATAGTTCTTAAAGACATACTTGTACCATTGTTTTAATAACTTTTAATCTACTTATCCAAATTTAAAAAACTTTATATATTATTGTAGTGCACTTGATTCTTTACAATTAAAAAAAAAAGATTGTATTTTTTATTGTTTTGGTGCAAGTTATGCTTCGCGCACGAACAGGTACATTATTTTCAGGATGTGCTCGACTGGAAATATCATTAAAAGAAAATACTCAACAAAAAATTACAAAAAAATACACAATTTCTAGTGGTCACTCTTAACTATCTTTTTGCCAAAGGATTCAATGTCAAAATACTAAATCTAATTATGACTTTTTTGATGCGCAAGTCAAACACTGTGTTATGTTTTTTAGAAGAAATAAGGGTCTGTTTTTTGTGTGTGAAGGATTTGACCCCCTTAATATTATCCAATTTTGAAAAAAAATTGTAGTTTGGAAACTAGATTAAGAGTACTACAATCTTTGTTCTTTGAGTATCTTCATATCTTGAGTGGATGGCTCTCAAATTTCTCCTCCAAGTTCAGGCTTACTTGATTTCAGAAAAAAAATGGTGTCCACTTATACCCCCCTTTTGCACACCATCTTGGTGCACTTACCCAGATTTGAAGATAACAATTTCATTATCACTTTCCTTATTTATCAATAGTCAAGCTATTACATATTTTTTATTGTTAATTCTTCATTAACATTCAATTAAGTTGGTACTTTATCTACTATAACTATTGGAGTCATCTCGAGAATTTAGAACTACCATCTATTGTTGGAAACTTTACATCTTTTGGTCTTGAAAAGAAACCTTTATTGTACTAAACAATAATTATTTGCTGACTTGACTTCTTAACCTCACTAGTAGGGCTATTATGTGTGAACCTAGATTCTAAATGAAATTGATGTAAGTTTGCCTAAATTATGAAGCTTCCAATTCCTTGCAAGGGATATGTAAGTAGGTTCATTTGAATAAAATTACTATATAACAAGGGATACAATGCATCAAGTTCCTACCAATAGTGTTGATAGAAGAGGTGAGAGAAAGAGGGATAAATATAGAGAGAGGGAAAGATGTCCAGAAGGGGAGAGTAAGAGGGATATGGATAAATAGAGATGGAAAGATGGAGATAATGAGAGAGGGGAAGATGGAGAGATACAAAGGTAAAGATATAGGAGGTGATTTAATGAGAGAAGTAGAGAGAGGTAGAAATATACATTAGAGAGAAAGAGAGATAAGGTAGGGATGGAGTGAATAAGAGAGAGATGTGTAGATAATGAGATATAGATAGAAGAAGAGGGGAGATTTGAAGAAAGAGAGAGTGGGGAAGAGTGAGAAATAAAAATAGAGATGGAGAGTAAAAATTAATAATATGAAAAATAAGTGAAGTGAATGTATAACTAGTGAATAGAGATTTATTTTTTCTATTTAAATATGAATTCATGGTCACATTGATTTTTTTTCTATCCATCCTTTAAACCTAAAATACTAATTCTATGTCAATGACACATTTGTTTTATCTAAAGTTCCTATAATTAAATGACACTAATATATGTTTTTCTTTAAACATTTATATTGGTATTATAATAATGCGCATTTTTCTAAATTTTTTTAGAATTGTAAGGTAATGATGTACATATTCTCTAAATTTAATATAATTTCATTAACAATCACACCACCCTTTTCCCTTAATTATCTATACTTTCATTAACAATCACATCATCATACGTCTTTTAATTATCTATAATTTTATTAATGGTTACATAAACCATTGCCCTTAATTAACATAAAAGTTTGAATGATTTGAGGATAATTTATAAAAAGAATAAATAATTCAAATGATATGACATTGGACTCTATAAAAAGTTTCCGCTATAATACCTTTGGAGACCAAACTTGATTAAACAACAATAGAATATTATGTTGTTAGATATTAAAAAAATCTATTCCTAATTTGGTGCCAAGGACGAGGAACTATAATCAAATTTGCGTGACATTATATGCCACCACCACACATAACCTTAATAGTAGTTTTGTGTTTTAATAATCTATATATATTTATTTATTAATTTTCATCCAAGATTGGCTCCCTCGGTATTGAATTTTATAACTTTCATATATTTTATGTTAACTAAATGCAGGTTTTTAATAGTTTTTGTGTAAAAAAAATGAAAAAAATTGTGTGGTTGGACCAAGATGTAATAAGTGTATTTTTTCGGAATCTATCTTTTTGGGATTAAAAGGAGATTAGTGCTTCATCAAAAGAACAGATCTTCTCATATACTGCGGGCCTCCTTGAAAACCAGATCTTATTCTTGTTTAGTGGAGAAAAAGGCATTGATCTCAAAGGCTTCCAATTTTCTTCCACTGAGATTTTTAGAGTTTTGTGTGTTCCAAAGTCTCCTGCATCTTCAAATTTTAGTCTCTTCCTTGAGCAGATATACTCTATTTTCACTCTCATCAATGAAAAAACATCATCTTTGATAGGTTTCCTGTTCTAATATAACAACCATTTTCTCCTTTGGCAGAGTGGGAGAGTGTTCTGAGAAGGGAAAAAAAGAGGTTGATGCAGATTAATCTTCTGTTCTCCGCAAACAATTCTCCATTAATGTCCTGAAACGGAACGATAAGAACCGTCAACATGCCTGAAAGGGGAAAAATTTTCACAGGCTCCTGAAATTGCCATATTAAAGCTTGACTTTGTGCTCCAGTCTGCCACTCCAAAACTTTTTTCAAAATGAAAAGTGGGATTTGGTTCTCCAGCTTAAATATATCAGTCTAAAGGGGGAAGAACAAAGGGCTTTTCCTTTCTGGATGAAAAACAGCTTCCATGTTGGTAAAATTAGTGTTTGTCTGTTGAATTCTAGGGCTTTCACATTGGTCATAACAGCCAATAAACTCCAGAATAAACATAGCATCTCCAGCCATCATCCACCCCAACATTTCATCTCCACACCCAATTTGATCACTATAGCTGTTCCTTAGATCCTTAACCAAATCCTCAAAAGTCCCTTTCTTTTTCTTTTTTCTCAACTTGGATAGTAAGCTTAGATTTATATCTTTCAGAGTCATACAGGTCAAGCTTAAGATGGTGGTAAGGTCCAAGAGAAACTACATGTGGCACATAAGCTTCTGGCCTTTCAATGCGCAGAGGCTCTGGTATGGTAAAGATATATGGATGCACATGAGATGTTATTCCTTGTTCTTCTCCATGTCTTTGTGTTTTTCTTATTTGTTTCAGCCATTGAGAAGTCGCTACATTAGGTACTGTCATCTTTTCTATCAGCAAAATTCCTCAAAACTTGAAATAAGGAAATGGGTATGTGATCCAGCAGCTCATTAAGGTCTCCACAAATCTTTACAACACTTTGACTTTCTGCAGACATGAATCACGTGGGTCTATACGAGGTAGATTTTGGATAGTATTCAAATTTGAATTTTCTAGCCGCTGGAGTTCAATTGAGCTGGAGTTTACAGTTTATATGGATTAGTTAGGATTCAAATTTAGAACCTTTTATTTAGAAAACATCTTCAAATTTAAAACTTTTTAATAGTAGTTCTGCACTGTGAAATCCGACTTCCTCTCCGCCTCCGTCTTTCCATTCGGCTGCCGCCTTGCCCTAATTCAGCAGCCGCCTTGCCCTAGTTCGGCCCTGCATAATATACAGTACGCACACACCACTCAAAATAAAATAAAATATAACAAACCCTAACTCATTTAGGGTTAGGGCAAAAAAAAAATATAAAGAAAAGAAAGAAAAGAATGCTTGAAAAAAAAAATGCAACCCTATTATTTATAAATTGCATTATAAAATTTAATAAGCATAGTTGGTCCTTTTAATTAAAGAAATTTACATATATAATTAGGTTTAAATATAAATTTATTGAATTTGGACTTTACCGGTTAGATTTAAATAATGAAATTTGCGTGAACTGGTTGATTTAAATCTAACCAGAATAGAATGCTTTATAGAACAACACTTTTTTAACCAAAACATCTTCAATGAAAACATCTGGATATGACTTATTTTCATTTACAACACTTTCATTTTCTGCAGACATGAATCACATGGGTCTGTACGAAATACATATCAATTAGGATTGAAATTTGATTTTCCATTTACTGCTGGAAGCTGACCCCTTTTTCACCAAACTATCATTGTTTGGGTGTGAAACCACATGATAGATATTTGGTGTTCCAAGCTAAGTCTAATACCATATATTTAATTACAGCTCATATGAATCAGCTAAAATTCAAACCTAAAACCTCCCATTTATCATTGAAAAACCACCCTTTTTAACCAACCATCTTCAATGATTCAATCAAAATAAGACTTACTTCCAACATCAAACTGACATCATATTGACCCTGGATATTAACACTCCAATTGATTCCCTCGTGCAGTGTCATACACTTTCCAAATTTATTTTTACAAATGCCAAAAAGATACAGCAAAAAGCAAAAAGATAGACGATGTTAATGTGATTGTCATTTTCTGCTGACATGACTGCACAAATGGCCTTACCCTCTGTCCCTATGCGGCTGTTTAAGTGCATTATCTGCTTAAATTTAAGCAGTTGATGTGTCTCCATGCAAATTTTTATTTAAGGGAATTGGATAAATTGGAATCTCTCTCTATTTTAGTGGAGCAGCTACTGCTTAGAAATTAAAAATAAGCTTTGAAAAAAAGGGGGGCTGAAAATAAGCAGCAACTTCTTATTGAGAAAAATCATATGTGACTCCACAAATTTCTTTCCCTCCTTTTTATTTGCCTCCAATATTTTCTCCTAAATTTACTCCAGAAATATTACATACATTTTTTCATCTAAAATTAAAATTTAAGGTAATTGCTTCAAAGATAAGCAATAAAATTAAATATCCATGGGACCACCAGCTATATAAATTGCTCCTAAAACATCAGGGGAGGTAGCAACTTTTAGGCAGCTGTCTTATGAAGTCTATTTCAAGAATAATTTTTCTGAAACAAGGATAAAAAAAATCGTGCTCTAAGATGAATTAAAATTTTGGTTAGAAAATGGAATATTAAGAAAAAATTTTAAATTTTTTTAAAATGGATTTGAAATTTTTTCTTATCAGTTTATATTTTTTTTTTTGCTATCATATATTATTCATTTATAATTTTTTATAAATTTTGATTAATAAAAATTTAAAAATTTTCTTTTTAAAGTTTTTATTAAAGAAATTTTGAACTTCTCTATTACAAAATTTATGAGATCTAATTTGTAAAAATTCTTAACAATTCTCAACAGCAGTCATCAGAATATTTTTTCTTCAACTCTCTCATCCTGATGATGTGATCTGAAACGTTCGATGCAAACAAAATCTTACACAGTGAAATCCATAAACAAAGCAATAAATCTTCGCTTTCAAGAATCCCTACCTTTTTCAAAATAAAACAAATTTAATGTGCTAATTTGTCCTACAAAAGACTTGGATGGAACCCCACTCTATGCATGCTCATCCTGAAGAAGAGACCAGGCTGCCAGCTAATCCTTGTCATTTAATTGGACTGAAATTATTTATTACAAAATTTACGAGATTTTATTTGTGAAAACTTTTAACAATTCTCAACAATAGTCAATAAAATATTTTTTGTGAAAACTTTTAACAATTCTCAACAATAGTCAATAAAATATTTTTTCTCCTACATCCTGATAATAGATCATCGAGTATGATCGAAAATGTTGATGCAGAGTAGAATCCAGAAACAGAACAATAAACCTTCCCTTCCTAGAATCCCTACCTTTATCAAAATAAAACAATTTTAATGAAAGATTTTATGTAGTAATTTAGTCTACCAAAGATTTGGATTGAACACCACTGGACTGAAAACAAAACTCTCTTTTAGAATATTTCTTTGGTGAGAAGTTTAATTCCTTTCCTGTCAGCACAGTGAATTGTAAAAAACAATCGATTCCCTTGTGCAGTGTCCTATTCTTCCGATTCATTAGTACAAATGCAAACAAGAAATACAACATCATTGTGATTTGATATTTCCTATACATATAACCATTGTAAATTGGTGCACAACACAGCAATGAAAGAGTACCTATTGCTCACAACACTTGAACAATGATTGTTTGAAAGTTAAAAAAAGTAGAAACTATGTTAGTATTTCATACTACAAAGGCTTGATTTGAAGTCCCCACTCAATGGCAGCATGAACATGGAAAAGCAGAAGTTTGTTTACGTATGATATGGAATATTTTTTTGGTGAGCCTTATCAGGCGAGAAGTTTAGGTTCTTTCCTGTCAGTGTTCTATCCCTTCCCATTCATTATTACAAATACAAACAAGAAATACAACGTCATTGTGATTTGATATTTCCTGCACATATGATCAACACAGTAAAGTTGAAAAAAAATTGATGGCAGATTTTACAAAGGGTAGGTTTGAAGTCCCCACTCAATGGCAGGACGAACATGGAAAACCAAAATTTCCTGTACAGTATGAGCTGGAATGTTTCTTTGGTGATCCTTATTAGGCTAGGAGTTTAGGTTCTTTCCTGGCACTCTGCCAGTACAATGAATTGTAGCAATCAATCGATTGATTTGTTGAGTGTTATATCCCTTCCCATTCATTACTGCAAATGCAAACAAGAAATACTACGTCATTGTGACTTGATTTTTCCTGTACATATGACCAACGCAGTAATAAAAGATTAAATAAAAAGGTAGAAACTCTTAATCAGATGATAAAACAAATTTAATGGCTACAAATGCTTGGTTTGAAAACCCCAGTCAATGGTAGTGGGGCATGAAAAAGAGACAGTTTGTCAATTAATGGGTAGGGTTAATAAAATGGATGGTAGTTGGGTTTAGTGGAGCATAAAAAGTGCCATGTTAATATTTATTTGGGAAAAAATTTATTTGAAAAACAATCAATTATGTGATATTGTACTAACATATCAATAACCATGACTTTATCACTGTAATCAACAGAATAATGTAAGATAGACTGTAATCGATAGAATAATATAAAATAGAGAAAATGAAAACATACCATTCCTGGCTAAGGCTTTGAGCAAGGAAAATAACAAGAATTAATGGCATATTTTCAACTCTTCTACGGCAGGGAGACCACTTGTAATATATGACTATGGAGAGCGAGATGGAGTTTGCAGGCCATAGACAAACAATTTCTTGTCATCCCCTCTCCCCCATCTATGAACCCATTATAGAAGTTTTGATTATTGGTGTAAAGCAGAAGACATTTTTGGAAGGTAAAAAGCCAAAAAGGAAAACAATTTGACAGCGGTTGTCAATGGCCTCTGTGCCTGCGATGAAAGGGGAGCCAGCTGCATGAGCTCTTGGAGGCAATAGGTAAGGTTTTGTTAGTGAAAATGGTAGGGGCAGCCATCAAAGCATTAAGACGAGAGGAATATCGCTAAATGGTGTAGTTACAACTGCTTTGGTATACAAAATGTGCAAGCATAAACAACGCACATGAACTGTTTGACAGAATGAAGCGCCTCATTCCTAGAAGAATCTTTCAAGATTTTCTAAAATGGAATGCAAAATAGTAGGATATGCACGAAATGATGATTCCTGGAAGAATGCAGATGTAGTAGGATATGCACAATGATTCCTAGAAGAATCTTTCAAGATTTTGAAGGAAAATGGAATGTAAAGGTAGTAGGATATGCACAATATGATGATTCCTGGAAGAATCTTACATGGTGGAAAAACTGTGCAAGCATAAACAACGCACAATGCACATGAAGTGTTTGACAGAATGAAGCCCCTCATTACTGGAAGAATCTTTCAAGGTTTTCTAAGGAAAATGGAATGCAAAGGTAGTAGGATATGCACAATGATACCTGGAAGAATCTTTAAAGATTTTGAAGGAAAATGGAATGCAAAGGTAGTAGGATATGCACAATATGATGATTCCTGGAAGAATCTTTCACGATTTTCAAGGAAAATGGAATGCAGAGGTAGTAGGATATGCACAATGATTCTTGGAAGAATCTTTCAAGATTCTCACGGAAAATGGAATGTTAAGGTAGTAGGATGTGCACAATATGATGATTCCTGGAAGAATCTTTCATGATGGAAAACCTGTGCAAGCATAAACAATGCACATGAACTGTTTGACAGAATGAAACCCCTCATTACAGGAAGAAATGGAATGCAAAGTAGTAGGATATGCACAATGATTCCTGGAAGAATCTTTAAAGATTTTGAAGGAAAATGGAATGCAAAGATAGTAGGATATGCACAATTCCTGGAAGAATCTTTCAAGATTTTCAAGGAAAATGGAATGCAGAGGTAGTAGGATACACACAATGATTCCTGGAAGAATCTTTCAAGATTTTCAAGAAAAATGGAATGCGACTGCACTGATATGTGAAATGTATAAGCATAGACAACACACATGAACTATTTGACAGAATGAAACCCCTCAAAGAAACTTGATCTCACGAACTGCAGAAGTTGTCTATGCTTATATATATATATATATATATATATATATATATATATATATATATATATATATATATATATATATATATATATATATATATATATAATCAAAGGGTAGGAGAGTTTAAATTTTAAATTTATTAAAACCCCAAAGGGCGAGAAAGGGGGCAGTTCCTCAATCCCACCACCACAAGTGGAGAAGGGGCTCACCCCCCCACTATGGAGCCCCTTGCATGTGCGGGGCCTGCAGGGTGTGGGGTTTGCGAGACCCCCTCCCTCTTTTTGATTGAGTCAAAATATATTTTAAAAAACAAAAATAAATATTAAAGAAAAATTTAAGCGATAAGCATTCTCTTAGGCAGAGGTATAATGGGTCTAATTCATGATAGTGGATCCCTTGTTAGAGTTTTAATATGGTAATTTAAGTTGTAAATTTGGACCTTCTCTTCAATAAATATAATATTTCTAAAAAGCTTATTATCCCCTTAATGATGGGAAAAGTGCCCATTTGAGTTTCAAACCAATAAGTATTGCAAGAGGAAAAAGGTCAACTAACACATAGGAAAATCAGATGGGGTGTGGATATATAATAGTTAAATCATTTTATTAAATAAATTAGTTTGAATTATGAAAACAAAAGATTGGGGAAATGATATTGCATTCATGATGCACCTTGGAAAGCGTTGCACAAATCAAAATAAATGAAATTATTCCAAAGTATTGGTTCCTTTTCATCAATTGTCACTAGCTAACCTCAAATAAATTCTAGTCGTAAATAGTTCCCTTCAAGGCATTCAATACATTTCAAATATTTAAGTTCCTTATTTATCAGACATCAAAAAAATACCTTTTTGTATACTTCAAATGAGTGCAAGTACTAAAGGTTAAAATAATTTACCTCCCAAGTAATATTGTGTTTAGATTCATAGTTACCTTTTGTGTATTTCAAGAAATATGAATTAATGTTTAGATAAAGATTTCCTCAATTCAAAAAGTTGAATATACTTGATTGCGCAAAGTTAAAGTTCAAGATATAGAGTATACAAGGCATTTGTGAATAATCAATCTATGAATAGTCAAAGGCATATAAGACTAATAAAGGCGACATTACATTTATGTTGCAAAGTAATTAGTGTAGATGGATTTAATTAAGATTTAAATCTGCAGATAAGTTGCATGCTATAATATATTTTGTAAGAACTTTAGTACTAATTGGGATGCAACGAAAGATTTTCTTTTGAAACTAAATATTTGGAATAGATGAAAAAAGAAAGTATTCAAAAATTCTAATCCATGAAAACCAAAATAGTTTTACCAAATGGAAATGAAACAAAATATGAAATCTTCTTATTAAACTTAACTTATCTTGCAAATCTCAAATCAGGTACTCATCTTTTGTTGTAAATATCTAATGAAACCTAGTTTGAAGTTGAATAAGGTTAGAATTTGTTGTTCTAGATTATTGGATTCTATCTTAGTCAAGCAAATGAGTTTTCGAGAAACCTATCCCATGATCTCTTAGAAAGTTGAACAACAATTTTAATTGAAGGAAATTTTAGGAGCAAACATTAGCTCTCTTCTAAGAATTTGAAATTGATAAGGTTATAATTTGTAGAAAATATCTAAAGATAAAGTTAATGTTACTTCAAGTAAAAGGAATAGTCACTTTATCTCTTTATAATTTGCAACGAGTTTGGCATTAGTCCAATAACAACTAGAAGTAGATTGATTAGAACTATTATTGGGAGCCTTATTTTTATTGGTTAACAAGCAAGTATTTAGACTCTCTTCTAATCTTATTTTCAAGCATTTAGTAATTAAAAATAATGTGGTTATCAAGCTTATCATTAAATTGTATTTCCTTTTCAAACAATAGAGTATTAAACTCATTTCCAAAGTCTTGTAATTTAATAATTTAATTTTCCTTTCAAGCAAATTAATGCCCTTCAAGTAATATGATTCATATTTAAAAGTGTAATAGTTATTGTTTCAAAGCAATTAGTGTCTCATGAGTAACTCAAATCATTTCCATAAGCTATCTCTTACAAGCATCATGGCTTCCAAGCAATTAGCACTTTCATGTATTTAGTTCAAGTTTTAGAGTTTTAATTATTATAAAAGTTTTCTTTCAAGATAATACTATTCCTAAATAGTTGTTTTATGTTCCTTTCAATTACGTAAAATTTATTTCTTGTTTTTTAATTTCAAGCAATAATTCCTTGCATCTAATAGTTTCATTTTCATAGTTATTATAGTGTAATGTTCTTGAATTTATAGTTGAATTCTTAGTTAGACAACTAAACAAGAGGAGATGAGACCAAATTTAAACTTAGTAGTGTTTGGTATCTATGGTGTCTCTGGGTCACACTTACAGGTAATACTGTCATGTTGAACTACTGCACTTAACGCCTAATAAAGCTACAACAACAATGTATGTGGCATCGTTCCTATAAACCTCCAGGGAGAAATAAGGACCATTTCGAAGTTAAAATCCAAGGGGCAGACAATTCCCCTTGGATCGATAATCTAAAAAGATAAGTTTTAAATGAACTATCATCCATTCAGTTAAACTTTAGAAAACCCCATTAGGGTTTGGTTATGTGTGATAATTTTAGAAATTTATTTATCTCAATGAATTTCGGCGGATGATAACGGGTCAAGGGTGACATATTTAATAGGAAGTAGGACTTAACTTTGTTTTAGGCCACAAGCGGAAGGCCACCTTGAGCCTATTTTCTATAGAGCTACCATCGTGGGTGTAAACTGCAAAGAAACTGTTTGAGACATTGTTCCTAGAAAGGGTTGCATACCCACCAAACAATTTACACTAAACCATAGTTAGAAACTAGAACTACATATTTTATGCCTTGATCCCATGTCGAAACGGGTAGTAGGCAATCTAGGGATGGAGTTGCCCCTAGTACTCAGGCATTCGGGGATGGGGAATAGGATTTGGTTAAGGTTGAATTGTTGATTTTTTAAGCTCCTTAGTCTTTAAATCAAAGGGTCTAGATAACACTAATTGGAAAATCAAAAGTAATTCAATGCATACTTCGAAGGAATACCATATGGATTCGCTTGACTTCTTGGGGATTTAGGCTAAATTCCCAAGTGGAACTCAAGCTTGTTATATAAATAATGTCATTTACTCCTAAGGACGACGACTTTGATGAACTCCTAGTAGGGGAGTGTAGTCTTTAGAGAGTGATTCAGGACCCGAATGGTCTCGATGAGTCGAAAGTCTCTGGTCACAACATTTCCTATTCTTATGAATAGATGCCTACTCTATTTGGGTAGATGCCTATCCTGGATTGGATAGATGAAACCCTCTATCCCATATGGACAAATCCCTAACCCGTATGATTAGATGCCTATCCCGGTTGGATGGATGCCTATCTCGTTTGGATAGATTTACCTAAGTATGCAATTGAATTAAACACGGTTAAGAATGAGTGAAAAAAAAATTAGTTGGAATTTTTGGGCTAAGCTGAGTAGGTCATTACATTTTTCTAAAATTGTTTTGGTAGTGGAACTTCTATGGAGATTTTTGTTTGGTTTCATATGGTTAAATTTTTATTTTTTTGGTTATTCATTGTCCATTTTTTTTCTATTTTTAAGTGTCTCAATATTGTCAATTTGGTTGCTTTATTGTAGGTACCAACGATATTTTATTTTTCATGGACAATACTACAAATTGTCCAATTCCTCGACATGGTTTCTTAAATTTCACTTCAATTCTTTCACAAGATGGCATAGTTGAAAATATATTTTCCTCTAATGATGACTATTACCTAGATTTTCTTCCTAAGTACACAAGTGAACAATGAAGAAGTGGTCACTGAAAAGGTAGTTCCAACTAGTGAAGTAGAAGTCACAAAAGTCAGTCTCATATACCTTCGCAAGAAAAGAGTAGAGTTCATTGGAAATTTGAAAACACAATGATGTTAATTTAAGCTAAATGAAATGAGAGAGAGAGACATAATAAAGTGATAGTGCAATGATAAGAGCATTGAATTCCATTGAAAAGTGAAAAAATGTTCAAATATATTGTTGTTCTCATGGTGTTCATTGCGTAACCAACCAATTTCGAGATTGTTGAGATCATATTTAACCTAATTACAAGAGAATTAGAGACTACAAACATAATTTTTGGTCAAGGAAAGGTAGTTACTCGAATAATGACAAGTTGGTAGATGATTGAAAAGAAACTTCTTGCAAAGTTCATTGTTGAACTTTATAATGAAATGGAGACAACATTGGTAAAAATCAATTCATCAATCCAACGAATACCATATTGACTCTTTTGATACAAGTCATGCATTTGATGATAACAATCTTACAAATGAAGATGAATCATTTCATGAACCTGATACACCAAATATGGAAAGTACCAAGCACACTAAAAATGGAAGTTAAAGGGACAAACAATGCACATGGAAAAACAAAAATTGATTTTAGGTGCAATAGACATGAAGGATGTCATTGTTCACAACAATAGGTTGGTGGTTTTTAATCTCTAAATGACTGAGGAGGGGTGCATAAAATGCCATAAACAAAACATGAACAAGGATGATTTAAATGAAGACAGGTTATTGAAACTTGAAGAACATAAAATAAAAGTCCAAATGGGCATGGTTTCAACACTAAACAATACTAGTGAAGCAATATTAAAAAGAAGCAAATATTTCCCCCAAAAAGATTGATTTTGCAATTGTTGGTAGCAAACAACTACAAAATAAAACAAATAAGATATTTAAAACTACTTATGAATAAAGTGCATTTTTTATATTATTTAGTTTTAGTTTTGCAATGTATGTGATGGATTCCAATAAGAGAAAAAAGATTTAATGTATGGCTAAGTTGTTTGAATGCTTATCAATAAAATTGCTATTACAAATATTAAATCCATCAAGTTTACTATCATCGTAGCCTTTAATAGTAAAATCAACTATTTCAAATTTATTCTAGTATAGAAGATGATTTTTTTAATTTAGTATGGTTGTAATGGGCTACCTTATGATTTGCTGCACTAAAAAATCCATTTGACAAAAAATATTTTACAAGTTTGAATGCTTGTACCAATTACAATATATTTAAAATTTTAGTTAACTCCTATACTAAAAAATATATGCTCAAAAAAATGCATAATTCTTCTTGATATTATGTTTAAGCAATTTAAAAGAATATATGGAATAGAATGAACAAAATCTAGTTGAAACCTCATAGCTTGTATTTTATATTTCTCTTTTCCACTTTGAACATTGGTATCTATAAATTAAATTAGATAATTTCAGAAACCCACTTTGTTCTTTTTTAGCTTCATTTTGATTAACATAAATAATTTTTTAAAACCAAATAGAAATTGCTCCTTTGATATTAAACTCACTGTTGGTTATAGACTTATAGTGATAATCTTGCACCTTCTTTTAATTATTCAAAGACTGATTTATGTAACAATCTATCATTTTCATAATTCATAGTAACTTCTTTTGAACAGGTATAATCTAAAAGTGGTATCTAACCATTTCACTGGCCAAACTGAATCAAGTCTCATGATTCATAATATTTAGGATATATTAATTAGAAATAAAGAAACTATCAAAGTTTCTAAATTTTTATTTAATCCTCATTGAACTTGCATGTTTTGAAGTTGTTCTATGAGCCTACTTGAAACAAGTTGGTAAATTTTAAAATACACTTTACATGGTGCAAAGAAGATACTAAACTTCATCACAAAAACCAAGTCTAGTAATCTATTGGATAGACAAGGATTAATACAAGTGTATTGCATACTTTAGGGTGGAGTATTGTGATATTTGGCCATTGTCAAGACTTATGAACAACCAACAAATGTGCAATGTTCAATGTAACTAGCATAATCTTTGACTGATCATTATTAGTATTTCAAATTATTTTATATGGAGTTTTTTTGTATTTCCTTTTTTTAATCTCCTTTTTTATTATTTTGAAGTAATCTAGTTATTATCATTGTTTTTTAATACTTCTCATGTTTTTTCTTAACATTGCTAATCATTATTCCAATAGTGGCATGTTGTGATAGTTAAGTTGTTGTGTTGTTGTTCTTGCCATCAAGGTTCAAATCTTACTGGTTCATAGCTTCGGGTCAAAAGCGTTTACCCCTTGAAAAAAAAAATTGCTAATCATTTTGCAAAAGAGTTGGTACAAATTCTTTGACATTTAAATTGATGGTTGTGTATGGTATATTTGATTGATCTCAATTTTTTATGCTTCTATTGATTCAATTTGTTATCTTCAAAGCTACATTATTGTATTCATTATTAAATTACTTACAATTCATAATTAAAGCATATACCTTTTTTTTTTTGGTGAAAGTGGGGGTACCACTGAATATATTAATATAATAAAAGTATACAAAAATTGGTTCAAAGAGCTTATCGAGAGGAAAGAACCAGCTAGGAAAACCTTCGGTTATAGCTCAAGTTGATTTACAAAGAGAAACTAAAATGACATCTATCAACCTATCTACATAACATATACCAAAATTGGCCAATCAATCCCTAACTAGATTGAAGTAAATTTACAAAGAAAATGGCCATAAATACCATGAGACTATGCCAAAATAAAAAAAGGCTAGCCAGTAACAAAAACCAACTTCGAAGAAATCAAACATAATCTGATAGTTTCAAAAATGAGAAAATCATTGCAAAATATTACCCCTCCATGTCTTGTGGCTCACTTTCATTCTTGTCCTACTGCTCAAGAAGGGCTTTGTTTGTATCTGCTGGCAGAACTTGAGTAGAACTAACAATATCAACCACTGCTTGTACAAGTACCAAATTTGGTTTATTAGAAGCAAGGGTTAGGGAATTAACCTCATTTTGATTTACTTGCATAGGTGGAGGCAACACAAAGACATCAACTGATAGCGTATGTTCATGATCCATCAAAACAAGCAAGGCATTGACCTTCTTTTGTATTTTTTCTACCATCTACTCCCCTAACACTCTATTATGTTTGCCTAGAGCCTATTGGATGGATCTAAAAGTATTTATTTCCAGTGTATGCTTCATATTGTCATAGATTGTGTTATGCACGTGCCCATTAAGTAGAAATTGGTGAGGAAAAATGCCTCCCACCTGGGCATGACCCTTCCAAAGATCATATTGTTGCACAACAAGAAGCATTTTGTTTCCAGGTGAGAATTCCTCTCTAACTACCTTAGAAGCAATTAATTCCAAGTGAGTAAGCGATTGCAAGAGGTCTAGGGCATTAGACAAGAAGATAGACACGAACTAAGAAGGAAATATGAGTCTTCTTGACTGTGGAAATAAAAATTCTTCCCCTATAATCCTTTTAATACTCTTTTGAAACTAAAACCATTGAGTTTTAAATACTTACCCTAATATATCATCAGAGATGTGTTCTGAAAATGGTTGCTCCCATTCCTCCACTGAAATATGCACCCTATAATTGTGTGGCATATACTCCAAATTGACCATATGGTAACTGGGGCATCGATGATTTCTCTACAAATTTCCTTCCTCTATCGCTGATGAACCGTGCTACATTTTTACAAAGAAAACAACTAGAAAATGGTATTTTGTGAATGAGCTTTTGCTAGAGATCTTTAAACTCTTAAATAAATGAATAGGCATTTGATATCTATGCCAACACCTGTATCTTGAAATGCGAAGGATGGCTTCATAATTTGTAATTCAAAAAAATCAATACATAATTGGAAACCTTACAACGCAACCACCAATAATCCTCCATCTAATCCCTTACACATGCAGCCGTAAGATTTTGAAAAGGCATGATGAGATATTCATAATGCTATTCATGCCACTCTTTTTAATCACTTGTCCTACGAGGTAAAGTGAAATAATTACCCTTTGATGTTTGCTCCATCATTATAATCATTACCTAGAATTTTTCTAAACCCATTTTTCTTTATTGATAATGTTGAGAAGGTGGGAAAATAATGCCAAGTCACAACCCTTTTTTGTTGAGTCCACCTCAATTTTATTGCAGCCCATGTTTGCCAATGCATCTATCGATATATTGCCTTCTTTATAAGTATGAAAATTCTGATATGATTCAAATGAGTCTAAGATAGTTTATCTTCCAGTTGAAGGAAACTCTATTTTACATGCATTTACCACAAAGGAGGAGTCACCTTCAACATGAATTTTTGAAAAGCTAAGATTGTTAGCTCGAATTAATCTAATCAAAAGTGCCTGAGCTTCTGCAATACTATTTGTCTCTGGTGGAATAGAGGAAGATTTGAAAGCTTTCATAATACCCCTATGATCTCTTATACAAACACCGACTCCTAACTCCCCTGGATTGCCCCTTGAAGATCCATCGAAGTTGATCTCTACGAAGTTTGAGGCTGGAGGTATCCACTTTATTAATAACCTGTCAACCTTTGGGTTGCCCTGATTTACTGCAAAACCCCGAGGAGGTGGTGAAATCTACTTCTAGTTCTTAGTAATAGTGTCATCCCAAGAAGTGAATAAAGAATTACCATTATAGTGACTTTGGACATATGAATTTACCAGTTCAGAAATTGAATTTTCAGTTCCTATGAGTACACTTTGAATAGGAGAACTTGTATTCCTAAATATCCTTTAGTTTCTTTCCCACCAAATTGACCAAAAGGACAGTGGTTGGAATAATCTTCTAGATGCAAGAAAGTAATGATGTTGTATAGAGAAGGGGCCATGATTGGAATAGAACCCAAATTGTGTTTGGCAGTGGGAAAATTAAATTCATTTTATACATTATAAACTGCCAACATTGTTTTATAAATGAGCATTAGATGAATAAGTGATCAACACTCTCATATTGAAGACCATATAATACACAATGAAAAGGTTGAGCTATTTGCATCTTGGGCAGTTTGTCACTGGTCATAATTTTATTTTGCAAGGCCTTTTGGCAATATTGATTATGTGTTGTCATTGATGTCAACATTGTATCTCGGCTGGTTCCTGGTCCCAGTTGGACTTGGTTTTGGTTGATTATGATCCGATATGATCAGATCCTTGGATTTAATTTTGGATGGTTATTAAGGATGGCTACATGCTTGTCATATTCAGTTGGTTCATGATTTGGTTCTCTAGAACTATCATTTATGTTCCCGGTTGATATTCTTGGTACCGATTGGAGATATTTGTTGATTTGGTTAAGTGATTTTGGTCTAGCTTACTATATTGGTTCCTAACATGCTAAAGGTTCTTCTTGATCATGTCCTAATTGTTTGGTGGCTTCGCAATGGCTGGCATGATGATTTGGTGGTCCTATTTGGATTTGGTTGATTATTCTATGTTATTTCACTGAGGGTTTCTACCAGTTGGTGAAATATGTTGAGGATTGGTCTTAACATGATTTGCGGTGGATATAATTGTTTGGGAATTTTAATTAGGTTCATGCTATGTAATGTAAATCATAATATTGGTCTGGTGGTATCATGTGATGTAATTTTTTGTAATTATAGGTTTATGGGTTTAGGGTTTAACCGATCTTGTTATCAAGGTTGATGATATGTATTTATAGGTATCTTCTTCATGTAATTTGGTATGGTATGGTTATGTCTGCATTATTAGAGAAAGGTTTATGTACGAACAAGGTTAGATCATTCAACGAAGGTTGTGAAGGATTTGGTATTGTAGGGCAAACACCAATTGCTTAACCGAAATTGTATCAAGCATTAGGAGATGCTATCTTCATAGTTCATTTTCTTCGGATTGTAGTTCGATGTTTGTGTAAGTCAATGAGACTTCTTTTTGTGATGAGCGGTGAGCTCTAGGTGGTTGTCTTGATTGCAAGTGCAATCCCCATTGTAATTATTTCACATATTATTGCAGAAGTATTATCTGACTATGGGTAGGGTTTCCCACTATGGTTTTTCCTTTTACCGAGTTTTCCGCATACAAATATTGGTTTTTTGTGTGTTGTGCTTTCATGTTTTATCTTTCAGTGTGTTGATCTTATCTTGCTCCGGTAAAAGGTTTATAATTTGCTTTAACTATTACTCTTAGTTTTCCTCCAGTGTCAGAACATTCTAATAATTGGTATTAGAGCAAGGTCCTGTCCACAGAAGGTTAACCACTTGAGGAGATCCAATGGCATCTGTATATGGTGAAAATGGATAACAATAATAACGATATTGAAAGGCTAATTGAATTCAACCACAAAACCCTAGCCTTCACAAAGATTATACCATCACATGTCCAATAGGGTTTGGATCTCCATTCTTCCTATCTCCATTGATCTTGCTTGATATATTTGCTCTCAGATTTTATGTACACAAGAGCTCAACAAAGAACGGAATGTGGTTGCAAGTAGGATCGTAGTGTAGTCAAGTGCATAGATTGATTAGCCAGGGTTGATAATGAAGGAAGCATCTCCTTATATAGAAGACACAATATGAAATGGAGGGATAAGATTGAGAGGTGTAAAAGGAGGTCAGCTATGATTAGAGGGTAGGTAAAAGAAATAATAAAATAATGAAAGAGGTAGGTAGTGTATGAATTAAGAGATGAATGACATGTGTCATGGGCAGAAAAGTTTAATGAATTAATTAAATAAATAAAGATTTATTTAATTAATAGAAGAAAATGGGATAATTAAATAAATAAGATATTTATTTAATTTAGGAAAAGGATAATTTAAATAAATAAATGTATTTATTTAAATGAGAAATAAGGCTAGAAGAGGATAAATGAATTAATTAAATAAATAAAGATTTATTTAATTAATAGAAGAATTAACCTTAGATAATTAAATAAATAAAATATTTATTTAATTAGACTAGACAATTTTAGGTGTCTACAGCATCAACTTCTACATTTAATCCCTATCGGAAGGAGAGTCCTTGATTTGATGGTACAAATTATAAATTATGGAGGGAGCAAATTAAGATTCATTTGAGATGTCTTGGAGCTAAAGTTTGGGAGATAGTGGAGAAAGGGTATACACCTCATGATCCTAATTCTGGAACACCAGCACCTCTTAATGAGCAGAAAAGAGTTGATAATGTTGTCAAAGAGAAAGAAGCATTGTTGAGCACCCTATCTAATGAGAAGTTATTGAATGTTATAGAGCTGGAAAATTCATAGTAGATTTGGTTTAAGCTTGAAACTCTTTATGAAGGTGACCAAGCAGTTAAGATTGGAAAACTTGAAGGTTTCCAGGTGAGATATGAAACTTTGAAGATATAAGAAGATTATAAGATAAGTTCTTTCATGGATAGAGTGAATGAGATTGTCATGGGAATCAAATGGTGCTGTGGAAATGTCACTGAGGATGAGGTTGTGTCAAATATTCTGAGAGTTCTACCTCCGGCCTACAAAATGAAGGCTACTACAATTAATGAACTTCAGACAATGTCAAGTACCCTTGTTACCAGAGATACATTACTTGGGAAGCTGACTGCTTTTGAACTTGAGGAACTTGGAAATCAGAGTGCTACTAAAACTGAAATTGCATTTAAAGCATCTGCCTCCGGTAAGGAGAAGATAGACTGGAAGGAGTTATATGCTAAAGATTTGGAAGCCAATGAGAGATAAGGTAGAGAATTGGAAGAGTTGGAAGCCCTAATTGCCAGAAGAATCCCTAAAGGACTGGTTGAAAGTAAGTATGAAGGAAAAGTTCATTTTAAATGTTTTTCATTTAATAAGATTGGTCATTTTGCTTCTAGATGTTTTGAAAGAGATGCTAGGAATCAAGAAAGATTTATGAGGAGTTATAAGCCTAATCCGAAATATCAGAGCATACCTAGATTTAGAAGGAATAAGGATAAATCATGTCACTATGCTGGTGATGATGACTTTTTTATTATTGGCGATGACAACGATGATGATAAACCTATAAGTGGATCTAGTAATGGAAGCTCTAGTAAAGATTGGGTCTTTATTTCTATTAAGGATGATTCTCCAGAACTTGTTATTGATACAAATCATACTGAGGAGAAGGCTCTAGCTTCTAAAAATGAAGAGAAGGATGAATAAATTTTAGATAGTGGTTGCTCACATCACATGACTGGCGACAAGAGAAAATTCCCAACTTTGCAAGAATTTGATGGTGGACTAGTTAGATTCGGAGACAACAAGGCATGCGGGATCAAAGGCAAATGAACAATATCGTTGGATGGTAAGACTAATACTGATAATGTTTATTATGTTGAAGGTTTGAAGCATAATCTTTTGACTTTAGGTCAAATGGTGGATATAAAATTTCATTTGCAATTCAAAGATGGAAAGTGCAATATTATCAATAGATCTGGATTGGAAATTGCCTCCAGAACTTAGACCAAAGGAAATATCTTTCATTTGAACTCCGGTGAGAAGGATTGCTTGATTGCTTAGATTGATGAAATTTGGATATAGCATAAGAGGACATGTCATGTAAATTTTGATTGCATAGTGAAGATTAGTTCAACACAGCCTGTCAAAGATTTTCCCAAGATTATCAAGCCTCATAATCTAGTATGCAGAGAATGTCAAATGGGTAAGCAAGTTAGAACTTCTTTCAGAAGCATACATGATAGATCTAATGAAATTCTTGATCTTATTCATACTGATATATGTGGACCGGCAAGGACTAAAAGTTTTCAAGGTTATAGATACTTTATGTTGCTTACTGATGATTATTCTAGAATAATGTGGGTTTCATTTTTGAAAGAAAATTAGAATCTCTTGAGAAATTCAAAAATTTTAAAGCAATGGTTGAGATAGAAGCAGGATTGCTCAAAGATAAAATGTTTAAGGTCAGATCAAGGTGGTGAATTTACATCCGATGAGTTTAACAACTTTTGTGAGAAGCCTGGAATTAGAAGAAAATTTTATGCACCTAGAATTCCATAGCATAATGGAATAGTGGAAAGGAAGAACAAAACTATATGTTGCAAGGTCAATGATGTGGAAGCCAAATTGCCCGATATCTATTGGAGAGAAGCTGTCAATACTATGGTATACACTTTCAACAGAGTACACATAAAAGGTGATACCGGTAAGACTCCTTATGAATTATGGTTTGGTCATACTCCTACTATTAGATATTTCAGAATTTTTGGAAGTAAATGCTATATTAGAAGAGATGATGCATTGGGTGGTTGCAAGAAGTTGAGTCCCACTTTTGGGCAAAAAATGGAAGTGTTTTCTCTATTTTTCAAATTTTCTGTCGATTGATGTCAAAATTTGATGCACTTAGAGATTGAATCTCAAAAAACTTTAGTAATAGAAAATGTAGTGCTTAGAGTCTACTTTTCAAATATGTAATTTATTTTAATACCCACATGCTAGAAATCCCTTTTTAGTAGGCATGTTTAAAAACCACTTATTCAAAATGCATGTTTCAGGACCATACCACACATGTGTACGACCACCCTTTTTTGATGCAAATAAATGAATTTTTGCAAATCCTTCTGAGAAATGATACCTAAGACACCAAATATTGATGAGAATATTTTTTCTTATTTTTTTATTGAATATTTTAATATTCAAAAGAATTGTATGTAGATTTATGTCATATAATTTATTTTTCTAAAACCCTAAAAACAAAAAAGTTATTAAAGTTTTAGTGAACCTTGGTATTTTAGGTTTAGGTTCCACTTTTGATAAATAAATAATACAAAAATAGTAAAAATAATCTTATCACTATGAAATTTACATTTTTTGAAATCAGGATGCTGAAAAATCTAATGGGTTTTCGTTTCGTCAAAAAATTCAATCAGAAAGGCCCTCAAAAAATTAGGCCAAGGTAGAAATCTGATGTCGTTTTACCTTAGTCATTTTTTTGGAGGTCCAAGCATAGGCTTGGTGGGACCAAGCCTATCCTGAAGCAAAAAAACAATGCTAATGGTTGTTACCCGCCCCTAATTTTAACAAATGGCGCCCGTTTTTTAAATTCAAAAAATGGGTGCCTATTTTGCTTTGTACCATTGAAAGCGAAATGAGCACCCTTTTTTAAAAACGAGCTCCCGATTATAAAATAGGCGCCCATTTCTGAAAAGATTTGTTGGGCCAGAATCTGGCCCACAAGCACAAATCCCAATGATTGAATGATTTTTCAATCATTGCCTGATAGGTATGATCTGCAAAGAGAATGTTTTGATTAATCATTCTCTTTGTTTTTCTTATTGTCGATTTGGTAAGGAGATCGATTCGAATTCAAAATTTGGTGTAGCCATGGGATCAAATCAATGTAGGAAGAGGCAAAGGAAGGTTCTGACAACTGAGGAGATTGCAGCAAATAGGGAGAAGGAGGCAATGCATCAACGAGAGAGAAGATCAAGAATGAGACAAGGAGCTTCAAGTTCCACAATCATTTCAGAAGAGGAGAACATCAATGAGACCATAAATGCTGACGAAGGAAACACAATAGAACCATTTAATTCAGGTGCATCTTCTAATCCATTATTGGATACATGTATGTCTTCACAGCCCTATGTTTTTTCTCATGAAGAAAATGGTGATTTAATAGAAGGAGGTTACTTATTATATGAAATTACAATTGAAAATCAAACCCCAAATGAAATTAGAACTCAAGTTAAAACTAAAATTGAAATCCAAATTGAAACCCCAAATGAAACTAGATCTCAACTTGAAATTGAAATTGAAACTGAATTTGAAACTCCAAATGAAATTGAAAACCCACCTGCAACTAAAACCAATAATGTGTATGTAGACATGGAAACACCAATTGAAAATGAAACATTTTTGAATGATAATCAAACGAATGAAAATTTTGAAATTAAAAGTGATGTACTAGACAACCTTCCTGGCTTGGTTTCATGGAGACAAATTAGGACACATGCAAATAGATTGTTTAGACATTTTTTTATAATAAGAAATTTGGGTTTCAATGTCAATTAATGGTACAACTAATTAAAATGACTAAAATGCGAAAAGTGATGAAGAAGTTAGGATTTTATGTCAAACCCAAGAAGAAGGACGAGTCTTTAAAACAAGTTGTATCGACTGTTGGTAGCGCCTTTGATACAATTGGAAAGAAAATTTGTTCTAAAGATAAAAATACGGCACGACGAGCAATAACAACAACTTTAGTAAGCCAAACAACTTCTAATAAAAGAATGATGAGTAACATAAGTGGATATCTTAATATTCATCACAAAACTTTGTCAAGAGCTGTAAAAAGAAGAGTTAATTTTGAAAGTGATCTGGCAAACAAATTGTGGACTTTTAGTGGTAGACTACCAAGGTCTGATATGAAACTTACTGGTGAAGTCAAAAATTTGATCAAAAAATTCTGGCACAATAATACGAGAGTATCACCTAATGTTAGAGATGTTCTTAACTTAAAAGTTGGGTCAAAAATTCATGATCCACATCCAAAACACCTATTGGACATGACTCAAATTGAATTGTACAAAACAAAATTGGATGATAAGGTGTTGACTATTAGCATTTGTCAAAGGTCTTTTGAAAAGTGTAAACCTTGGTATGTTCGAATTAACAAGGAAAGAGTCACATGTTGTTGTAAAACTCATGTTCAATTTCGCTACCATTATGATGTATTTCGATATATACGTGTTACCATGCATAGTAATGGAATGTTGCAAGAATGTGGTATAAATATACCACCTGAAACTATAAAGGAGTTTATATCAAGTTTGTTTTGCAACCCACTAAATGAGCAAAATTTTCTTTTCAATGCATGTGTTTCCGGTGTATGTGATATATGTGGCAATCTTGCAATGTTGGATGAATGTTTGCATGAAAATATTTCAAATGAATTTGGACAACAATTAGTTGATGTTAAAAGATTTAAAACTTTTGAGTATCCACTAAAGGATGGAAAGGTTGGAAAACGATGTGATCTAATTACTGAAAAAGTTAGTGTTCATGCATTTATGAATGAATTTAAGAGTAACATCGTACCTAAATATGTTAAACACACTCAAAATTCTAGATGGCTCGATGGTCAGTTTCAAATATGTAAGGATACATTTCTTGTTGGTAGTATACTTTCGGTTGTTGACTTTGCAAAGAACTACACGCTTGCACCACAAGATGAGGTCCAATCACAATACTACAATTCAGTGCAAGTATCGATTTTTGTCCATATTGTATATAGGCATGCACCAGATAGTACAAAAGAGGATCGCAAAATTTTGAGAGAGTACCATTTCTATATGAGTGATAATAAATTACACTCATCTGAGTTTGTCCAGTATAGCTTCAAGACCTTTTTTCAGAATTTGGGGGAGAGAGAAATTTAGATGACACAACATCTAATATGGTATGATAATTGCACAGGGCACTTCAAGAATGCTAGAATGTTTTATTGGTTGAGTAGGATTCATAAGAAAACTAATATCGAACACATGTGGAGTTTTTTTGAGGTTGGACACGGGAAAGGAGAACATGACGGTGCCGGTGCATGTGTTAAGAGAGCCCTTTGCAGAGAGCAACTCAAATTTGAGGAAAAGGCTAAATTTAAAAATACAAGTGCAATTGTGGATTGGTGTAGTGCAAATTTATCCACAGGATCAAGTCAGAACTCTACAATTAGACGTTTCTTCTGGCTAGTTAAAGAGGAGAATATCCTTCCAAGATATGATTGTGATACAATCAATAGGTCAGCTAGATGGCATTCATTTAAGAGTTCTAATTCTAACACTTGGACTATATGGACTAGAGATCTTGCATGTTTTTGTCAATTTTGTGTTGCAGGTGAATGGGAAGAATGCAAGAATACAGAATGGGTCGAAGAATGGCAACACAAATCCTTAACACCTAGTGAGACACAATATGAAGATGTTATAAGAAATGAAGACCCGGATCATGCATTTGCATCAGAAGATTATGATCATGTTTCAAACCTCATACAACCTGGTAATTTAATTCAATTTCTTGTTTATAACTTTAAATTATATATTTTTATGTATTGTCATATAATTTATGATTACATATTTGAATTATAAATTATAACAAGTTTTATTTCTACATGTACTTAAATTTATTTTCCAGGACATGTGTATGTTGTTGTTGCACCTGAGGATAATGATGAGCAAGTTGAGTATTGGCTAGCTAGATGTGTAGAACCTAAGAAAAAGTTGATATGTGATCAAGTAGATGATGATGGTTTTCAGTATCCAGTTGGGTCTGTTGTGGTAGTTGGCACATGGCTACACAAATACTTAACAAGAAGGAATGGCTTACCAGCTTATGAAGATTACCAATCAGAAAAGGAGATTATACACTACTCTCATTTGGTGGTGGCAACAAACATCAAATTAGAAAGATACAAAGGTAGACCTGCTAATAAGGTATTGTGGACACTTTTAGTAGAAGAGCATGAGGCAATCATAGATGCATTGCAGAAGAGAGACGATGTAGATGGTACATTAGGTTGAATCAAATTTATATGCATGTAAGTTTGTGTTACTTGTGTGAACTCTTTTATATTTAATCATGATAATTGTTTTTCTTTGTCCCTTTAACATTGTATTTGTCTACATTTGATACAATTTTGGTTTCATAAACAACATTGTATTAGTTATCTTCTACTTAATATTATTTTGTGCACATTGTAATTGTGTTACAATTGAATTCTAATTTTTTATGATATATTTATTTTATCATAATCTCTTCATAGATTAATTGTAAGTTCAAAGATAGAATTATGTCTAGAATATGACAACTCTATATTTATCACTGTATGACAAATCTATATTTATAGTGTGATTTTTTATTTTAGTACCATTCTATTGCCTCCTATCTCTCACTCTCTTTAGCCATCCTCCATTCTATCCATGCTTTTCATACCACTACTATCCACACTTATAAACCTTCAATACACTAGTAAAGTAGTGTGGTCAACTTAAGAGGAAAGTGGATGCTATGTTTGTAGCTCTTACTCTATTACACATTTTGCATTGGAGGTTGTTACACACTCATTTCCCAATGGCTTTGTTATAGCTATATAAATGAATTATATTATGGAAAAGGAGGTCACAATGTTCACCTACCATCTTTCAATGTAATTATTCCATATGGTAGGGCTTCCTTTACTTATTCCAACCCTTTAAAATGTCAAAAGAATTATGCATATCAAAAAGAAATTGACAAGAAAGAATCTATGTCTACTTCCAATCAAATGTCTATGACATCTAATTTTGTATCACTCAAACATCAAGGGCTAGGAAATTTACAAAGCTTAGCAAATAATTGAATAATGTTCTTCAAACCTTCCTAATGATTTGGTTAGCCTTAGTTCCATCAATCTATTGGATTCTTCTATGAGATTAATTTATAATTAATAATCCTTTTATAATTTTCATATCAAATTTATATGCATGTAAGTTTGTGTTACTTGTGTGAACTCTTTTATATTTAATCATGCTAATTGTTTTTCTTTGTCCCTTTAACATTGTATTTGTCTACATTTGATACAATTTTGGTTTCATAAACAACATTGTATTAGCTATCTTCTTCTTAATGTTATTTTGTGCATATTGTAATTATGTTACAATTGAATTCTAATTTTTTATGATATTTTTATTTTATCGTAATCAATCAATCACAATGTTAAAATATAAAGTCATGAATCTAGATCACATAACAAGTCATAAATAAAAAGTCCTATATACAATCACATAACAATTCATGATGACACAATAACAAGTCTTGAAAAAATAATAATAAGGAAATGACATTAAAACAAGTCCAAATAACATAATAACAAAACAACATCACATATATAATCACTAGAGTGCACCACATCACATAACACAACCTGATATCATAATAGCAACAAAATGACATAATAAAAAGTCCTATATATAATCACATAACAACATGTCCTATATATAATCACATAATAACAAGTCCCGAGATAACATAACAAGTGTCATCATAAAAATTCCATAATACAATAGCATGACATGATCTAAAATATATAATCTAAGAACTTGCGTGCATCTCATCTGCAGTCCTCTTCACTCCATGTGAAGGTGGTTGAGATGAATCATCCTACTGCACATGGTCTTGAGATGCACCATCCTATGTGTGTGCAATATCAGTGTCTCCACCCTCCTGTGCAATATCAGTGACTCCACCCTCCTATGTTGTATCATGAACAAGAAAAGAGGTTGTAGTCAAGTCCTGCAAAAAAAAACATTGTACATCAATTTTGATAATCCCTATAAAAGCCAGATACACAGTATAAACAAATTAGAAATTATTTTTCTAATCATCACCATAAATGACAATGTCGATGGTTGCATCTAGCTTAATCCCATAGCCAAACCAATACTGGTAGTGGTATCGACTTGAACAACATATATAAAGCATGAATCAAACTTGTATATATACATAAATTATAAAGTATATATGTATATATATATATATATAGACTACAAGATTAGTAAGCATATAAACACTTCAAATTAATGGATGAAAAACATACTAGTGGTATATGAAGCTGAGCCTCAGCGGTCCATGGGTCATGTGAAGAACTACCCACCTCGGTGCTACACGAAGCACCCTACAAAATTGAAAAAACATATCATACACATCATTACATTAAAAAAATTATTATTTATTTTAAATGTACATATTGTAGACACTTAAAAATAATTATTTTAATTATTTTTAATTCCTCGCATAATTAATTAATTAATTATGTTAATTCAAATTCCTCTCAATATTAATTAAATATAATTAATATTGTCACTATAGCATATGATTGATTTATTTAATAAATCAATCCCTTTCTTTATTCTTCTAAAAAAATCAAATCCTCACAAATCTTCCTCTTAGCTAATTAATTTCAATTAATTAGTTAACCTACATGATTCCTACAAATCATCTTCTTAATTCATTCTTCTAGAAACTCCCTAAACTCACTTAACATTATTCTTCTAATTTTTTATTCCCTCCACTCATTGTCTCTCCTAGTCAAATTCTCCTACAAATATTAATCCCACCTAAAATTTCCTCTAATCCCCCTCCTAATGAGTCGTTAATGGTTAATCATCATGATTAGCCACAAAGTCAACTCTTTGTCCTTTTCATCCAGCCACTAGCTTTAAATGCTCTTTTCCTAGGTGAATGTAAGATTTTCGAAATCACACATTCCTCTAGGCATCCCCTCTCCCAAGGAATTTTTAATTCCTTTTTATTCCTCCAATCCCCATGATATCCTTTTTTGGATAATTTTTAATTCCTCCAATGCATCTTGTGGAGTGTGGAGATACGAAATGTCTTTAAGGCATATTTCTTGGTCTCCACACCCTCTCTTGGACCTTGTGTGAGCTCACAAGTAAATCTTAGCCCTTCATCTCGAATTCATCATAGCCATTCATTTTCCTCTCCTCTTCCTATAAAATAGGGCTCCATCCCTTCATTCAAAACATCTTGAAATCCAATAAGTTTATGCTGCCCTTTTGAGCCCAAGAAATCATCTTGGCAACTTGATCATCTCATCCTTATCATTTTTTAAATCCATTCCATTTGTGCACAACATTGGAGAGCCATCCACATCCAACAATCAAAGGAGCACATCAAGTGGAGCATTATCAAAGGGCACCTTCACTTTATCAAGCTCAATCCGAAGGAGAAGGTAAAATAGCAAGGTGAAATGGTCTTTTAATGATATTTTAGTATTTTGCATGTTTATTTCGTTATGATTGATCATTTGACCTTCAAATCTGTTTTCCCCTCTTCATTTTGGCACACCCGGTGGGACCCACGTCCCTAAGAACTAATGTTTTTTTTTAGGTTTTTGTGAGTTGTGAGACGTAGGTTCCAGAATAGCGCGATTGCAGAAAAGAAAAATCTTCTTTTTTGCAGGTTCCAGAATAGCGACTCTGTATTTCTGCGCAACAACTTCTTTTCTGTTTCTGTTGTGTTTTTGTTTCTGTTCTTTTTCTATTTCTGTTTCAGTTTCAGCACGATAGCTCTGCGATTAGCGCAAGCGTTTTTGTGGGAATTTGAATTCCTGTTATCCGATCTGTTATTTGCTCTGTTATCTGCTCTGTTTAATTATAATCTATGTGAAAGTAGGAGAGTATGCTCTTGTCTATATAGACAATCAGAAATCCAGACCTTTCACTTTTCTATTCCTGTTTAGTGTGACTATATGCTCTGACCGTAGAAAAGTGTGAAAATAGGAGAGTATGCTCTTGTCTATCTAGACAATCAGAAATCTAGACCTCTGACACTTTTCTATCTATTTAGTGTTACTGTCTGCTCTGTTAATCTGTCTGAAATTTTTAGGCGCTAACTGTAGTCTGCATTTCTTTTTTTTTCATTTCTTGTTATTTGCTCTGTTTAAAGATAATATGTCTGACCGCAGGAAAGTGTGAAAGTAGGAGATTATGCTCGTCTATCTAGACAATTAGAAATCTAGACCTTTGACATTTTTTTTTATTCTGTTAAATTTAGGGTTTCTACTCTGTTAAATCTAGGGTTTCTGTCTGCTTTGTTAAATCTAAGGTTTAAGAGTAAAAAAATTTATGTTTTTTCGCCATATCTTCTTTATCTCGACTCCATTTTCCTCCAAACTCCACCAGATTCTCTGCATTGCCATTTTCCACATTTCCTTCCTTGGAGGCCTTATCCCAAAAATCCACTTTTTGAAGCCCAAAATCCCATATTTCTCTATTTTTAGGGTTTGTCATAACTCCTTCCCCTTTTATCCAATCACCTCCAAATTTTTCTCATATTATCCATCTCTAACTTTTGCTTCCTTGTCCCTCTTGGACAAATTTTCCCATTCCTTCATCTCTCCTCCAAAATCCCCATTTTTCGCTTGCCTATCCCTTGGAAAGTGGCAAAAATCTAGTCAAACCCCATTTACCCATCAAAGCTTTCTTCAAATCCACATTTGTCATTAGTAAAAAAGTTTTTATTCATATTTTTCTATTCATTCCCAAAAAATCAAAAAAATTAATATTTTTGTCATTTTGTTGTTTTTTGCAGGACGCTTGTTGAAGACTCTATTTTTCCAAACTACTAATCAAGTTGTTTTGCAGGATGCTTGTTGAAGACTCTGTTTTTCCAAACTACTAATCAAGTTGTTTTGCAGGACGCTTTTTGAAGACTCCATTTTTGAAACTACTAATCAAGTGGTTTTACAGGTTGCCTAGTTGATTCAACCAAATATTGTGCATTTATTTAAATTAGGCACCTAGATATTAATTAAATGGAATGAACCATTGTCTTATGTGTCTTTAAGAAAAGCGAAAAGGTAGGAAAGTATGCTCTCGTCTTACTAGACGATCAGAAATCCAGACCCTCCAACCTTTTCTTGTTTGATTGTGTGTTTACCTCTAGCGGGCCTGCCCTCCCAACTTGCTCTTTAAGAAGGTAAGAGGGGAACGACCCAAGTGAGTACACTCGGACCTGGGGTTCCCAACTGACTATAATAAATAGGTCATTGACTACGAAAGGGTTAATGGTTGGGGCTATATGAGAGTTCACTCTCACATTGGGTGCTTAGTAGGATCCTAGAGATCTCAATCATGCTTGCGTGACTACTAAGTTCTTGGTGCTTCGTTGGGCTATAGGCCTCAATTACGCTTGCGCAACTTCAAAGGGTAGCTCCTAACGGGAAGACTTACTAAACACCTTGTTTATAGTGGCCAAAAACCTTCTAGTCATTGGTGCAGGAGGTCGGACCTCTGAAGCGACCCATATTCTTACGACCCTTAGTAGAGACACAAAGTTCACCATGAGGAGTTTTCATGGGAATTGATGCTTGGCTGCCCCAAGAAGTGAGTGCCGTGGAGGGCAGCCAGTGGGGTCAAGCATCTAAGTATCCGCTCTGGGTAAGCGTAGATGGGAAACCAATTGGGATTCAATGACTATTGTCCTTGTCAGCCTTAAGAATGTTGTATATGAGCATGAGTGTCTTTGATAAAATATGCATTTGATCACTATGTTTGCTTTGTTTGATACATACTTGCCAAGAGAAGACTAAAAACACATCACTATCCCCAAACACTTTGCAAAAACACTTGTCAAGACACAAACAATTGTCCAAGTCATTACCCACACCAAGTCCAAAAAATTTTTTTTGCGTCAAAGCTCTGTCCATCCCATATTTCATAAGCCTAAGAGAGAAGCTAAGTGTCTGTCATCTCCATCAACATTCAAGTTTGTCCTTTGAAACACCAACTATCATCCAAATCAGGGTGGTCGTATCCCTTCATACAACTTGCCATTCGAATCGATCCTTCATGTTCATACCAAAGACAACCTAGTTATCAAGTTTCTTCTAAACCATCACTACCATACCTTCTTCATCAATCATCCTTAGATTTCTTAAATCCTTTCATCCTCAATTTTCTTAAATCCTTTCATCACAAATTTTTCAAATCCTTTCATCACAAATTTCTTAAGTCCTTTCATCCTCAAATTTCTTAAATCCTTTCATCACAAATTTCTCAAGTCTTTTCATCCTCAAATTTCTTAAATCCTTTCATCACAAATTTCTTAAATCCTTTCATCACAAATTTCTTAAGTCCTTTCATCACATTTTTTTCCTAAGTCTTTTCATCACAAATATCGTGTATGGTCGCAACTCAATCCCAAAAGAAAAAGATGGTTGAACAACAATATGGCATGTCGGACATTGATGTCCTATATGAAGATCTCACGCAAGATCATACACAAAGTGGGCAACCTAGCGATCAAGATCAAAGTCAAAATCTTGACATGGTTAACCAAGATGAACTTTATTTGGAAGTGCAAACTTTCTTAGCGGATTCTTATAACCAAGAGATGATAGAAAATTTTATTAAACACAATCCTACTACACTTATGAAAACTCTCCTTGAACATGGAGCTCAACATCCACCTGAATTTAATAGATCCGCTCTCACCCAACAACCATAAGGAGACCTTGCTCCCACACAAAATGTTGCACCTACTATTCAAACTCAATCAATTGCAGACCCATCAATCATCTAGGCTCAGTCAATGCCACCCATGGTACCTCCCACCGTGGTCTCCATCCCACCTTCTTCCTCCTTACCATCCATACCACTATCAAATCTGATCTCATCCATTCTCCAACAAACTTCTATACCACCTCCTATTCAACCACATATTTCTATTCCACCAACTTCCCTTCCTCCCAACAATGTCGCAAATTTTATCCGAGCTGTATTCAATCCCATCACAACCGTTTGCGGACCACAACCAACTGTCACTCAAACCCCAACGACATCGTTCATCACATCCCATGTTCCTACCTCCTCATCATATCAATATATTGATGGTGGTACACCTTCTTTGGCTCATCCAATTCCTAGGGCAAATACAATTCATAATTATCAAAGCCCACAACAAGACCTCATCAAGGAAATTCAAGACATGAAAAATATCATCAAGGACATGAAACAAAGGACTAATAAAAGAAAAACTTACTCATTTGAAGAGTTTTGCCCTTGTCCTTACGACTCATCTATATCAGTTGCACCATATCCCCTAGGATTTGAGATCCCTAAATTCACCAAGTATGAAGGCAAAGGAGATCCCCGCGACCATGTCCAAGAATTCCACATCTTATGCCAAGAAGTCTCCTATAGTGACCTTTATCTTTGCAGACTCTTTCCAAAGAGTCTCATGGGAGACGCCTTGGCATGGTTCTCATCTTTACCACGAGGTTCCATTGTCTCTTTTCCAGACTTGGCAGAAAAATTTGTTGCCCACTATGCATACAACATGGGTAATGATGTATCTATGATGGACTTATGTAATACAAAACAAAGGCTCAAAGAAACCTTCGCCAATTTCCTACAAAGATGGTGACATCTTATCAAGAAATTCTAGTGGGACATGCCAGAACAACATCAAATTGAGCTATTCCAAAAGAACTTGGTGCCTAAACTTTCAAGACCTTTAATATCTCAATGTATCAAATCCTTCCAAAAATTGATAGATAAGGGCCTCGCCCTCGAACGTGTCTTGTTGGAGGAAGGAACCTTGAAACATTACCAAAAATCAACACAAAGTTCTTCCTCTTATTATAACGACAAGCCAAAATTCTTGTCCAAAAACAAAAATGTGGTCAATGATGGTATAACTGATGCAAAGCGGGTCCAAACCGTGGCCGCTCCCCCAAAATCCACCACCAATAATCATCAATTCAATAATCGAGACAATCCAAATCAATCCAAAAAACCTCACAACAATGTCTCAATCTAGGGACAACCACCCTGATTGAATAACAAGACTCCAAGAGATTTCACTCCTCTAGCTGAGCCTATTGAAGTGGTGTTTCAAAAACTTGTCCAAGTAGGTGTAGTGGTTTTTCCAATCACTCACCCATTTGACCCCAATCAACCTAAACCGAGATGGTATAATGAAAATGAGTATTGTGAATACCATCGTATCAAGGGACATGATACACGAAAGTGTATGAAACTGAAGATCTACATACAATATCTCATTGATAGAGGTGAGATTGAAGTAGCAAATGCAAAACCTGGTAATAAAAATGACAAACTCAAAATATACCAGGAACCCTTCCCGAAGCATGATAAAGGAAAATGCTCATCATCTAACGCAATGGGTTATGACTACGCTAATCATGTAACCGGTTTTGATTTTTTGGTAGGTCACATTGAACCTGCAGACAATAATGTCAATGTCATAACCATCCAAGGAGTTAATCCTCCTTCTTCCCAAAGCAGACCAAATCTTGCTCGGATAGTCATTCAAGGCGCCACGCCTTCCACCTCCCATTTCCAGAATGACTGCAATGCAACTACACGTCGAGGAAGAGTCACCATCTAAGGAGTTCCTCCCCCACCAAACCCCCCACCCATGTCTTCCACCCGCCAATATGACCTCCTTGATCAACTTGGGAAGACACCCACGCAGATCTCCATTTTGGAACTTCTCAAGACCTCCCCGATCCATAAAGAAATTTTGGAACAAGCCCTTCTCCAATCATGCGTTCTTGATAACATCAATGCCACCCAATTCCAAGCCCTCATTGGAAACCTTGCTACCCAACAACACATTGTATTTAACTCCAAAGATGCTCCCACAAATGAAGACTATAACAAACCTTTACACATCGAAGCTCTTATCCACAAGCACAAGGTCAAACCTATCCTGATAGATGGTGGGTCCAGGCTTAATCTGTGTACATACAAATTAATAAAACAATTAGGACTTTCTGAGGATCTGATAGACACATCAGGAAGGATCACAATAAAGGCATATGATGATGTAGAAAGAATTTCAAAGGGTGTGGTCACCTTACCTCTTCAAGTGGGCCCCATTACAATTGAAACCCCTTGCCAAGTACTAGATCTTGACCTCCCCTACAACATTCTCCTCGGGAGGCCATGGATTCATTCCTTGTAGGCCGTACCCTCCACCTATCACCAATGCATCAAATTCCCCTATAACAGAAGAGAGATCACTATCAAAGGTGATCCCCAACCTTTTCAATATTGCAAACTATTAGAGGGGAAGCATCCGTATCATTGCCCACTAAATAGACCCTCACCAACACCTCCATCTAACACATCAAATGTTGCCTCCACATCATCCCAACCAAATAATCAAATCAAGATCTTGGACAATGGCTATGGAGAATACAAATTGGAGGACGTCTTATTGATAGGCAACCTCCCTCTCTCTCCTAAGTCATTTGGCAAACCAAAAGAGATAAAAAGGACCCAAAACCAGTCATGCAATGCCAAAACACTGCCTTCCAGCAATGGGGCCCACTTGATAATGAGAGCCTCGAAGTAGATATCTCTTCATGGCTGTACCAGGAAGAAGATGAAGATCCAACAAGAATATCCAAAGGAATGTACCCAAAAGCATCTGCCATAGTTGAAAAAATGGGTTACAAAGGACACGGCCTAGGACCAAAGGAGAAAGGAAGAAAAACACCCATAAATCCTATCTCCTACAAATACAACAGAGGCTTGGGGTACACCCCGGTGCCTAAGATTACTATTGCTGGTGCCCCTTCTAGTCCTTCTTTGGATATCGAAAGTATTGATGAAGAGGAATTCCACGAAATGCCTTATGAATACGAGAAAGATATCTTCTTGGACGCTTACATCAATACCATCACCCCCGTAACCCTTCCCACTTCACATGAGCAACATCTTGTCCATCCCGAACTCATTGATTGGGGCCAACGAGACAAACCCACTCTAGATATCTGCACCGACGATAATGATCTCAGTGCTCTCCTGATGGTGCCAAACCTAGAAGATTGTAATAGAATCGAGGGTATTAAACTACATGAAAAGGGATACTTTGGTAGTCAGGTCAATTCCCTTAGCCACAAAAAAGATAATAAAAGAAAAAGATATGATTCCGTAGGTGAAAACCTCCCTGAGGCACCTTTGGATGAACAAGAAATAAAAACAAAGGGCGTAGCTGAAAGTGAAAACCTGGAAAAGGCACTTGACGATGAGGGAATTGACCTCCCTACCATTGGTTGCCTTCCACAGGACAAATCAAATTTGTTGATAGAAGAAACAAACAGCATCAACATGGGCACCGAGGTCATTCCGAAAAATGTGCTCATTGTCAAATCCCTCATAGAAATCAAGAAACAAGACTTCATCAACTTCCTTACAGAGGTAAAAATCAATTTTGCATGGTCCTATTCCGATATGCCAAGGTTGGACCCTGCCTTGGTGGTTCACAATCTCGCCGTCTACCCAGATGCAAAACCTGTAAAACAAAAATTGCACAAAATGCACCCACATATTGCACTCCTGGTCAAGGCGGAACTCCAAAAGTTGTTAGACATAGAATTTATCAAACCAATAGATTATGCTGAATGGGTCTCCAACATTGTACCTATCGGCAAACCTGCTAGGGGCATCTGCATCTGCACAAATTTCCGAGATCTAAATATAGCTTGTCCTAAAGATGATTTCCCGCTCCCCAATATAGACATGATTGTGGACCTTACAGCAGGACATGAAATGTTATCGCTAATGGATGGGTTTTCTGGATACAACCAAATCTGGATAGCAGATGAGGATCGGCATAAAACTGCATTCACAACACCATGGGGTACCTTCTATTACCGGGTCATGCCTTCTGGTCTCAAAAATGCTAGAGCTACATATCAACGTGCAATGACAATAATTTTTTATGACCTCTTACACAAAATTATGGAGGAATATGTGGATGATTTGCTAGGAAAATCTAAGACAAGACAAGAATACATTCCCATTCTAAAGTAGATCTTTGAAAGATTAGAAAAATACAAACTACGGCTGAATCCAAAAAAGTGTGTTTGGCGTTACATCGGGAAAACTACTAGGATTCATTGTTTCCTACAGAGGCATCGAGGTTGATCCCGCAAAGGTAAAAGCTATTATGGAAATGCCTCTGCCAAAAACTCTCAGACAACTGTACAGTCTCTAGGGAAAACTCCAGTCTGTCAGGCGTTTCATTTCACAGCTAGCAGATAAGTGCCATCCATTTGCACACCTCCTGCACAAGGACACAAAATTCAAATGGGACTGCTTATGCCAAAAGGCCTTTGAGAAACTAAAAGAATATCTAGCATCACCTCCTGTATTGATGCCTCCTACTCCTAGGAAACCCCTTATTTTGTATATATGCGCTACTGCAGTAGCATTGGGGGCATTATTGGCACAAACAGATGATCAAGCGAAAGAACATGTTATTTACTACATCAGTCGTACACTGGTAGGGTATGAACTCAATTATACCCCCATTGAAAGAGCATGCTTGGCATTGGTGTTTAGCACACAAAAACTCCAACACTATATGCTAAACAACAAAACAAAACTAATTGCTAAAATCGATCCACTTAAATATCTCTTGTCCAAAGCTGCTCTCACTAGCCGAATGACTAAATGGGTCATGCTCTTAAGTGAGTTCAACATTGAATATGTGGACAGAAAAGCAATCAAGGGACAAGTCATTGCAGATCAATTGGCTGAAGCTCCACTTCCAAGTGACCATCCTCTTCTCACAGAATTACTAGATGAGTTCATTATGACTGTTACCACATCCTCCACATGGCAATTGTATTTTGATGGCTCCTACACTCAAAATGGATCAGGGGTAGGAATATTATTGGTCACACCTCAAGGAGATGGCATCCCAAAATCATACAAGATATCCTTTGCATGTACCAACAACATAGAAGAATACGAGGCCCTCATCACAGGTTTACACTTGTCTATCCACTGGAAAATAAAGGAATTACAAGTCTATGGCGATTCCCAGCTCGTCATAAAACAAGTCAATGATGAATACCAGACAAAAGATGATAAACTCCTTCCCTACTGTACCATGGTTGAAGATCTTAAGCAACATTTCACGGCAATCAAGTTTGATCAAATCCCACGAACAAACAACAGGGCTGCATATGCAATTGCCACCATTGGCTCCCTCCTTCAAATGCCAGCACACAGTCAGAAGTGCAAGTTCTTGGTTGAGCAATTGTTTATACCGGCATATGACCTACCAGAGTCTGAAATGTTCTGTGTTCTTGTTGGTCCCGAGTCCCCTTGGTACCAAGAAACATTCTCTTTCCTCAAAGACAACACCATTCCCTCACACCTCACCAAAACCCAACAACAAACCTTCATCTGCCGATGTGCCCGTTACACCATCCTTGCAGACACCTTGTTCAAAAGGCATTTTGATGGTTCCCTCCTAAGGTGTTTAGATAAACAAGAAGCAGAATGGGCATTACGTAAAGTACACGAGGGTATCTGTGGGGCACACTCAAGTGGACTCACATTGGCTAATTTTTTTTTGAGAATAGGATACTATTGGCCTAAAATGGAAGAAGATGCATACAATTATGTGAAGAAATGTATCCCTTGCCAGCAACATGGTGACAAGATTCATACACCGTCACAAGAATTGCAGCCATTCATTACACCATGACCCTTCTCGCAGTGGGGGCTCGATCTCATTGGAAAAATCCACCCTTCATCTTCCAACGGACATAAATTCATTATCACCACCACCAAATACTTCACCAAGTGGGTAGAGGCTATCCCTCTTACTTTCACCACCGGCAAGCAAATATCCAAATTCATCCTGAACTACCTAATCTGTCGATATGGCATCCCAAAAGTTATCATCATAGATAATGGTAAACAATTTAAGAACCAGGATGTCAAAGAACTCTGCCAAAAATTCAACATCCAACACCGCTTCCCCACTCCATATTACCCCCAAGGCAATGGCCAAGCTGAGGCTTCTAATAAAACCCTAATAAAAATCCTCAAAAAGACAATCAATGAAGCAGGCCGTGATTGGCACCTCCAAATCCATCCTACATTGTGGGCCTACCGCACCTCCATCCGCACCCCCACAGGTGCCACTCCTTATTCCCTAGTATTTGGTTCCGAAGCCATCCTTCCCCTTGAGATCGAGATCCCCTCTCTAAGGGTATTGCTGCAAAACATCCTACGAGAGGAAGAATACAGAATTGCCCGCTTACAAGAGCTAGAATTGTTAGATGAAAGGCGCCTCAAGGCCTGGAATCATCTTTGGGTATATCAAAACCGTTTGTGCATGAGTTATCATAAAAAAGTCAGAACCTGAGAATTCCAAGTTGGTGATCTTGTCCTCATGGAAAATCAGAAAAATCTACAAGAAAGAGAAAAGAAAGGCAAGTTCGAGCCTAATTGGCTTGGACCATATGTAATCATAGCGAAATATGGATTAGTATCTTATTAGTTGGCTACTTCTGAAGGCGATTCTTTGGATGATCCAATGAATAACATGCACCTCAAAATATTTTATGCTTAGTCCTCAGAAAGTCTTAAATTGTCAAAAAAAAATAAATCAAGAAATATTAAAAAAAAAAAAAAAAATGAGAGAAAGATCCTGAAAAAATCATCACTTTGGTAAAAACCTGGCAAACAGGTGCCTTATGACACACACAAAAAAAATTTTATTAAAAAATCAAAAAAAGAAAGAAAAACAATTCATCCATTAGTGAAAACCATTTGGTGGCGCTATGGACAAGTACCTTGGTGAAAACCTTTGTGCAGGCACAAAGGTAAATAACTGGATCCAATGTCTATCATATCGATACTACAAATCATCCACCATCTAGCCCACCCATGCGCAACATTCCTTCTTTTTCGCCTCCCAATAAAACATGCATATGATGATGAAGTCTTCGCCTGAGTCATGAACAAAGAATGTCCCATTAAAATTGAGATTTTATGCCTTTGTGTGTAAGCTTCAAGAAGTCTTGAGAAACAATCCCAAGTCCATCCTAGTTCTACTCTTGGCAAGAGGTATCATGTGGTCACAAGGAAGAGACTTGTTAGATTTTGTTAGATCTTTTCATATAGGCTTTCATCTTTTGCCCTACGACTGCCGCTATTTACGACTGCCTGGGTTCTTCCATATCCAGGTACGTTATGATAGGTGCATACTGGGGCATATTTCATAGTACGACATGTTTTGGATCCTTCTTGTATAACTCAGTGACCTGGTACTAGTGTTTATCAACACTTACCTTCTCGTGTACAAGAGGTATCGGTGTGTTTGAGGGTTTCCTTGCACGAACCCACAACTCTGTATTAGTGTTTCTTAACACTTGCATTGTTGTGTGCAAGAAATTCCCGTTTGTCTACAGAGTCAGTCCACGCCCTACATTTCTCATGGCAACATCAAACTAGGTTGGCTCTCCATATTTGTTGTGCACAAAATCTCACCATCATTCCATCAAATCCTAAACTCAATAATCCCATGGAGTTCTCAATTGCCTCCATTTTCCTCCGTGGTCTCGCATCTTGTATTCTTCTTTCCAAATACCTCACGACTTCTTCATATTTGTTCCTCATCTATCCCTTCCACCTTAATTTTTCTTCCTCTATTTTTTTTTTCTCACATAATCAATTCTGATTCTGATTCATGTCTTATACAGGATGTATCCTTCCTGAAAGCAGACGCTCTGATCATGTCTTATACAGGATGAATCCTTTCTAAAACCAAACATTGTGATCTGATCATGTCTTATACAGGATGAATCCTTCCTGAAACCAGACGTTGTGATCAGTCATGTCTTATACAGGATGTATCCTTCCTGAAACCAGACACTCCGATCATGTCTTATACAGGATAAATCCTTCCTGAAACCAGACATTGTGATCTGATCATGTCTTATACAGGATGAATCCTTCCTGAAACCAGACGTTGTGATCAGTCATGTCTTATACAGGATGTATCCTTCCTGAAACCAGACACTCCGATAATATCTTATACAGGATGAATCCTTCCTAAAACCAGACGTTGTGACCGATCATGTCTTATATAGGATGAATCCTTCCTGAAACCAGACGTTGTGATCTAATCATGTCTTATACAGGATGAATCCTTCCTGAATCCAAAGGTTGTGAACAGTCATGTCTTATACAGGATGTATCCTTCCTGAAACCAGACACTCCGATCATGTCTTATACAGGATGAATCCTTCCTGAAACTAGACGTTGTGATCTGATCATGTCTCATACAGGATGAATCCTTCCTGAAACTAGACGTTGTGATCAGTCATGTCTTATACAGGATGTATCCTTCTTGAAACCAGACACTCCGATCATGTCTTATACAGGATAAATCCTTCTTGAAACCAGACATTGTGATCTGATCATGTCTTATATAGGATGAATCCTTCCTGAAACCAAACATTGTGATTAGTCATGTCTTATACAGGATGTATCCTTCCTGAAACCAGACACTCTGATCATGTCTTATATAGGATAAATCCTTCCTGAAACCAGATGTTGTGCTCCGATCATGTCTTATACAAGATGAATCCTTCCTGAAACCAGACGTTGTGATCAGTCATGTCTTATACAGGGTGTATCCTTCCTGAAACCAGACACTCCGATCATGTCTTATACAGGATGAATCCTTCCTGAAACTAGATATTGTGATCAATCATGTCTTATACAGGATGAATCCTTCCTGAAACTAGACAATTTGATCATCTTTGTCTTATACAGGATGAATTCTTCTTGAAACCAGACTGAATCTAGATCTTATCAATCAAATCAAATAAAATCTATTGGGATATCAATTTCACAAAACTCCAAAGATCAAATACCTCAATTGATCTCCCGAGGGGGCATCACCATACCATAATCTATCAATCAAGAGCCGGGGCATCCTATCAAACCAATATCAGCATCAAAACAAGATTATTCTTTGAATCAATGTGTCATCACACCTCACTTCAAAGAGGGGCAAAATGTAGACACTTAAAAATAATTATTTTAATTATTTTTAATTCCTCGCATAATTAATTAATTAATTATGTTAATTCAAATTCCTCTCAATATTAATTAAATATAAATTAATATTGTCACTATAGCATATGATTGATTTATTTAATAAATCAATCCCTTTCTTTATTCTTCTAGAAAAATCAAATCCTCACAAATCTTCCTCTTAGCTAATTAATTTCAATTAATTAGTTAACCTACATGATTCCTACAAATCATCTTCTTAATTCATTTTTCTAGAAACTCCCTAAACTCACTTGACATTATTCTTCTAATTTTTAATTCCCTCCACTCATTCTCTCTCCTAGTCAAATTCTCCTACAAATATTAATCCCACCTAACATTTCCTCTAATCCCCCTCCTAATGAGTTGTTAATGGTTAATCATCATGATTAGCCACAAAGTCAACTCTTTGTCCTTTTCATCCAGCCACTAGCTTTAAATGCTCTTTTCCTAGGTGAATGTAAGATTTTCGAAATCACACATTCCTCTAGGCATCCCCTCTCCCAAGGAATTTTTAATTCCTTTTTATTCCTCCAATCCCCATGATATCCTTTTTTGGATAATTTTTAATTCCTCCAATGCATCTTGTGGAGTGTGGAGATACGAAATGCCTTTAAGGCATATTTCTTGGTCTCCACACCCTCTCTTGGACCTTGTGTGAGCTCACAAGTAAATCTTAGCCCTTCATCTCGAATTCATCCTAACCATTCATTTTCCTCTCCTCTTCCTATAAAATAGGACTCCATCCCTTCATTCAAAACATCTTGAAATCCAGTAAGTTTATGCTACCCTTTTGAGCCCAAGAAATCATCTTGGCAACTTGATCATCTCATCCTTATCATTTTTCAAATCCATTCCATTTGTGCACAACATTGTAGAGCCATCCACATCCAACAATCAAAGGAGCACATCAAGTGGAGCATTATCAAGGGGCGCCTTCACTTCATCAAGCTCAATCCGAAGGAGAAGGTAAAATAGCAAGGTGAAATGGTCTTTTAATGATATTTTAGCATTCTGCATGTTTATTTCATTATGTTTTGATCATTTGTCCTTCAAATCTATTTTTCCCTCTTCACATATCAATACAATGTATCTAGATGAAAGTGCATACCGTAAATGGGGCACCAACATCTCTAGGTATTGAGGTAACATGATGTCAGTTCCTCAATGATGAGGTATGATCCATCCTCTGTTCAGAAAAAAATACTCATGTTATGGTTCATATGTGTATATATAAGGAATTTAATATTGCACTATAAATTATATAAATAAATTTGTGCCTCTGTAGACTGATCATCATCTGCCCACAGGAGATCAATATATGAAGAGATGACATCAACATGTGTAGCCTCCTTGGCATCATCATAACCACCATGGGCAGCATCAACATCATCAAAATCACCATCTCCTCCAGGGGAAGCCTCACTTTGTGGACTGGTACATACATCCCCATAGCTCGTGCAAACATGTGCTAAGCTGGGGGCAACCCTCACCTCGCGCAACTGCTATACCAAATTGCCCGACAGGACACTGAATGAACCTAGAGCAGAATCCACTGCTCGATGATGGGCAGGTGCTAGAACAACTAGTGATGGAAGAGGAACCAATGGATCATCACACACATGGTTTTCTAACGTTGTCGCTCAATTTTGCTCCCGACCTATCCTGGGGCATGCCTCTCCCGACCCCTTGAAATGATCTAATATCAAATTAATTGGGTTTTTTGCCCAATTCAAATTCGACCCATAATTTCTTCAAAAAATACATCGGGACCTCATGATTGGAGTCCCAAAAGTGTCTAGCTATGCCTGGGTGCCTACACCATCGAATTGAGATCCATGGCTTCTTCGGATTTGTCTCTTCACCCGTCTTAGGATTCACAAAATATTGTTTCAAATCCATTTTTGTTATTTTTAATTCATTGACTTGTTTGTATGTTACGCCATCATCGTAAAATGCACGCAATCCCTCCCACCAATTACGATATCTATCTAGCTTGCTATCTAAAGCCTGTACAGACTGTACAATCCCTTGCATACTATCTACAAGGAGTAAAAATTATGGAGGTGGATGAGGCTCACATCTAATAGTATGGATATCTCTAATCAAAGAATCAATATTTGTCCTAATTGTCTGCCTCAACTGATCGGGTGGAGGTGGAGGTGGAGGTGGAGGTGGAGGTGGAGGTGGAGCTAGACCTAATAGCTTATCTATCTCAAACTCATCCATTATGTGAAAATAATCTGCATATATATACAAACATGTAAATTTACAAATACAATTACAAACATGAAAATTTACAATTACAAACATGAAAATTTACAATTACAAATTATTTAATTTACATTTCACCTTAAAAAAAAACTTATAATTAAATACAATTTAGCAACTTAAATATAAAAAAAGGAAACTCACATAGATCTATAATATTATTAATAGGTGGGTCTATTTTAATAATAAGCATCATTTAAAAAATATTATCCACTTAAATCAAAGTATAAGAAATATTCTACAAAATAATACATCATAATGCCCATGCAACTCAAACAATACTTTTTAACATCTAAACATGCATTAGTATAAGTTCCATCAAAATCATAAAAATAATCATGAGAGAGAGAGAGAGAGAGAAAGAATAGATAATGAATAAATGACTCCACTGATTTAGATAATGATGGTAACTTCCATGGAATTACAATTTAGTACCCTTGCAATATTTAACCATTATCGCCAATTAGGCTACCACTTTATATTTTCAACTTGATAGGATTTGATTCAACTACTCTCTTTTGATTAAATTAACTAAATTCATTAAAGTCATAAGTTATATCTATGAATTTGTCAATACATGTACTACTTTGTTGTGTTCTTTTCTAGAATCATTGGATGATTTAGTGATCGCAACTAGTAGTACTTCACTAAGTTGAAGCTTGAATAAATAGGAGGTTCTGTACTCTTGGAGGAGTTAAAACAAAAACAAAAAACTCTATTTTTTTATATTCAATTTTATATTGGTATTTTCTTGTTCAAAATCGCAACCCACAAAATGAGATTCCAATATTGATCTATATTTGATTCTTATTTTTATTAAATCTGCCACTAGTGTGATTTATTGTCCTCTTAACTTAAATCAAGCTATGTAAATTTAAAGCCTCGTAACTTTTGATAGAGAGCATATTTTTTCATGCTTCATGTGGCATTCAAAAGGTGGTTCATAAATCTTCATAGATCACACAATTATTTTCTAGAATATTCCCTCGTATTTTATATTTTATTTTTTGTGATTTCACATTCTAGTCATTTACTTGGACATCTTGGCACTTGAAAATGACTGTTTTACATGAGATGAATTTGTTTGATATTTTTTATATGTATTGATTTTATTGATCTTTTCATTTTTTATTTGAGGAGGTATCATAGGTTTCTCTATTCATCCTTTTGTGGTAAAATTAGAAAGGGAAAACTATGATTCTTTTGTAAAATGATATCTTGATAAGTTTTAGGTGGTGTAATAATTTTCCTTTTATGTATGGACTCATACCTAAACTAGAAACACTAGAAATTATATAATCTTGGTGTAACATCATTGACCATGTAGGAGTGATTTGATCTAGTATCAAGATCATGATTCTATGTGTATTGCATTGGATATTGATTTCCCCCACACACTTTGAATAGACTTTAGGAGATCCATGAAGACCCTCATATCTCTCCATTCCTAAAGGATCCTATTGTAGATTGTTTCATTCCCTTTGTAGATGAAGATCACATACCCTTCGATGGTGATACTTAAGAGGAAATTTATTATATCATAGGTATTGCATGTTTTGACAATTTAGAGGCTTGTCTCATTCTTCAAGTACTCATCCTATCAAGACCTAATATCCATCTTAATTTTTTTTTTTTAGATTATTATCACCAATTCCATAAACCCAATTGATTTAGTCTAGCATGGAATTAATCACCTTCTAAACATGACCACTTGGGATTCATGTCTTTTGAATATATTATCCTTGTTTGAGGAGTTTAGAATTACATATGTTAAATATTATTTTGAGGATATTGATATCCTCTTTCATGATAGCTATGCCATCATTGGCAACCCATCATATTATCTTTGGCACTCATTCTACTTCGATCCTCACAAGATTCTTTATCATCATTTTGTTCCAACATGTGAATATTTGCGAAGTTTTTAGAGACACAAGTCTATTTAGATATGAATTTTGTATTTACCCAACTTATTGTAATGACAGTTCTAGTCACCAATGTATTTTTTTCTTCCTAAATGAAAAAAAATGTTGTTTGCAAGTAATGGATCATGTTTTTTCTTCAATCTTTCATCATTAGCACATGACTTACTTCTTTATGGGGAGTTTTGTATTCTCGTTTTATCTCTCTTATTAGGGGGGTATTTACTATAAAAAGGAGGCATTGGTTATTAGAGGAAGATAAAAGGATAAAGCAAAGAGAAAAAAGAAAGAAAAAAGACATGTTATCATGTTTATAAATATATAGTATATCTTTAGAGATTGGGCTAAGTTAGGAAGTAGTGAGGATTAATAGTGATAGTTAGAGTATTATCAAATTTAAGAACCCTATTTTTCACACACACAAAAAAACACATTCATATTCATTATCATTTTAAAGTTCAATTTAAACATAAATTAAACATCTAACTTTTACATTAGAATCCTATAATTAAATACAACATTTAGAAATATAAATTTAAACATTCAAACTTAAAACAGAGAGAGAGAGAGGGAGAGTAGGTAATTTGAGATACAACGAGTTAGAGAGAGAATAGATAATTTGAGAGATAGAGAGTAGGTAATGATAGAGAGAGGGTAACGTGTGAAAGAAAGAGAGGGGGGTAATGTGTGTGTGTGTGTGTGAGAGAGAGAGAGAGGGGGTAATGTGTGTGTGTGTGAGAAAGAGAGGGGATAATGAGAGATTGAGAGAGAGAGAGCATAATGACCAAGATGATAATGTGTACGTGTGTGTGAGAGAGAGACGGGGGTTTTATTGTTGATTTTCATCTAGGATTTATTGTTTGTTAATTTTTTAGGGTTTGTTCGTTTATTTTCTAGGGTTTATTGTTCATTTTTTTCTATCTAGGGTTTAGTGTTCGTTTTTATGTTCAAGGTTTATTGTCTATTTTTTTGTATTTTGTTTTTTTCTAACGGTTTTTACTATTCATGTTTTTTATTTTTTTCCTACGGATTTTACTATTCATGTTTTTTGCAATATTTAAAAACTAAAAACTATTTTAAACATGAAATAAAATAAAATAAAAAAATGTTTTTCAAACTTTAAAACACTAAAATTAAAAAATAACAATAAATGCACCTTTTTTTAATAAAAAATAATCAAAATAAATAAAACTAAATACCTAGAAGGAGGTAAAAAATGGTTTGGGGGGTTAGCTGGGGTGAAAAAAATGGGTACCCATGCTCCTCTGAAACGTCTACCCGTTTTTGAAACAGTGAAAATGATGGGAAATGGTTTTAAAAAATAAATAAATAAATTTCAAAAACGGCGCTCATTTAGCTTCGGGCACTCGCTGCTCAATGGGCACCCGTTTCTAGCGAGCTATTTTCCCAACCTGCGGACTTCCGCGGGATTGGGACCCAACTTTGTGTGTTTACCCCATTAGGGAAATTTTATCCTAGAAGTTATGAAGGAATATTTTTGGGTTATTCTACTAAGAGTAAAGCATATAGATATAACAAAAGATTGAATACGATAATGGAAAGCATAAATGTCAAGGTGGATGAGCAAGGTAACAATCAAATCAGATCATATGACTATGGACTGACAGATGAATTTGTCAGATCAGAACCGGTAGTGCAAGAATCAGTTCTGAGCATTGATCTAGTTTCTCTGGTAACATCACAAAATTCCACAGTGACTGTTGATAAACAAAAAGAGTCAGAAAGTGAAGATAATCCAAAGCCTCCCAAGTATGTAACATTGAATTATTTTGAAGATCAGATCATTGGAGATAAGAGGAAAGGTGTGATGATAAGAAGAAGGTTAGGTATTGAACAGGTATGTTTAATCTCTCAAATTGAATCAGAATCTTTTATTGAAGCAAGTAAAGATGAGAATTGGATGAAAGATATGGAAGAGGAATTGAATCAGATAGAAAAGAATAAAACATGAGAATTGGTTCCTAGGCCTAAAGATAAAAATGTTATTGGAACTAAATGGGTATTTAGGAATAAATTAAATGAGGAAGCTCAAGTTGTAAGAAACAAGACTAGATTGGTTTGCAAAGGATATTCACAAGAAGAATAAGTTGATTATGATGAGACCTATGCTCTGGTTGCAAGAATTGAAGCGATAAGACTATTTCTTGCCTATGTTGCACACAAGAACTACAAGGTATATTAGATGGATGTTAAATGTGCATTTTTGAATGGAGATCTTGAGGAGGAAGTCTATATTGAGCACCCTGATGGTTTTTCTTTATTAGAGGAAAAGGACATGGTATGTAGATTGAAGAAAGTTTTATATGGATTGAAACAAGACCCTAGAGCAGGGTTCAATAGATTAGATAAATATATTTCAAAGCTCAGTTTTAGTGAAGGTAATGTTGCTAGTAACTTATATTATAAGATTGAGCATGATGACATACTAATCATTAAAGTCTTTGTTGATGATATCTTTTTTGGAGGAGAAGAAAATCTATGCATAAAAGTTGCTGATGATATGGAGAATGAATTTGAAATGTCTATGATTGGAGAGATGAAATTTTTCTTAGGTTTGCAAATTACTCAAACTAATAAAGGTATTTTCATTTGTCAAACTAAGTATGTGAAGGAATTGTTAAAGAAATTTGGTCTTGAAAATTAAAAACTTGTTGGTACTCCTATGTTAACCAGTTGCAAATTAACTAAGAAAGATGAATCTCCTAGAGTGAATCCATGTAGATACAAATCAATGATTGTTGGATTGTTGTACTTAACTCAAACCAGACTAGATATTATGAATGTTGTCTACATTGCTTCTAGATTTCAGTCTGATTCGAGTCATGATATCGTTGTTAAAATAATATTCAGATATTTGGTAGGAACAACAGAGTATGGGTTATGGTATCCAAAGGATGATGATTTCAGATTATGTGCCTATATAGACTCAGATTGGGCAGGAGATATTGATGATAGGAAAAACACTATAGGTGGTGCATTCTTTCTTGGGAAGAATTTGGTCTTATGGCTTAGCAAGAAACAATCTTGCACTTCATTATCTACTGCTGAAGTTGAATATGTAGTTGCTGCAACAAATTGTACTCAGATTTATGGATGAAGCAGATGTTGAAGGATATAAGGGTAAGTTATGATGAGCCTATTGTTATTCACTGTGATAAAACTGTTGCTATTGATATGTCAAAGAATTTGGTATTTCATTCCAAGTCAAAACACATTTCTATAAGGTATAATTTCTTGAAGGAAAAGGTTAAAGCAAAGGAAGTCAGATTGGTTTATGTGCCTACTAAGGAACATATTGCAGATATTATAACAAAACCATTTCCTAAAGATAATTTTGAATATCTCAGAGATCAGTTGGGGGTTGTCACCCCTCTAGCAGAGACTTAGAGATGCAGGGATGCATAAATCTAGTGAGCTTATCAGACATATATTATAATCCGGGTTGATGGGATGATGTTGTTGCTCAAGGGAGTAGTCAGTTGTCTAGAACTCAGTGTTTTGGTTTGGCATTAGGGTGGCTGCAAGAAGTTGAGTCCCACTTTTGGGGAAAAAGTGGAAGTGTTTTCCCTATTTTTCAAAATTTCTATCGATTGATGTCAAAATTTTAGGCACTTAATGATTGAATTTGAAAAAACTTCACTAATAGAAAACGTAGTGCTCGAAGTCTAATTTTCAAATATGTAATTTATTTCAATACCCACATGGTAGAAATTGCTTTTTAGTAGGCATGTTTAAAAACCACTTTTTCAAAATGCCTTTTCAAGACCATACCACACATGTGTACGACCACCATATTTTGACATAAATAAATGAATTTTTGCAAATCCTTATGGGAAAAGATACCTAAGACACCAAATATTGATGAGAATATTTTTTCTTTTTTTTTATTTAATTTTTTTTTTTAATTAATTTTTAATTGACTATAAAGTACATTTTCAAAACATCTGGTGTACGACCACCATAATTTGATGAAAATTTCATATTTTTAATTTTTTTTATAATCTTCAAAAGAATTGTATGTAGATTGATGTCATATAATTTATTTTCCAAAAAACCTAAAAACAAAAAAGTTATTAAAGTTTTACTAAAACTCACTATTTTACATTTAGGTACCACTTTTGATTAATAAATAATGCAAAAATATTAAATATAATCATATCACTATGAAATTTACATTTTTTAAATTAGGACAGTGAGAACTCTAATGGGTTTTCTGTTTCATCAAAAAAATACAATCAAGAAGACCTTCAAAACATTACGGCAAGGCAGAAATCTGGTATTCCAATGCCTTAGCCATTTTTTTGGAGGTCCAAGCATAGGATTGGTCGCACCAAGCCTAACACAAAGCCAAAATTGAGGCATAGGTGTGTTTCCCGCTCCATCTTTTATGAAATGAGTGCTCGTTATTGAAAATTCTAAAAAGCGGGCACCCGTTTTGAAATTTGTAGCATTTTAAGAAACGTGTGACCGTTTTTAGAAACGTGTACTCATTTGTAGAAACGGGTACCCGTTTTAGAAACGTGTGCCCATTTCTAAAAATCGTGCAGTCGTTTCTCTATGGTGATCTGATCCTAAATGGGCACCCGTTTTATTTTTATTTACGTCAAAATATGGTGGTTGTACACATGTGTGGTATGGTCTTCTTGCACCCACCCATCATCCCTTTATCATTGATGTCAAAGGGGGGAGATAATATTCATTTGAAAAATTAATAATCTTAGGGGGAGAGATATTTTGTTGGTTTTTTATTATTTGGGGAGATTGTTGGCATTCCTTGGCACTTAGATCTTTTTCACATCCAATGTTGTCATCAATTCCAAAGGGGGAGATTGTTGGCAATATTGATTATGTGTTGTCATTGATGTCGATATTGTATCCTAGTTGGATATGGTCCTGGTTGGTTGTTGCTATCCCGGTTAGTTCCTAGTCTCGGTTGGACTTGGTTTCGGCTGATTCTGATCTGGTAATGATCAGATCCTTGGATTCAGTTTTAGATGGTTATTCAGGATGGCTACATGCTTTTCATATTCAGTTGGTTCATGATTTGGTGCTCCAGAAGCTATCGTTTATGTTCCTGATTGATATTCTTGGTACGAGTTAGCTTTACCAGTTGGCGATATTTGTTGATTTGGTTAAGTGATTTTGGTGCGGCTTACTGCATTGGTTCCTAACATGCTGAAGGTGCTTCTTGATTGTGTCCTAATTATTTGGTGGCTCTGCATTAGCTGGCATGATGATTTGGTGGTCCTATTTGGATTCGGTTGATTATTTTGTGTTATTTCACTGAGGGTTTCTACCATTGGTGAAACCTGTTGGAGATTGGGCTCAACGTGATTTCTGACAGATATAATTATCTAGGAATTTGAATTAGGTCCATTCAATGTAATGTAAATCATAATACTGGTCTGATGGTATTGTGTGATGTAATTTTTGTAATTATAGGTTTATGGGTTAAGGGTTTAGCCGACCTTGTTATTAAGGTTGATGATATGTATATTTATAGGTGTCTTATTCATGTAATTTGATATGGTATGGTTATGTCTGCATTATCATAGAAAGGTTTATATGTGAACAAGGTTAGATCCTTCAACAAAGGTTGTGAAGGATTTGGTATTGCAAGGTAGACATCAAGTGCTTAACCGGAATTGTATCAAGCATTAGGAGATGTTATCTTTAAAGTTCATTTTCTCTGGATTGTAGTCCGATGTTTATGTAAGTCTGTGAGACTTCTTTTTGTGATGAGCAATGAGCTCTAGGTAGTTGGCTTGATTGCAAGTGCAATCCCTATTGTAATCATTTCACATACTGTTCCGGAAGTATTATCTGACTGTGGGTAGGGTTTCCCACCATGGTTTTTCCCTTTATCGGATTTTCCACGTAAAAAATATTGGTGTTGTGTGTATTGTGCTTTCATGTTTTATCTTTCACTATGTTGTTCTTATCTTTCTCTGGTAAAATGTTTATAATTTACTTTAACTGTTACACTTGTGGAAAACCGATTCCCCTCCCCCCCCTCTCAGTTTTCCTTCGGTATCAGAACATTCTAACAAGGCCAAGCAAGAGAAACAACCTGCTTTGGGCATAATTACATTGTTCCAACAAAAGAGGTATGCTCTTCGTGTCTGGTGTTGATTGTCCAAATGTTGCATTGCCTTTATCCATTTTTGATCAAATAATTCCCATTCATAGAAGGTATCTAAATGACTATATCATCTTTATTTGATAAGAAAATAGTCCTTTCAGATAACGAATTGTGAAGCAAGGATAATTAATTTTTATCGATGATAATCTCTTTAAAATTCCTCCATATAACTTTCCCTAAATGAATTTCAATACCTTGAACATAATCAATGAGTCTAGTACACCAGGTGTCCATGAAAATTTGAATGACAGTTTGCAAAGGTTGAATTTGATCAAGTGGAAGATAGTCATTCCATGAGTCAGTCCAAAAGAGTGCCGACTCACCATTTTGTACTTGCTAGGAGACATAATTGGAAACTATTCCCTTGAAGAAATCATGAAATTCCACATAGCTAATCTAGCAAGAGGTTTTGAAATCGTGAGAATTCAAGGTGGATTAGTGGAATCTAAATACTTTGCTTGCATGATTTTACACCATTTACCTACTGGTTTAGTATAAATTTTCCAAATAAGTTTTCCTCCAAACACTTTAATTCTCTTAGGCAAGTCTTGAAGGCCAACACCTCCAGTTTTGCATCTGAAGACATAGTATTTCGGGAGATCAATGAAATCTTCTTCTCCTCTAACCGGTTTCCTTTCCATAAGAGGTTCCTAATGATTTTTTCTATTTGAAGGACCACTGATTTAGGAGCCTTGAGCACATAAATATAATAATTGGGTATAGTAGCAAGAACAATCTTTATAAGAAGAATACGCCCTGATAAAGATAACCATCTATCTTTTCATGTCGAAACTTTGGCTTTAATTATCTAAATAAAATTCTTCCAATATGATAACCTATTCGTTCCCATAAAGAAAGGAATCCCTAAGTAAGAAGAGGGAAGCTCTTCCCATTTGAATCTTAGATTTTTGACAATATTCCTTCTGATCATAGCCCTTGTATTAAATACATATACTTTAGATTTATGGGCATTTATCTTTGTCCTGAAACTGAAGTGCATAGATAAAGAGTTTTCTTTATTTGAGTTGCTTCTAGAATAGTTGCTTTACCATATAGAAGGGTATCATTTGAAAAGAATGTGTGTGCAATTGCTATTGAAGTAGGTGGTAGTTTGATACCTTTCCAAACTCCCTTAGCATTATTTGCTGAGATCAACCTGTTGAAAGCTTCTGCCATGATAATAAATAAAAAAGGACAAAGTGGGTCACCTTGTCGTACTCCTTGAGTAGCTGCAAAGAATCCTATTGGTTGGTCTGGATCTATCAATGATGCAAGGCTCCTAAGAATTCTTCCTTCTATAGGTTATGCGAAGGTGGGGAGAGGTTAAATGGAATTACAATTTCTATTGGTTCAACAAATATGAGAGAGTACATTGTTGGTGATGGTGGATATCCATTGCTACCATAGTTAATCAAACCTTTTAATGGAGCTACAACATATAATAAAAGTCATTCTAATTTAAACTATATTTAACTCATATTTTTGTTGAACGTGCCTTTGGAAAGTTAAAAGGGGTTTGGCAAATTTCAAATTCAAAATTTTGTCATCCAAATCTACAACTTGCTACCAAAAACTTTTTTTGTGTGTTGTATTTTGTATAATATTATGTTGACACTTGAAGAAGAAGATGTTGAACTTAGTTGCCTTGATGAGTATGAGAATAATATATCAAACAATGAAATAAATTCAATGAATTTTACTACTAACTTATCTCGAATTGCATTAATGGAATTTGTCACTAGTAATGAAAATGGTGTGCATCTCAATAGTTAAGGATGATTTTTGATGAAGATTCTCTGAAACCTTCTTACCCATTGTCTGATTTTTATCACCTGCATTCTAGTTTTTTTTAAGAACTCAAGTTGAATTTTATGAAATATTAGAAGACAACAAAATAAGGCATTTACTTAAATGAATTTTTATGATTTTAATTTTGCACTACTATTTTCCCTTTTTTCCTGTTATGGTCTATGATAGATTTATGGTATCTTCATTTACAAATGAATTGTTTGGTTCTCATGCAATTTTATGAAATGTTTTAAGTATAAACAAAGTGATTTAATATCTCTAATTTACTAATGCATTCCACTGTTTCTCATATAATGTGTTGAAATTTTTTGTATGCATAATGTGGAGGCTTAAATAAAGTGTATTTGTTATATAACGATGCCTAGAAGGAATCATGGTCTCATGATGTTCAACGCTACAATTTTTTCACACCATAATTTATTACATTAAGTTCAAAGTAGGTGATATTCTTGGCTACAATAGTAATGATCAATTAAACTCAGTTATCACACCACAATTTACCACATGAAATTTAGATTAGGTGTATTGTTGCCTACAATAGTAATGATTAGTGGAACTCAATTATCATTCCTATTCAATTGGTAATAGGGAAAATTAAATTGATGATAATTAAAAGAATATATAGTTGAATTATATTTTACAAATCGCAATTTACAACTTCTTGACATTTTGTTTAACAACTTTCAAAGTAGGCATCTAGATCTATTAAACCAGACTCCTTTAGTTCAAATGCTTCCATTAAAAAAAAATTAAAAAAATATTGTTTAAACTAAGGTTAGTCCGGTTGGACTAGCCTATGTGTCATGTGATGTGGCATAAAAAAGGTGAAAAATCTGTATTTCTGAAACTTTTCACTTCTGCTCAATTTTTTTCAAGCAAAATATTTTTTTACAAAAATCGAAAAATACCCTTTTGTAGAGATCGAAGTCACAAATCTAGACATGTAATATTTTTAGTATTTTGATTAATTTTCATATTTTTATTAATTAAACATTGCAAGTAGTTTTTTAAAGTTAAAAAAAAGGTTGATTAGAAATATAAAAAAATATTAAATGATATTAGAAAAAAAATTTAAAAATATTTTTCACTAGATGAGAGAATCTTCTCTCTATATAAAAAAAAATGTCCATTTTCATTTTTTTTGGTGATGCCGACTAGTACCCTAATTTTCAAAAAATTTAAAAAATTATAACACCTAAATTTTATTAGTATTTTTACATTTGATCAGTTTACATCATTTCAAAATTCAATTTAGAAATGTCACTTTTATGTGATCGAAGTTAAATAGTTTTTGTTGTGTTGGTTGGTTCCTTTCTAAAAGTGTGACACGGATTTGTGCTTTTACCATGCCAAGATCAGAAATGACTCCCAACCTGATTAATTTCAACACCCAAGACTCAATGAGATCCAAATATCAATAGTTAGTACTCCGTGTCCACTTCTTGTTGTTGGATTCCTTTGATCTCCTTTAGCAAATGAAACAACTCATCCATCAATCTAAATCCTTTGTTATAGAACTGAGAAATTCATTGTTGATTGCATGAAACCAAATGATCTAATTGTATCCTCTCAATATTATCCTCAATTTATGAGCTAATATATTGGATTTAGCTAAGTGATTGATCAATTGCATATTAGGATTATGCCTTGAATTCTTCATCTTTTGCGATTCTTTCCTTAACATTCATTGCTAATTGCAACTTATCCATATTGCCTTGTCTATGTGTAAGATCTAATTTGATATGAGTAAATTTGAAAATCAGAGACCTGCATATCTCAAACATTCTTACCAGTAAGTGCAACAAGTTCCCCTGTTATATTTCTTAAATTTGTGCCTAGACATGCTCAGTGTCTGCCAATTGTTAAAACATTGCTGCAAGTGACTCAAGCATAAGATCTTTTGAAAATTTGGTTTAATGGGAGGTGACTGCAGGATATGTTCAAACAAGACTTTTTGAAAATGTTTTATAAACTATCTACTTTCAAATAAGACAATGCAATATTTAAGCTCACAATCCTCCACATCTTTCCTTAGCAAATGCATCGTATTCCTAACCTGTGACTTGAACCTTCCCCCCTTCCATCCAAATTGCTGAGTTGTCTATCATTGAGCTATTAGCCTTTATAAGTTTGGATCACACAACAGTTTGGATTGGACCTCCTACAAACCATGTGCTCATAGGCATTTACATAAGAAGCTTAAGAAAATGTCAGGTGGGATGGGTGCTTTATTGATAACTACTATAATGGATCAAAATAGATAATTTGTAATCACATACCAAGAAAGTTTTCAGGTGGAAACCCAAAAAAAAAAAAACTGGGAATGTTAAATCTGACGGTGACACGAACATTATAGTTTACTAGCGCTTCCAAAATACTTGTGAACTATTTAAGAAAGCAGCCTGTTGAAGCACTCCAGGAAGAGCGATCTAAGTGAGAAAATTGGCAGCTAAAGCATTAATGAAGAACCCGATCCAAATGAGGCAAAAATAAATGTAGCTTCATGTTTATCATAGATTTATAGAAGAATGGAGTGCTTGGTTTTAGAAAGAGGGTGGTTCACCTACTTGGAATGATGTAGTAATATGGTGATGAATATGTATGGAAGGCACAAGGCCATGATATGATCTCTTTGTTGGAAAGAGTAAATTAATTATAGTCCAACAAGCTGTCGACAGAAACGAGGAGGACCCTCATGCAATATTTAGCCACCCACATTGTCGTACTTAGTCGTTCATCGGATGTTTTAAATCATACACACAAAAGTGTTGAACATTCAGAATTGATTGGCATTCTTTAGACTTAATATGTTCTTTAATATGTATGATTTAAAGCTAATCACAGCTCATACTATTCATCTCATCTACACATCTACACATAATGAATTTCTGAGCTAACTCACTCCTAAGATTTCTTTAGAATTAACTGTGAGTTTGTCTGTAAATGTAATCCATGAGATTGTAAACTCAACGCTCAAGTTTAACCAAATTGATTTATGTTTTGTTTTGTTTTTTTTTTTTTTTGGGTGCTATCTTCATTTTGGTTTTTGGCAATTAGTCAAAGTTACCAAAGGTGTTAAGGAAGTTGGTCTGGATTGTTGGTGAAGGGCTTGTCATAGATGAATGGAAAGGAAATGAATAAAAAATCCCTCAAGAAATGGTCTCCTGCCAGTTGATTAAGCCGTCGAAGATAAAGGTGATGTTGTATGAGAGTGTCAACCACCCTGCCTATTTGAAGAGGTGTTATCATTGAGAGAAGAAAGGAGGGTTTGTACAAATAAAGAGACTGTTAAAATTTGTTTGCAATTTATTCGAGAAATTGCAGCTATTTTTCTTTTGCAAAGCAACTGCTGAAAAGAGAACTCGTCATTGTCAAAGAGTAGAATTGTATAAAAAATTTCAATCCAGCCGCTGCTCTTAAGATAAGGAAGGAGTACTTTTAGTCTAAGGCACTCCACAAAAAGAGGCGATTTGACAGCAGGCCAAACGAGTGTAGAAAGATTGCAGAATAAAGGAGAGTGAAGGTGCTAAAGTCCTCAAATCAATCATCATCAAGGAGGAAGATTTAGCAAAATCGAAATCAATTTTATAAGCAAGTTTACATCACTCGAAATTTATTTCAACGGCAAAAGCGAGTAGAAGAGTAAATAAGGAAAAGACGAACTTGGAGGAAGAAATAATGAATGTTAAAGAATGCAATGTTGAACAATTTATATGATTGTTCAATAGAAGTGAACAGATCTCAATGGTCAATGAAGATTATGGCATGGATGGTAAGGTGATTAAGTGCAAATTTGATGGTGAATTAATGAAGACAGAAGAGAATGGACATGCACGATGCATGGGATGGAGTAGAATCCACCTTTATCACCCAGTCTAGGGTTTCAAGGTCCACGTGGAGAAAGCAGCTCAGTTTACTTATTAAGCATTTGAATCAATAGCAAAGTTTGCAGTATAATCGACATTATTGTGAATATGGAATGAACAGGTACGTGGCGTTTTATTTAACTGACTGAATGCAATGGTTTGAAAGACTAACAAAGAGAGTTGTATTGGTGACTCGGGCAATCTGCATGGAAAATGAACACAAAGAAGAACCATTAAAGCAGTGTCGCACAGGGTGAGTGAGTAAAGCAGTAGGACAATTAAACAAAATAAGGGATGGGTAGTGTCCGGATAGCAGCTAACCATAAAAAAATAAACAACACAAGCTGCAAGAGTAAGCAGCTTTCCCTTGCCCCTTGTATATATCATCAAAATTATGAGTTTTTTGATTTGTAATAGTTAACATCTTTTAAAAATATTTTTCTTCCAACGCTTTTAATAATTTATAGGTTAAAACTAATTTAAATTTTAATTAAATTATAATAATTACTATTAGAAAAGCATTAAGAAATGAATTTTATTTTTCTGTTTACAAGGGTCTTCATATCAATAATTTTATGGAGGTTCTTGTCATTTTGTATGCTATGGAGTGTAGTTGTGCTCTTGGCACTTAGTTGTGGTTATTAGCAAAATTAAAGATTAAAATAGAAAATTGCTGATGGAGGAAATTGCTAGCATGATCAAGCTCAAATAAGACAAACCAGGAATTAGAAAGATGAAGCTTTTAAAGGGAATGTTTCTTTTCTTGAAGTGCTTGCATGTACTAAAAAGCAAGAATGTTTTATATGTGGCCAAAAAGAGATTTTTCATTTTTGGAAGGAAATTCAGTTTGTAGAGGCTATAAATTAGAGCATGATGCTCATTGTAAAGGGGTTAGACTTTCTAGATTGAAATTCTTAGTTAGACTTTTAGAGATAGTAGTTTAAGAGTTAGATAAAAGAACTCACATAAGGTGTCTACTGGCTATTGTATTTTGACTTTTTTTTGTGTTTGCATGATAGTTTAGTTTAGTTGGAGACAATCTAGATACAAATAGAAATCATATGTTTACCCAGTTTAACTTTTTCAATATGAAGAAACCATGTTTGCTTACTTTAATCTGCACATGCATATGGTGATTAATATTGATGTTAGATGTGTTTTACAATTTCTACCTCTGATTTTAGCTTCATTAATATGTCATGTTGCTAATTTTATGTATGAAGGTTCTAATGCTCCTAGGATTTCACTTTTTCTCTCTTTTTTTTCCCCTCTAGTTAGTTTAGATTTAGTTTAGATGTTGGAGCTTTGCAGATAAGTCTATCCACTCAATTATCCAATTCTATCATGGCCTGACTACATAGACCTTGGGGTTATCAATCTTTCATGGTTGGTTACCTTTTATGAAAGGTGACATATACTTTCATATTCTACCCACCTCTTGGTGAGTGTGTCAAAACACTCAAGACCCTTAAATATATTTGTACTTTAATTGTATATTAGCATCGCCTTGTTGGTTGTTGAATTCTACTTATAATTCTAGAATTTGATGTACCTATAGAAGGAAAATGGGCTTAGACTTTAATTATGGAGAAAAAAAAAGGGCTAAGCATAGAACAACTCAGTAAAATATTTACAATTATATGTCTAAAATGGGCTTTGAACAAACTAACCATACAAAGAAACTTATAGTCATCAAGTTACAAATGATATGAGCTAGAGATCCATCAAATATACAAACACATCAACATCATTGCATATGAACTTTATCTAACAATGAAAAGGAACCAAACCATAGACAAAACACCACATCAGTGTTTCTTCTTATACTAATTTGTGAATACTTTTGTACAACAATTCTTGATTTCTATTTAAAAAATTAATACTTCTACAAACAACTAATTAACTTCTTGAAGCTACAATTGAATTTCTCTAAAATTCCTAGATCTAACTTTGTACCAAAAAAAAGCCCTTTTATAGGAAAGGCAAGGAACTCATAATACAATTAATGTTGATGATTAATATTACATCTACATTTAATATTTGAAGTTCCATTTCATATATATCATCCCTATCCAATTATTTTTTGTTAATTTTTTTCCTTTACAATTATCTTTATAGTAAAAGACAAAAATGCATCCTTCAAAGTTGACTTTCTAAAGGTAAACCACCTTTTTGGATAACTTGCACATCATCAAATATCTTTGGCATTGAATTCTAGAGCATCAATCTTTATCCACCTTCAATTAGTTTTGCCATTGCTCAATTTTTTTAGGAGCAATTTATATAGTTGGTGGTCCCATGGATATTTATTTTTACTACTTATCTTTGAAAAAATGTATGTAATAATTTTGGAGTAAATTTAGGAGAAAGTATTGGAAGCAAATAAAAAGGAGGGAAAGAAATTTGTGGAGCCACATATCATTTTTCTCAATAAGCAATTGCATGGGGACAGGGGTTAGAGACATTAAACAACTAACAAATATCTAAAACAACAAACCATGAAGATCTACATAATATCTAAAGTAGGGTGGTGGGATAAAATATCCTTCTATAGGATCAATCATCTTCAAATAGAATATCGTGTTTTTAAGAGAAAATAATGTATAGACTACAAGATCTAGACTACAACTTCTAATCGATCTTATAACATTTTCTATAAGCAAGAATTTAATTAAATATAACATTTTATCATGAAATAAAAGAATTATGTAAAAAAAAGCCCGCTTTGGAATATTAAAGCTTAAAAGCATTCAAAAAGTTTATCATTGAAAATTATTTGAAGCACAAAGTGATAATTTTCATAGAAAAAGATATTGAGTGTAAAATGAAGGATAGAACTGTTACTTAGGTTAGGGTCTCATGGAGGGGGATTCCTAAAAAAGAGTTTAGAATTTTTTTACTCTCATGAATATAATAACTTTGTCTTCTATATTATGTGCATGATAAAAAAAAAAAATAGAAATTAAACTTAGATGTTTGACAAGTGGCAAGTAACATCCTAAGCTTGTGGGGCAATTTCTAGCCCCACCCCATTTTCACCCCCTCAAATTTGCAGCCCTAAAAAGTAGGGGATTCTATTTTTCAAGAAAAAGATTCCAAATAAGGAGCTACTTATGAGCATTTTCTGCTTAAATTTAAGCAGTGTTCCCATGTAAAATTCTAATTAAGGGAAAAAGATAAATTGGAATCTTTGCTAGAGTGTTCTCATGTAAAATTCTAATTAAGGGAAAAAGATAAATTGAAATCTTTTGCTATTTTAGTGGAGCAGCAGCTCTTGAGATAACCAGTGGCTGCTTATTAAGAAAAAGACACATGGCTTCACCATAAATTTTTGCTCTCCTATTTACTTGCCTAAAATTTTGCTTACGAATTTTATTTATAAAAAAAAATATCAATAATTTCATTTACAAAATAATTTAAAAAGATTGCATAAAGCCACATATCAATTTTTTTAATATAGAATTCCAGCCCTCCTTTTTTTTCAAAGCTTAATTTTTATTTCTAAGTAAGTAGTAGTTGCTCCACTAAAATAGGGAGAGATTCTAATTTATCATTTTCTTTTAATTATTAATTTGCATGAAGACACTAGCTGCTTATTATCTGTTTATTGAATATAAACAGCTTATTTTAATTAGCAGTGACTGCTCAATGTTTTAAGGTTTTAACGAGTAAATTGTAGAGTAGGTGGTCCCATTAACAGTTAATTTTTTTAATTAATCCATAAATTCTTCTAAAAGGCCAACTTTTCTTACGTATCTCACATCCTGTTGCTGACAACTGCAATATGATCTATTTTGCCATAGATTTGAAGAGGACAGATCATTCGGGCAAACATCCTTTAGACGAGATGACCTGCAAGTGAAATAAAACAAATCAAACACATCATGGAATACATCAAAGCAAACAGAAAGGCTTCCAATTTCATGTTTCCATCGATGCCTTTCATCACTCCATACATGAACATCCTCTCCAAAAAAGAAGAGCTGAAATTTATAACAATCGCCATAACCAGAGCAATCATGGTCTTACCTCTTATTAAAAAAAGGGCCTTCAGCACAGCTTGTATTCGGTAATTGTTCTCTTTCATTACACATAGTGCAATCATGGTTTTCCCTCTTATAAAAAAACAAGGCCTTCAGCATAACTTGTATTCCATAATTGTTCTCTTCCATTACACACACAACTGTGGCCAAATTGCAGACAATTTAGACATGGGCAAAAATAGAATAAACAACCCCTCCTCCCAAAACACCCGCAACTTCCCATTTAAAATTAAGTCCTAGAATGCACACCAATTTCATTTTAATGTAGAATCAAACACCAAAAGCACAATATTTTCTCCAATCACCAGTACACTTGCCCATATACAAAGTCACCACCAGGACTTTCCATAGTCTAGGAAGTGCTTGAAATAGTTTTCCTCCAAAATGTGTATTGTCCTTGCATATATGAAAGCCACTACATCCCTGCATATATAGAAGCCATTGTGTGGGCCTCTGTTGCTCTGCAAGTAGTGAAATGTGATGAGTTTGCATTCCTATGAACTTCTGGCAATTACAAAAAAATATTATTGTGTACAATTCTCATATTATTTTTATCTCACTATGTCTTATGGCATTAAGAACACCAATATATTTGGCCAATTTATTGGTGAATTAATATTGAATTACATATTTAACCAAACATGTATTTGTGCAATTAAATCTATCCAAACATTTTATGGATTACCTATATATATTTTTGTTATTGTCAGTGCAGCAACATTGAATTACTTATGAAAATATTTTATAAGATTTCATTGTATAATTTATTTTTTTATCGGGTGAATATGTTTTTCCATTCTTACTCAAATCAATTTGATCCATACAACAAACTATTTGGTCCAGCAATGTCTGATATCACAAAGACTTTTTAGACTTTTTATCAACTAGTTGTAGGTATCAACATGTTTGTCTAAACATTGGAGGCATCTATCAGCCCACTCACAGTATCAAGATTTTAAAATTTATTAGTCCACAACTCGGGGAAAAATATATTCTTTATTATTTTAAAAGATTCAAAATTTTACAACTTCTTGTGTGTCTGTCACTATGAAATAATAAAATGTTAAGATCTATGAAAGCATCAACCACATAATACAATTGATGAAGAAAACAAAAAAAAAGACTTCCAAAGTTGATGCAACCAATTCCATATTAGGTCAGATTTTTATTACATTGGGTAAGAATATTTTTATTACATTGGATCACAATATTTCAAAGAGGCTTATCAAAATCCAGGCTTCAATTGTTATGATGCACAATATTTTTATTATTATGCACGAATTTCATTAAGGCCATTAGAGCCAACCTTGCAATTCAATCACTTGGTACTGCTTCATTATTTGGTATATTATACGATAATTAGCTTCATTGTCATCTTCTTCAAATGTGAACATAATATTATGCAGAATACAACACACAAAGATAGTTTTTGGCAGCACTTGCAAATCTGGATGAAAAATTTTTGAATTCAAAATTCGCCAAACACCTTTGATCTTTTCAAAGGAACGCTCAACGACAATTTGAGTTGAAGATAGTTTAAAGTTGAATAACCTTTGATTATCCGTTGCAAGGCCATTGAAAGGTGTGATTAACCATGGTAGCAATGGATACCCACCATTACCAACAATGTACTTTCTTATATTTGATGGACCAATAGAAACTGAAGTTCCATTTAACCTCTCTCCACCTTCACATAACCTATAGAATGATGAATTTCTGAGCAGCCTTGCATCATTGATAGATCCAGACCAACCTGTAAAAACATCCATAAAACGCATATTATTGTCAATGATGGTTTGGTTTCTAATGACATGTTGTAGTTGTGATCACGATCATACCAATTAGATGAGCATTCATTAGCTGGAAGCTCAAATTCAATATGAGTTATATCTATAGCCCCACAACAATTTGGAAAGCCTTCTTTTTCTACTATTTGAATCCATAGGTTCATTAGCTGGAAGCTCAAATTCAATATGAGTTATATCTATAGCCCCACAACAATTTGGAAAGCCTTCTTTTTCTACTATTTGAATCCATCACCTATGCAGCAAAATTAAAACCAATTAATAAAAAATTGTACCAAGAAAAGAAAGCAATGTCTATACTTTAAATATAGAGTGTAGACAATGTGATTGCAAATACAATGATACCATTCAAGATAATAATATGAATCAAAACATTGTCTATAAAAGATACCATACACAAGGCTAATTTATGACTCAAAGAATTAATACAAAAAATACAATGACAAAAATGTTATTATAACTTTAAAAAGATACACTTTATTCATAAGCAGTTTCGCACATCTTATTTGTTTTATTTTATACATAACCATGCTCATTTGGACATTAATTTTCTGCTCTTCAAGTTTGAATAACCTTTATTCAATCAAATTATCCTTATTCATCCGTTGTTCATCCGTTTCATGCGCCCCTCATAACATCCTTGATGCCTGCTATCCATGGAAAGTACTATATTTGCTGGAACCTACATTAAAACAACTAAGTTTGTGAGAAACAAAACTACTAATCCCTTAAAATTATCAATATTAACTCTTTAATAAAAAACTCAACAATAAGATGCAGTTGTATTATAAAGATAAATGTTATAAAAGTTTGGGTTTGCATTGATATTTTTGTTTGTGCTCTTTATTTTAATCTTTTTTCTATAATTTGTAGCAGAATTATTGAGCATTGTCTGCAATGAAATTGTGGAATGAGTTTTGTAAAAAATTACAATGTAGGTTTTTTTTTTTTTGTTTATGTATTGATTGATTGTAACTTGTGTATGCTATTAAAAATAATCCAAATGAAAGTATTATAGTCTTATATTGGGAGGGGGTGACAAAAAAGGAGTTCAAGGCAATATATTTTGAAAATAGGGAGATTCTTTAATATGCCATGAATGTGTGTGCTATAATTCAGGTTCACTAAGTGAAGCCCTCCTGAACATATTAAAGAAATATAAGAAAGAATCATCTCAAGCTTCTCATCATTTGAGGTGGAAGATGAAATAGATTTAGAATTTTATACAAAGTGTTTTGAGCATGACAAGGGAAGGTTAGTGGTGAGTGGTATATCAAGCGACATTCCTTTCATTGGTGGGACCATTACATTTTTAAGTTAAATGTGATGAAAAACGATTTCATAGCATCTTTCCGTTGCCATATGCATTGTTCCAATTTCTACGTCAATCATTGTATGAAGATCTTAAGCAAGATGATATACCTCTCTCCTTAGCAACATCTATTAAAAGTAGGGTGCTTTCAGTTGAGAAACAAGTTGCTATTGCTATTTTAAGACTATCATCTGAAATGACTATGATTAACACAAGTGAACTTTTTGAGTGTGTAAAGTCAACAATTGGTAGAGTTATTACAAAGTTCATTAATGTTATGCATGTTAGGCAAATTTGTCCTCCAAACAGTAATAAATTGAACTTTTTGTGTCATGCCCTGATTTGATTTCATCAATGATTTTACAATATGAAATGTATGAACTCAACGGTTATCAGGAACTAAAGGCTAGGCTGCTGCCAATAGTCTAGGAATTTCCCGTACCATCGCATGAAACTCAACGCTGGTATAATCAAAGAGGTATAGACCAAAACTTTTATCAATTTCTTCACAAGTTCAATAAGCAGACATTACGGCAAAGCTAATTTCTCCAACTTTTCCTCATGATCTTTTGTCAAAATAATGTTTTTTTGTTGCAGGTTTGCATGATCAAATTTATATTGAATCCATACAAACATATATAAACTTCAACAATATTCTCAGCTGATAGGAAAAGGATGGAGCATAAATCTGCAATTGTTGGAACAAATAATCACAAAGTAGATTTTCAGCGTAGACAACGTTCCAGAATGAAATATCTTCTACCAAGTATCCAAAGTCTCTGCAACATGCACAGTGAAGGTATGATTCTGCACGTATATTAGAATTGAGCAGCTCAAATCATCCATTGCTCTGCAAAATTGAATGGTCCACTTGTCTGATAAATACATGATAAACTGAATGGTCCAATGTGCCCTCTTAATGAATCGATACATGGTGTGCAAAACTTGCTATTATTGGAATAAATTAACTTGTATCAAATCCAACTCTTCCATTACTGTATTAGATAAAAACCCCATCTATGTTACAGTTGAAGATACATTAAAAAATGCAGGCATGACTCCATGTTATTAGTAGAATCATGTTTTAAGCGATAATTTGTGACCTGCGACAATGCTCATCAACCCTCTTCATTGTGAATGCATGACTCAGAAACATTTTGAATTTATCCATCTTAAATGGCCAATGCACCTAGGAAATGATGAAGATATCAATCATGCATGCAATATACCAAAGTAGTTTTTGTGAGGACATTTTGAAATTATGGGACACTTGGCGTCAAGAGGAACTACGAAAATATGAGCTTTTAGGTCACTTCAACAAAACGGGAAGATAAAGAATATTGTGAAAACACAAGGATAGTTGGGGTATTGCAGGGTTTTAAAGGTTATGCAGATATATCCTATGTTAACCGGATTTCTACAATACATTAAAATCTAGAAAATATGAAGGAATAAGAGAAATTGTGAAGAAATTTGTGAAAAGATAAAGATGAATGGGGTATTGCAGGGTTTTGAAGGTTATGCAGATATATCTTTAAGTCAATTGGATTTTTATAATCCATTAAAACTTAGAAATTATGAAGGAATAAGAGAAACGGTTAAGGTTTGATATATGTATATATGGTCATTGTGGGGAAATGATGGTGGTCATAATTTGTTCTGATAGTGAAATAAATCTCGTTCCCAACAGAATTGGTGGAAACTCAACAAAGCTTGGATAATTAAAGGATTATGAGGTGACAAAGACATATCCAAAACCTTATTAAAAAAACCACAGTTCAAGAAATAAATTTCATAGAATAAAGCACAAAAATAGAAGTTGTTGTAACACCACAACATCCCAAAGTGGTGTGATTTGGATAAACCTACCCCCTTTGGTGAAAGCCATCATAGTGGTAGATTGATATTTTATCACCACAATTTGAAGAGGCATTTTGAAGGGTTCATTAACAATCAATTTTAGTAAAAACCTTTCGGTACAAGATTCATTATAATGTCTAAAATAATAATTGTTAAATCCAAACAAATTTTGAAACACAGTCTTACAAGATTTATTGTTAAAGCACTTTTTGACATGTCATGAAATCAAAATTCGATAACAAGTCCATGGTTAAAACATTCTTGGTGTAGGATAACATCTTATGTTTATATCTTTTTTTAAACATCTGCTTAAAACTTCCTAAAGTCAACATGGACTTAATGATATTGATCTAGCAATTTTAAAATAACTCTAGAAATGAAATACACTAGGTCAACGTACCCTTCACACCCACATAATATTTCATATATATTTCAAATGATTATTATCAAATAAAAAACCTCAGACCTAGTTGATTGGAAAGATAGAACAATTTGATAGATCAATGCAATCAAATTTGATAGCAAAACTAGAAGATTTAGGAGATTGACCTCAACTTGAAATAGATGAAATGAGATACAAAACACTAGACCTAACTCAAATAGTCAAATTGAATTGATCCATTGATGACCCCATCATGTGGGATGAAGTGGAGAGCATTGAGAAATCACTATTGTAGGATTTTGAGCAGTCTAAGACATCATGAAATTCTAGGACAACATGGACATTTTTCAAATTCTAGTTAGTGTGAAAAAATTACATCATAAGAAAGAACCACCCAAAGGAATTACTCAATTCTAAATCCTCAAGTCTCAATGACCAAATTCATTGCAACTATGTAGGCTAAGGATTCTCAAACCTTCCTAAAACAAGACATCAACTTCCAAAATCAAAACATCAAGATGAATGACCAAAACCAAAACCAACAAAAAAGTGAAAAACAAAAGACAGTACTCATTTTCAATGGATTGTGTTTGCAAGGAACGACAAATGGCAACTTTGTTGGCAAAATGCTCCAAATTTTTTTAATAATGAACAAAAATCAAGAACCTAGAATCTTTAGTTTGAACTCCCACATCAGGTCAAATAAATCTTGGAAACACGTAAATTCAAGGAATTAGAACCCTCGATTGATATAATCATCTATATTTTGAAGATCCATGTGTGTAAAAATATGTTCATTTCCCATCCTTAGGAGACCAAGGAAATCAATGCTCCATTGCATTAAGCTACAAGAATGATCCTACTTAAAAAGCGACCTAGACATTTCCTTGCTACTAGTTAAGTGTTTATAGACCCGACAAGGTTGTCAATGTGATTACTTTGAACATAGCTCTACTTCTAGTTAGACATCTTTAGTCTTGAGCAATATATATTTGAATCCTTGTAAAGAGTTAATTTTTTTATTAATTTTCTTTTCTTCTTTTCCTTTTTTAATTATTTTGTCATTCTTTAAAACACTTTCTTTTAATTTTCAACTTACAAGCAATGAAGCTTGCTATTAGGTCAAGGAATTACAATGGAATTAAAGTGAGAACTTAAGATTTTTAACTCAACACAATATAATGACAAATATTAGAAGTAACCTTAGGAGTCTTACAATATATTTAGATTTTTTAATACTTCAAGTTAGCTTTGATTAAATTGATTCATTTCCCAAGAACAAGTGACCAAATCATCTAATACTAACAAGAGACTTCCTGTATTAAAATGATAAACATCACAATTGTTTGGAATGATGATAGATACAACCTAGTTTGTTAGTTTCCCAAGTAGAAATATTTGTTCGGTGTTGACTTATCTATCACCTAACTTTACATCTTCATATATTTAGGACTTAATAATCTATTAGCACCATATTGCATCTGAGATAAACAAATCACATCAAAGGTAAAATAAAAATAAAAATAAAATCACATTTATTAGCTAACAATTCATGGTGAAAATCAAATTTATCAATTTGATTTTTTTTAACATGGAACATTTCATCTATTTCCAACTCTTCATGAGGAAAAGATAAAGATTCCATATCTCTATTCTTATATAAATCCTTATAGTTAATCATAATTTCAACTAGATTCCCTTCAAATTTTGTCTCTTTTAAATATGATTTGAATCTTCATTTACAATCCTCAAAATGTGTACCAATATTTTCTTTAATTTTCTACAAGTCAACATTGTTTAGGTGATAATATTCATCATCACAATATGAAATACATGAATTTATCCTATTTAATTCATTCAAATGTAATAATGGTGGAGAATCATTTAATAGTGGATTAAAATTACTTGTTCAGATGATAGTGAGCACTAGATTGATGTTTGATCAAGTTGGTATTGGACACTTGAACTATTATCTTTGATTTCAACCTGTCTTGTGTTGTTATTGATGTCACCATGTGTTGCAAATAAGTTGTTGTGTTATATTGGATGTTGAACTATGTACCTTGTGTTGTAGATGAGTTGTCTAATATTGGATGTCACTATGTTTTGCAGATGGTGTTGTAATGTTATTGAATGGTTTGGTAATGACATTGATTAAGTATGAGGTGTTTCCAAAAGATTGGTGTAGTAAAAGGTTCAATAGCCAAGAAACAATATTTATGCAGGAAAGAGTATTTAATGTCCTAGTGAAAGAATCCTTTGCATTCTGCCAATATGTGAAGATTATGGATTATGGTTTTGGATACAATGTTTATGATTTGTGTATATTGTTTTATCTATTTTATAGGTCCTCTATTTCTCAAATGTTGTAGTTTGTGAGTGGAATATTGGTAAAACTAGTTTGGAGAATGCTTGACCTGGCTCTTTGATATGTGGTTTTCTACATTGTGGCTTGGAGAACATATTTATTTAATTTGCATAGTGTTATAGTTCAAGTTTTTAATGATGGTTCAGTCCATAAGTGAAGTTATGATGTTCTAGAGTTTAGTTATGTCAGTTGGTCTGGGTTCCAACTAACTAAGGTGATGTGATCTATTTGGATCATACACTTTTTGGTCCAGACAAATTTTTGTGGATGATTTTTAATGATGATATTGGTCTCACCATGGTGTGTGTAGATCCTTATTATGTTTTGTGCTTTAAAAAATAATTCTAGGCCGACCGGTTGGCATGCTACATGGTTTATCTACACGTTTCCTTTGGTGTTGACCTTGGAGGATTTGTTAGCGTGTGAAGCTCATAGGAATTAGTTGGAAAGGTTGTGTTATGATGTATTCTATTCCTTTATATATCTTGAAGTGGATTACATTTGATGTTATAGGTTTGGGTGGTCTACTTTATGTAATATTATATATTTTATCTATGGTCGACCTAGTTTAGGGTTTTAGTGAATTATCATGCATATACAGGAGTGCAAATGTATGAGTTGAGAATGGGATGGATGTGAATTGATGTGAAAATTATACAACTGATATGCAAGCAGATTTAAGATAGCAAAAGTGTAAAAGACATATGAGAAAAGTGTGAAAGACATATGAGAAGAGAATCGAGATAGTGTTTGTGATCAGATGTGTTTACTATGATATTGGTCCCTTGCAACAGTGGTTTGAGGATAGTTTCATGATCAGGAGATTATTCATTTCAATTCATTATTCCTTTGCACCTACTAGAAAAAGGTATGTTCCTTTTGGCAAGTTGTGCAATTATTTGTATCTTTCCCTAAGGTTGTGTGCCTTAGTCTTGCAAGTCCTTTTAGGAGCAATGAGCTCCTTGGCCTTGAACCTAAATATTGTAATCATTTATTCATATTGTGAGTGTAATTCTCACTATTGCTTTTCCCTTATTATGTTTCTCCACATAAATTTGGTGTTCATGTATTTGTTCTGTTATGTGCTTTCATGTTTCATAATTATAATGGTAAGCTACTTGTAGTTTAGAGTTTAATAGATCAGAAGTGAAGTGTTTTGAAGTCTGAACGAATTCACCCCCCACCTCTCAGTCATGTGGAGTGTTCAAAAATTGGTATCAAAGCTTGGTTCCTCTTGAAAAAGATTAATTACTTGAGAAAGATTTAGGATGGTGCGGGAATTTTATTTTTATTTCAAAGAACCAAGGTTTGATGACACAATTTACTTTTATTGGAAGGGAAGAATGGAATGTCATTTGATATCCCTACTAATTGGAACATGGGAAAGCATTAAGAATAGATATAGTGTTCTAAAAAATAGTTCTCAAACCCCAGATGAACTTAAGGAACATGAGAACAATATGAAGGCTAAAGTTTCTATTGTCAACTCTCTAAGTGATGCATTATTTTCCAAAGTTGTTGGGTTAAATTTGATAAGTAAGTTTGGAAAAAACTAAGCAGTCTATATGAAGGTGATCAAAAGAAAAAGCGAGTCAAATTGACAAATTTGAAGCACAATTTTGAGAACTCGACAATGTTTGATGAAGATAACATTGAAAGATATATACACCGAGTAAATCAGATTGTGAAGTCTATTCAGAGTATTAGTGGTAAATTAAACAAAACTGAAATTGTAAGAAAGGTGTTACTGACATTACCTAAATTCTACAAGCCTAAGAAGTATGTTATTGAATAAATCCATGATATGGACAAGTACAATTTGGATCAGCTGTATGGATCACTCTCTATGTTTGAGATTGTTGAGCTAAATGAGCTGCAAGAAGAGAAGAAAGATGTTTCCTTCAAAGCTAGCAAGAAGATTGAAGATGAATCCGAGAATATGTGTACGAGAATATGAGTACAAAGAAAAGATTACAAGAATATTCTTTTAGGGTTAGGGCTAATTTTGTTACCCGACTTTGTATATTGCCCTAAAAATTGCATGTTATAAGCGACAACAATGTAAAAAGCATTGTAATGGTGTTGTATTGATTTGCTAGATAAGAAGAAAAGATTGGATGGTTGTGTTCTGTGGATGGAGCTCATCTTGGGTGAACCAAATTAAATCTTTGTGTTATTTTGTGTTGTCTTTTTCTTCATCTTCGTGTATTAGAATATGCATATAATTGTTAATTTGTATTTGCTTTGGATCTGCCTAACCCCTAACACCTATGGTATTAGGTTGGAGAGTTGAAATTAAGAAATTGGGAGAGGATGTAATCATCAAGTTTTGAATAATTATGACCAATTACAAGCTTAATTAATTATATTAAATGATCTCCTGTAAGGGAGAGGAAAATAAGGAATATCATTCAATATTCAATTCTTTTGTGGGAAGATTATCTCCCAACACTCAAAAAAATAAAGATCTCCCAACACTCAAAAAAATAAAGAAGATTAAATTGAATTTGTTGCATGAAAAGGCAGTTTTCAAGAAATATGTTGACAAAGACACCTTGGTTGAATGGATAAGGGCCATAAAAATGGTAATAAAAGAATGGATAAAGGCCACAAAAATGGTAATAAAAGAATATATTAAGGGAAAGTGCACAAATATTGTGGTCAGAAAAGTGGACACCACCCAAAAAAAACATGGAAAAACAAGCAGCGGGTACGCAGTTATAAAATTTGAAATGACCACATACACGCTCAGGTTTGTTGTTCCCGAAGCTAGAGAAGGTAGCGTGTACATGCTAGCTTTAGGAAAAGGAGCACATACATGCTACTTATAGGAAAATGAGCGTGTACGCGCTACCTATCCCTAAAAGACTGCATGTGCGGTACCTATCAAAAAAAGTTTTTTAAAAAAACTAGGTCTTATTTTCCCGTGATAGCTGCATTTTTATTTCCTTTTTTCTTCATTTTCTTTGCTAAACTGCGAACAAGGTGCTATATTTCTCCTCAAACTACGAACAGGGTGTCACATTTCTCCTCCAGACACTATGGATCAAGGTTAGTTTCTGTTAATTTTTGTCTTTCTTTCCCGTTTGTTCAATTTGTTTTATGTTTTGAATTTAATTTCATTAATTTTGATTAGGTTTTTTCATTTTTTGTTTCAAAAACCAAATTCTTCTAATCCACAACAAGAACAATAAAATGCACCTCCTGAAAACCCACAAGATACACCCCTAATTCCTCCTTTTGACCACACACCTGAAACACAGGAGCAATTAATTAATCAGTTAGGGCAAAATACATCTAAAATCAATAGACTGATTGATAAATTCAAAACATCCGAACTTGAGCATCATAAATCCCTCACCACTAGCCTAGAAATATTAGCTAGTGGTGCCATAGATGTTTCCACACAAATTACCAAATGGAGAAACTTTAGGGATAGGTGTCGTCAATTCTATGTTGATGGGTTATCATATGAGGGAATCAAAAACAAAAAAAATAGTAAATAACAAATATGTGCCTTTTTTGTTGATCCTAAAACTGTTCATTCGTTACCTCTTAATGCAAAGAGGTTTCCCATACATTGGTGTACCAATGTGCAGATGAAGAATCTTTTTTGGCAGAGGTGGTGGATGGTCTTTGATGATCCACCTTGTAATAATTATGAGGTGCCATTGTATTTTTTAAGAAAAGTATACTATGAGTTTGTGCTCAATGTGCGGCCAAACTATTTTGACATGAGAGAGTTCCATAGTAGAGGTGGCGGCTCTTCCCAAGATAGACCTGGAGCCTTAGGCGATTACCCACAGAGAGTCGCTACCCCCTAGCACCCAAACCCAAGGTGCATTAGGTTGTCCCAGTAGAGCTGAAAGAGTCGATGGAGCTACAGACTCTTCAGGTGGCCATAGCTTTGAATAGTACCATCATCGAGCATGAGACGTCATTAGCACACCCTATTGTACTAGATGATGAGCCATTAGTTGCTCCAGGTGGCGATAGAGAGCCCATCCAGCATATGTGTGTTAGTTGCTCGAGGATATGCTCGAGGATAGATGATGCAACCGATGCAGATGGATCCACATTTTATTCATGCATGGTTTGCGGAAGTAGATGTCAGGCCCACATGATTGAGGATTTCACGTTGATAGATGAGTTGATGGACAAGGTGTTTGCCCATCAGCGACAATCATAGGTGTGTTGATTTGAATTCATAGCATTTTATTTATCAGTCACTTTAAATTTATAATTACTTAAATGCATTTTCATTTATACATCAATTTAAATTGAAATAAATAATATGCATTTCAAGATGCAGCAGTGGTATCCCATACTCTTCCCCCAGTTACTACAGTTGCAACTCTGATGCCTGAGGTATAAATTTTGTAACATGTTAAAATAGAATAGTACACTTTGAATTCAAAAAAAATACAAGATATACTAACTATCTTTAATGCTTGGTCCAATTTTTGGTTTTTAGGTTTCGACAGGGGACTAAATGTCCCAAATTGATGACATCATGCTCTCAACGATCGATTTTGGCCTACAAGGCTATACGGTATCATATTTTGTACAACCTTTTTTATGTATTGTTTTGATGGAATATGCAAGTAATTTCATTTTAGATTTTTAAAATTATGTTTAATATATTATCTGTACTAATATCTCATGTTAATTTTGTTTTTTTAGGGTACCCCCTCCGCGTCTAGGGCTCGTCCTAAGAAAAAGAATTCCTCAAAAATGTCAGAACGTGGGAATAAGGTAATTGAACACATTTTTAGTTGTACAATTGTTTGAAAATGTTGAAATTAAGTATTAGTTGGGGTTTGTAAATTGATTAGTGTTTTTTGTCTATTTTACATGCACACCGACCATTAAGCTATGTGGATTTGTTGAATGCACCTGATTCACCCGTGGATCAAGAGAGGGCGGAGGTATGTATTTCTACTTTATTTTCTTGATTTCATGATTATATGCACACGTACATGTGAACTTGTGATATATTATAATCTTATAATTTTTTCATATAGGAAATATCCATACCTGTTTCATCAATGGTGAACCCTCCTCCATGCACTAGAGAAGCATCTCAGGATCTAGTACACTTTTGTTTGATATATTACATTAATTGTTTTTAACCTACAATACTTTTCACTATATTAATTTTATTTAATCTTTGATCATATTTTGTATAGGTAATAGCGGTAGTTTCTCCATCGATCGTGAGCCATCCTTAATCCATTGGAGAAGCATCTGAGGAATGGGTACATCATTGTTCTCTATATTAGAGCTTTTAAGTTTTTTTTTTATATTTATATTAGTACATTGTATTAATTTTACATTTAATCTACAATAGACCCCTTCGTAGTACGGCCATAACATGGATCCTTTTAAGTATGTCTTCAAGAAAACTCTTGAGAGTGACAAGGAGAGGAGAGTGAAGACATTAGCTCCTAGATCAGCCAATGAGGTAATCTACATTTCAATTGAAAAGGAATTATAGTTAAATGAATAGTTATGTTGTTAATTGTGAACTATTTTCTACAAAAGAATTCTAACTTGGCTTTTGAATTGTGGTTTTGTAGCTATCTACAGAGTCGCGTACTGCATCGAAGAGGCTTGATTTTGATGATCCACCGCAACTTTAGGATCATATATTGTTATTTTTGGTCATAGAATGACCATTACTTGTAGATGGGTGGCTACAAGAAGTTGAGTCCCACTTTTGGGCAAAAAGTAGAAGTGTTTTCTCTATTTTTCAAATTTTCTGTCGATTGATGACAAAATTTGATGCACTTAGAGATTGCATCTCAAAAAACTTCAGTAATAGAAAATGTAGTGCTCAGAGTCTACTTTTCAAATATGTAATTTATTTTAATACCCATATGGTAGAAATTACTTTTTAGTAGGCATGTTTAAAAACCACCTTTTCAAAATGCCTGTTTCAGAACCATACCACATGTGTACGACCACATTTTTTGTATGCAAATAAATGAATTTTTGCAAATCCTTTTGGGAAATGATACCTAAGACATCAAATATTGATGAGAATATTTTTGCTTATTTTTTTATTGAATATATTTTTTTAATTAATTTTTAACTGACAATAAAGTATATTTTCAAAACATTGGATGTACGACCACCATAATTTGATGAAAATTTCATATTTTTCAATTTTTTTTTTTTAATATTCAAAATAATTGTATGTAGATTGATGTCATATAATTTATTTTTCTAAAATCCTAAAAACAAAAAAGTTATTAAAGGCTTAGTGAACCTTGGTATTTTAGGTTTAGGTTCCACTTTTGATTAATAAATAATACAAAAATAGTAAAAATAATCTTATCACTAAGAAATTTACATTTTTGAAATCAGGACACTAGAAACTCTAATGGGTTTTCGTTTCATAACAAAATTCAATCAGAAAGGCCCTCAAAAAATTAGGCCAAGGCAAAAATCTGATGTTGTTTTACCTTAGTCATTTTTTGGAGGTCCAAGGATAGGCTTGGTGGGACCAAGCCTATCCCGAAGAAAAAAACAATGCTAAGGGTTGTTTCCCGCTCCTAATTTTAACAAATGGGCACCCATTTTTTAAATTCAAAAAACGGGCGCCTGTTTCGCTTTGTACCGTTGAAAGTGAAACGGGCACCCGGTTTGAAAAAAATGGACGCCCATTCAGCTTTGAGCACCTGAACCAAAACAGGTGCACGTTTCTGAAAAACGTGCGCCTATTTTTGAATGGCTCAGGCACTCGAAGCGAAACGGGTGCCCGATTTGTAAAAATCGGGCACCCGTTTCTAGCGAGCTCTTTTCCCAACCTACAGACTTCCGTGGGATTGGGACCCAACTTTGTGCATTTACCCAGATATATTCTACATTTTTATTGTATATCGATTTGGTCATGGCATATGCCACATTTTTGTAATACTTGTATTGACTTGGCAGACATGCCTTTTTTTGATACATATAAATGTTGATATTCAATCCAATAAATGTGTACTGAGTTCATTATTTTTTATTCATTGTATTTTGTGGTTCTCCTTTTATAAATTTAGTTGATCATTTGCCTATGTAATCAACAATATGAATATAAACAACAAAAATATATGATATAAAATATTGCAATTGTGGAATATGTTTTGATAAAATTTCTAAAATGTTGAATTAACCCTACAAAACTCCTTGTATTCAGTTCATTATTATGTATTTGTTGTATTTGGTGGCTTCCCTTTTATAAATTTAAATGAATATTTGCATATGTAATCAACAATATGAATATAAACAACAAAAATTGACAATATGAATATAAACAACAATATGTGTTTGGTGCGAGATCACCCTCACGCTCGCAGTGGTCAAATTTTGGTTGTCGTGTGCACAAACCGATATCACATGTGTGTTCGGGTGGGCATTTTTACACTAGGCATGCTCCTATCGTGCATCCCAAAGCGTCGAAATGTCGAGAGTCATACCCTGCCGATGCGATCTCTTAATTGCCCTAAGTCCAAAAAATTGTCAAACTTTGACGGGTTGTTTCTTCCAATCCATGACACATATGATTGATTTGTTTGAACATTTGGGGTCGCATGAGGCTCCTCTACAATGGCCTATCTCAGTTTTTGATGACTCGGAGCCATTTTCAATTGGTAGCATTTTTTTGCCTACTGCAAAAACCGTCAATTGCATGCAATGCAAAGTTGCAAGATTGGCTAGAATTGATTCAATTCGTCATGTGCACAAACCAACATCATGAGTACGTTTGGGTGGATAGGTTTATGATAAGCATGCCCCTGTCATGCATCCCAAAGCACCGGAACATCGAGAGTCATACCCTACTAGTGCGATCTCTCAAGTGACCTGAGTCCAAAAAATTGTCAAACTTTGACAGACCATTTCTTCCAATCCAGGACACATATCATCAATTTGTTTGAACCTGTGGGGTCACATGAGGCTCCTCTACAATGGCCTATCTCAATTTTTGACAACTCGGAGCCATTTTCAATTGGTAGCATTTTTTTGCTTGCTGCAAAAACCGTTAGTTGCATGCAATGCAAAGTTGCAGGATTAGCTAGAATTGATTCAGTTCATCATGTGCACAAACCAACATCACAAGCACATTTGGTTGGAAAGGTTTATGCTAGGCATGCCCCTATCGCGCATCCCAAAGTGGGTCCAAAAAATTGTCAAACTTTGACGGACTGTTTCTTCCAATCCAGGACACATATGATCAATCTGTTTGAACTTTTGGGGTCATGTGAGGCTCCTCTACAATGGCTTATCTTGGTTTTTGATGAATCAGAGCGATTTTCAATTGGTAGCAGTTTTTCACCTAATGCAAAAACTGTCAGTTGCATGCAATTCAAAGTTGTAGGATTGGCTAGAATTGATTCGGTTCGTCGTATACACAAGCAGATGTCACGAGTGCATCCGGGTGGGTAGGTTTACGCTAGGCATGCCCCTATTGTGCATCCCAAAGCATCAAAATATTGAGAGTCATTCCCTACCGATGCAATCTCTCAAGTTCCCTTAGTCCAAAAAATTATCAAACTTTGACGGGTTGTTTCTTCCAATCCAAGACACATTTGATCAATTTGCTTAAACCTATGGGGTCACGTGAGGATCCTTTACAATGGCCTATCCTAGTTTTTGACGACTCGGAGTCATTTTCAATTGGTAGCATTTTTTTACCTGCTGCAAAAACCATCAGTTGCATGCAATGTAAAGTTTCAGGATTGGCTAGAATTGATTTGGTTCATCGTGTGCACAAACCGACATCACGAGCGTGTCCGGGTGGGCAATTTTACGATAGGCATGCCCCTGTCATGCATCCCAAAGCACTAGAATGTCGAGAGTCATACCCTACCGGCGCAATGTACAAGTTCCTTAACAACCTTTTTGACAATTGTTTTGACAATAATGACAATTTTTGCTCAAATTGTATCTAGTCTCAATCTATGACCCATATGACCCGATAATGACTCAAATAATTCTCCATGATTATACAAGAATCAAGAATTCTAATGATTGACCTTATCACATCACACATACTCAAAATATAGTCACAAAACATTGACACAAAAAATAGTCGCAAAACATTGTCAGATATTATTCAAAAAATTGCCTCTAAATATGGTCAAATCAGCTCTTGGCTATTTGATTATACAACAAAATGTCTTACAAATCATCTCATGGGATTTTATATAAAATTTGGCATTGCAATATGTGTGATTCAGCTCATCGTCATTTTAATATATAAAATTTGGCATGTATATATGTACAAATCAGCGCATTGCCAATTAAATATGCAAAATTATGCCCTTGAAGATGTAAAAATCTGCTAATGGGCATTTATAGACACAAAAAGTGAATATAGAACAATTCGTCGATGATTTATACAAATTCTCAAAAATCATTCTACTCTGAACCGTAGAATCAATCAAGTGAGCCTTCAGGATCGGCTCTAACCCTTATTGTGTCAAGTATTGCCTTGTGGTCAGATTCATGAACTTTCCATAAAATCTTGTTATGAGGTCTACCACGATACTTCATCAAATGAATATTTGTTGCAACGACAAGGTTAGAGAAATGAATAATATGTCTGTGTGTTTCAAAGTCCTCGAACAACCAAACATCAGAATTCTTGATAGGGTATCTCCTAAGCCATGTTCCTGTCATGACAACAGACCCTATTGGGTACTCAATACCCTCTCTGTCAATGATTGTGGTTGTCAATTTTCTTTTTGGCTTAAAACAACGACACAAAAGTAATTTGTTCCTTCTTCATTGTTCTCTTCTACAACAACTGTATACACATGACCTACATTTTATAAAGGGTTAATTAATACAAAAAATAAAGTATGATGTACAACAAAATGAACCAAAAATAATACTTGCAAAAAAATTAACTCAAAAAATCACCTGAACCCACTAGGTCGGATACATGGTCAAAATCTACTGATGTCTCCATCTAGCTCAATTGTAGTACTCTGGGAATTTGATATGTATCAATGAGAACCAATGGTTTACAAGACCATTTGTCAACCCACTCTTGTGATTCACATTCTTCTCACAAACAATACATGCATGAAGAGCAAAACATACCATTTGTCTCATATAGATTACCAGTGAACTTGAATTTGAACTCATAAATGAGTGCATGTCACTCGATCCTACAATTGTACAACAATGGAGAAAACTTTCAATGTTAGATTCAGTGATCAACCAAAAATATCTATGAACCATTGGCGTACCTGGATTACCTAAACCCATCATAGACTTACACCATCACACACTTGTTTTTGCATCTATCAACTCAGCACCACCTTCGTACTTCAAATATTCTCTAGCTAGGGCTCTTTTTACACATGCTCCTGCACCATCGTGCTCTCCCTTACCATGTCCAGTCTTAGTGAAATTCCAAAAATATTGTACACCGCTTTTCATATGCATCCTTGTCAACCAATAAAACATCCTTGCATTCTTGAATTGTGCAGTGCAATTATCTGACCATATTAAGTGTCGGTTGTATCGTATGTTCCTTTCCCTTAAACTATCATAGAAAACTTTAAAGCATCCTTCTACAAACTCTGATGAATGAGTACGATCATCACTTATGTAGAAGTGATTCTCTCTTACAACCTTTCTATCCTCCTCTGTGCTATCATCTACATGCATGAATGCTATGTGTACAAAAATAGAAACTTGTGTAGAATGATAATACATAGATTGCACTTCATTTTGAGGTTGTAGTGTATAATTTTTAGAGAAATCAATGATAGAGACAATGGTGTCAAGAGAAAATGTGTCATTACATAACTTGAATTTCTCATCTAACCATCGAGCTCTATGTGTATGCATTATGTACTTAAACTAGTTTCTCTTGAAACATTTTCATAAATTCAACTACACATATATCATTTTTCACTAGCTCACATCTCTTCAAATATTTTCCATCTTTAACTCCATATGTGACTGTCTTGTATTTTCCAAAAGAAACTAGTTTCGTACCAATTTAATGTGTGCTCTCCAAATGTGCGCATCTTGGTAAATGTTGCAAACCACCACATATAGCACAAGAACCTTCCAAACAAGGCATCTTATAATAAATGCAACCATCATGTCTATTCAATAGTACACTTGAAATAAATTCTCTTACCGACTTAGGAGGTGCTTGTATATTGCATTCCTACAAAACATCGTTAGTGTGCAAAGTAGAACAAATATGACGAAAAATATCATAGTGCATAGAAAATTCAATATGCATCCTACAACAACACGTGGTGCGTACATGATTAATCATAATATAAAAATGTTTTGCCATTTCAAAAAATATTTGAGAAATTCTTATTTGAGGAAACTTTTGAAGGAATCTTTCATAAAATTTAGTTTGAGTCATATCCAAATAGTGTTTGGCATGTGGCTCACGATTTGTAGACCCGATTCACCTTCTAACAACATCTCTTTGGTTGGGTGAAACTCTTGTGTTGTCATGCCAAAAAAATTCAATTAATGTTCTTAGTGCATCAACAACAACCTTGTCTTTGCGTGGTAGTCTACCCGAGAATGCCCAAAGAGAATTATTGTTAAGTTCTTCTATTTTTTCCCGCCTCTTTAATGCTTTACTTAATGTTGTTCTACTAACGTTTAATGACTTACTTGTTTTGCTTATCAAACGATCTTTTTTTATTTTCTTGCTCATTATGGTTGATGTAATGACATGTCGAGTAGCATTAGAATCTTTAGTACGTGATTTTGAACCAATAGCTTAATATGCATCAAATAGATTTCTCACAATAGTTCTTTCACTGTTACTTTCAGATGATCTTAGGCCTAGAATTTTCATTGTCTCTCTAAAATTCAAATTTTTAATCATTTGAACAATTAATTGATATCTTGCGGTTTGATTTGAGTTTTCAAAATAGTTATGTCATATTCTCTTAACCATTCTCCTACAAGTTCGTTCATTCATTTTATCGAGCATTGGCTTCAATATATCCTCATCAATGTCAATTAGATACTTTGGTTTTCTATGAATGATTCTAGGAGGTGTTAACATCGGTGCATTATGTACATTCAATTCATCAAATAGAGAAGGTGTATCTTCATCATTTAATTGATTATTCAATGTGGTATCTTCTTCAATTGCATTAGGTTCATACGGTAAATCAAATGTGTCTTCTTCAATTGCATTAGGTGCATTATGTTCGTTTGGTAAATTGAATTGAGATGTTGAGGATGACATACCTTCTTCTCCCATTGTTCTTATGTCACATAATTTCTTCATATGTTGCCTTTGTCTTTCCTTTTTAGCCTCTTTTTGTTCCATTGTTCCTCACTTGTTCTTTCCCATGGTTGATATCGGTTGTCCTAAATAGAATCATATTACATATATATGTAAACAAAAGCTCATAAACAAACAAATAACCATAAATATGCATCTTATCATTATTTTTTTGAATCAAACTATTAAAAAATCACAATAATATTGAAAAAACTAATAACAACAACATTTTAATCATTTGAAATCATGCAAAAAAAAAAAAAATTCACTTACTTCTATGTGTAAAACAATGAAAGAAGTGCAGACATAGTTGCAGTGGGGCTTTCAACGACCTCAAAAACTTCTTTTGAGACTGTTAAGGCTCTTGGACAACTAAAACTATGTCTATGTACCGCGTACGTGCTATATTAATAACTGCATGCGCGTCGTTAGTCCATAAAATATTGGCAAGCCTAACGGTATTTTTTTCCATTCTTTACTAATAAGTAGCATGCACATGCTCCTAAGCCTAAAAAATGTTATGGCAAGGTAGCTAACTAATAGTCTCAGTACCCCGTACGTGCTTACAAATAAAAAGTACCACGTACGTGCTCCTATGCCCTAAAAAATTTATGGCAGGACAGTGAACTAATAGGTTCAGTACCCCGTATGCGCTATTTGTAGTAGAAAAATGTGAATGAAAAAAGAGAGAGAGAGAGAGAGAGAGAGAGAGAGAGAGAGAGAGAGAGAGAGAGAGAGGGTGGGGAGAGTAGGGGGGAGTGAGAGAGGAGGGGGGTGGAAGGAAGGGAGAGAGAGAAGAATGAGGGGAGGAGGGAGAGGAAGAGAGAGAGAGGGGGGGGAGGGAGGGAAGGAGGGAGAGAGGGAGAGAAGAATGAGGGGGGAGGGAGGGAGGGAGAGAAGAAGGGGTATGGAGGAAGGGAGAGTGAGAGAGAGAGAGGTGGGGGAGCGTCGTGGTGAGGGAGAGAGAAGGAGGGGGAGGGAGAGAGGGGGGGCTGGAAGGGAGGGAGGGAGAGAGGGAGAGAAGAATGAGGGGGCAAGAGGAAGAGAGAGAGAGAGAGAGAGAGAGAGAGAGAGAGAGAGAGAGAGAGAGGGGGGAGGGAGGGAGGGAGAGGAAGAGAGAGAGAGAGAGAGAGAGAGAGAGAGAGAGAGAGAGAGAGAACCATAGGATCTATAACGACACCAAATAGTGTCCTAAGGGGTCATAGAACACCATATGACCCTTTAGAACACCATATGGTATTGTTATGGGTCGTATGGTGTCCCGAGGGGTCATATGGCATCCTATGACCCCTTAGGACACCATATGGTGTTGTTATGGGTTGTATGGTGTCTTAAGAGGTGATATGGTGTCCTAAGGGGTCACAGGACACCATATGACCTCTTAGGAAACAATATGACCTCTAATGACACCTAAGGGGTCATATGGTGGGCTAATAAAATGATATATTATTTTAAGTTATGAATATAACATCATACAATAGAACATTAGTAGTTTAGTTTTGATATAGCTAAACTAGACCATTCTCAGCTTAAGAGAGACTCCAAGTGAACAAACAATGAGGCCTCACTAAAAATCAAGTGCAAGAGTTTGACCTAACCCTAAGAGTATTGCCTTTGTAAAACATATGATGTTATTAAATTTGCAAGGTTATAGGATTGATCTCGATTGTGACTATAGGAATTACACATTTGATTTCTTTCATGGGTATGTACCCTTCCAAGCCTTTTGACAAGTGATGATCATCATATACTACCACTGCCATGCTTACAACAAACTTTAATTTCTTTAGGTGACAAGCATTGTGTAACAACATGGGAACTCTCACATACCCACCACTATCATTCTCCAGGACATCATCTGTGTTACTCTCCCTCTTTCTCTTCCTACCGGTTGTTTCCTTCTTAAAAACATATTACAGGTACTCTGACTCATCATTTTTCTTTGTTTACACTATTTTCCACGTCTACTCTACTCAATAAAAAGTAATTCAAGAAGAATATTGTTGCAGGTTTCCTTGTTTGTCACGGTAATGCACCCATGGTTCAATTTCAGACCCTATTCCTCCTATTCGATATACTCACACAAATCCACCAGTCAATTTTCTTAGGAGAGCATACATGATAAAAATCAAAGAGGAAGTTGCAGACAAGAAATAAATTCACTCACTTCTATAGAAGTGCAGACACAATTGTTGTGGGGTATGGAGGGAGGGAGGGAGAGAAGAAGAGAGAGAAGGATGGGGTATGGAGGAAGGGAGAAGGGGAGAGAGGGAGAGAGAGAGGGATGGGGTATGGAGGAAGGGAGAAGGGGAGAGAGGGAGAGAGACAGAGGGAGAGACAGAGGGGAGGGAGAGAGAGAGAGGGAGGGAGAGAGAGAGAGAGAGGGGGGGATACAATACACTTATATGTCTATATATACTTAATATATTTTATATTATTATATACATATATATATATAAATATTATAAATTATATGTATATACACATATTATATATATAATATCATATTATATATACAATATCATATTATACACACCCAAAATTTAAACAAACTTAGCATGTAGGTGCTATTTATAGTAAACATTGCGTGTATGCACTGTTTATAGTAAAAATAGCACATACACACTTCTTACACCATAAGTACCCCGTACGTGCTTTTTATACCATAAGTACCCCGTACACGCTTTTTACTGTTTAGGCTTGGAAATAGGCCTAGATGACAAAGCTACGGTTTGGAAGTTTGATTTCCCTCCATTTCTCTAATTTTTTACGTGTTTTATTTTATCAACTTAGTTTATCGACTTTGTCATCATCAGGTTTACACTTCATCAAGTGGGTATTTCTAAAATTACCACCATATTTTCACCCATCTTCTAAGCTTTCTAACCATATAACTTTTTAAAAATTTGAACAACAATAACATTATTATTGAATTTCTTTTACCAGTGTCTCCATAGTTCTCATAGACATAGGTGCACCATTTTTTTAATAACTTTTGATATAGTTATCCAAATTTTAAAAACTTTATATATTATTGTAGTTCACTTGATTCTTTACAATTTAAAAAAAATAAAATTGTATTTTCGATTTGTTTAGTGCAACTTATGCTTCGCGCACAAACAGGTACCTAATTTTTCAGGATGTGCTCAATTGGAAAAATCATAAAAAAAAATACTCAACAAAAAATTACAAAAAAATACACATCTTCTAGTGTTCACTCTTAACTATCTTTTTGCCAAAGGATTTGTCAAAATACTAAATCTAAATATGATTTTTTTTATGCGCACGTCAGACACTATGTTATATTGGTCTTTTTTTCATGCGCGAAGGATTTGACCCCCTTAAGCTTATCCAATTTTGAAAATGTTTAGTAGTTTGGAAACTAGATTCAGAGTACTACAATATTTGTTCTTTGATTATCTTCATATCTTGAGTGGATGACTTTCAAATTTTGCCTCCAAGTTCAAGTTCACCTTATTTCAGAAAAAAAAAAAAAAAAAAAAAGTGTCCACTTATACCCCCCTTTTTGACCACCATCTTTGTGCACTTACCCTTGAGGCTTAGGATAAGGTTATTGAACAAATAAATTCAATTCACTCTTTGTTGTCTCATATAGAAGAATTCACTAAGAGCTTGCATGGGACCATTCCAAACAAGAAGCTGGATAAGGAAGCCATTACAACTGCAATTCAATATTTCAAGGAGAAAATGTATAAGAATTATTCTCCATAGGTAATACAAGAGATGATGTCAATAAAGAAACATCTAGAAATAATGTAGGAAGAACTTCCCCAACTAGCAGATGCAAATAAGAAGTCCAGGTCCTTTGTAAAGAAACTGATTATAAGTTGAAATATATAAAGACTCCAGATGTGGATGAGTTATAAGCAGTGAAGGAAAGTTTCAAACAACATTTTTCCACTGATGACTAAATTTGGATAACAATATATTCTCAAAATAAAACTTCCAAAAATAGAAGCCAAAAATCAATCAAAAAGGAGATAAGTTTGAATTTTTTGTTTTCTAACAGAGAGCTCCCAGTTTTGGTGGGGTTGAGTTTTGATGATGAGGGGTGTCTCACTTCCTTGTTTTTTGCATCAAGATCACCCAAATAACTCCCAATTAACTAGAAGGGGGTACTATAGGAAAAGAAGATTTGTTTTTGTGCATTCCAGTGGGTAAAAGGCAGTTGGCCAATGGCAGTGTGAAATGGTGTATCTAGTTGTTCCTATTCATGAATTTGGCAACCCAAATTAGTTGTTTACCTTTAGGTTAGAGTTTAGGGGAGTCAAGATTTAGTTTAGACTTATTTTTTTGTTGTTTTTCAACTAGTTTTATTTAATCTTATGTTGTAATTTCACCCAGAAAATCTAGTTTCAAGTTTGTTAATTTCTAGTTCCAAACTCAGTATAAATCCCTCGTTTGCTTGTAATAGGGGTGTGGATATTTGGCATATACATTCTATTGAGATATTAATACATATTTGGTGTGATATTTCTACCAAATCTTGTGAAGTGTGAATGAATTTTGTTCATATTTTTGTATTTTAGTTTGTGCTTAATGGTCCAAACAAATATTATTAAATGGAATTGTTGATCATTGAATGATTCAAGAGAAAAGGATAAATCATCTGTAGAAAATTTTAAAGAAATATAACAAGAATTTTGTCTTGCATGTGTGCATTTATAATGGTTGTGCAATGTGATGGGTCCTAAAAATGATTATGGTATATTGTTTGTTTCTTTGGATGATTGCATCATATTCTATCAAATTTTGATAATATCGTTTATGCATATATGGTTCATTTTTATTGTTTTATTTTTCATGCTTTGAATTACTCATTGTTTAGCATTGTCTATTGATTTTGCTTTTGAAATTGATTGCTCTTAACCAATATCTTTTGCATTTTTTTACAATCTCTAGTAGTGTAGAACAATTAGTATAAATTACAATTTTTCAAGTTTGCATTTCATTCAATATATCTTCAAAAAATATTTTAAAAAATTGCATTTGTTTGAAAGGTTGTTATATTCCTAGCAATTTAACTAACAGGCCCCCTTGTTACAACAAATTGTTCCCATTGATCTATCTTGCACAGCTAAGACCTAGCCTTCTGGAACCTTGGAGCATACATTTGTGTGCTTTTCAAGAGATGAGTTTCATATTGAATATCTTGTCGTTGGTCATGTTAACACTGCAATCTACACGTAACCTTTTAAATATGAAGCTATTTTAATTGTAAAAATGCATTGTTCATGGATAATTTATACCTTATCCTAAAATTCCAAGAAATCAACAATCGTAATCATTGCCCATTACAAACTATCAACAACCAATTATCTTTAATCATTAAGAATAAGAATAATTTCAACATTTTAATTTATATTAATAATTCCCTCTATTTCTCTTTTCCTCTATAATTCTTTCTTGAGGTACTAACCAGCTTATATCATAATTTACAAACATACATAACTCTTCAATATAAAGGTTTATATGAGATTAAGCATCATAACATTTATAATTCTAATAGGGTGAGAGAAAACATTCATTAACTATAGAGTTAAAATCTAGATACTCTTTTAGATATCCTTAGTCAACCTAAATAAATTTCAACAACAACTTAAGTTTTTATATGAACAACTACATAAATATATATTATTTTTCCATAATATCCTTTTAACTTTTACTATCTAAAGGACAAAGCCTCACACAAAATAATCCTACCTCATATATTTTAAGACAGAAGTGTGATTCTTCAATTGTTTCTATCATTTGTTTAACTAAGACAAGCACAACCTTCATCAAAGAAGATGCTTTTGTATGCCTATTATGAAGTCGAGATAAATTTGCAAGATACGAGGAGAGATAAAAGCAACATGAATCAACATAAGGTCTTTACAAATTTCAATAAAGCATTTTATTTAAAACAATAATAGTACAAACTTCAAACATATATGAGTATGTAGATTCCTTTAGGTGAATTTAGATTTTATTTCTTTTTGAGCCCTAGAGTATCATTATTTCTTTATAAGTAAATAATCTCTCATATAATAGTTATGTCTAAAGTAGAATAATAATATTAGCTTTACTCTTAATTATGGTTCAAATGTAATCTATTGTTTCAATGATAATGCAAATAAATCTTCCTTCTTAATAACTAAAGTTTGTAAATATAATTTTTCAATTATATCACGCAATTATAATTATTCAACAATACAATTTACTAATCTACAAGATTATACATTTTTATTTATAACAGTAATTCTTTCTAATGTAAAAGTAGTGTCCTTCATAAGAGCTGTGAAAGAATATCAATATACGTATTATATTGATATAAAGGCATATCCCTAATAAAATAAAGACATTAAAGTTAATTTATATTTTAACCAAATCAATTGTTTAAGACCATTATCCAATCATAGGCAACTAAACCTACTCATTTATATTATTAAACTATCATCCTCTAGAAATTTCATAGGAAAATAAACTAACAAATATATATTATTATATATATAAAGTAAGTCGAGAGATATCGAGGCTTTAATTTTAATGTCCACAAGACTGAAATTCCTTTTGTGATTCAGAGATGATAGTCACTACAAGAGATAGCACATTAATAAATGTAAAAATGGAACACAAAACATTGAACTGAGAGACTAAGACTATTGACATGACATTTCTTTGTAAGAGACACACTAGGAAGAGGTAATGCTAGTCTTGAATCATCAAACAGGTCACAGTGAGCATAAGTTATGACTCGCATACTAACTATCTAGAGGCATTTAAATGTGATGGTAATATCAGTGTAAGGCGAGTGATTTCCAACTCACCACTTGATAGGAAAGGCAAAATTAAAGGGTAACCTGGATCTTATTTAAAAACTTAGTAGCAAGGTCATTATAGTCGACGACTTTTACATCCAAAAATGAAAAACCAGGCAAAATTCTAACATGAATGGATCAAAGTGGCTAAAGAATATAGAAGCATATGATTCACACATGCAAAAGCTTAGAGGATGTTCATGAATAATGCAATATTTTTATAATTGGAATCTAAATCTAGACATTCTTTGTTGGCAATTGACACTCTATTGGTAAGGTTTCATTATGTTGTCATTGATGGCAACATGATTTTGGGTTTCGACTTCATATGGTGTATCGGCGGGCACTTCACTGACTCTACACTGGCACCGACGAGATAGAAGATTTCTTTGGTCAGCGGCAATGCAGGCCAACATGGCATGGTAAAGGATATCGGTATTGGAGGCTGACACATCTTGGATCTAGCATCGACAACTTGTTTTAATGCTTATTCATTTATGTTATAAGGCCGACATGTAATATGTAATTGTATATATCCTTGTAAGCCGACATAAGGCATAAATTTGTATAGGGTATATAGGGGAGATTGATTAGATCACTTTTGATATGGATGGATAAGGTTATGGATGTAATGTAATGCAAAATATATTAGAGACTATGTAAGTGAGGAATTCATTGTAAGGGTTATTCCGGTACTAAGATTTAGGGTTTTAACCAGAATAGACAGAGCTTAAACCGGAGCTGTATTCTGGCATAGGAGATGCTATACTAAGCAGTTCACTATTCTCTGGATTGTTGTCTGGATTGTTATGTAGTCAATGAGGCTCCTTTTGTGATGAGAAGTGAGCTCTAGGTTGTAAGCCTTCCTACAAGTGCAAGCCCATCATATATTGTAATATCTCTTCATATGGGCAGTGAATTGATAATGTGGGTCACAAATCCCACCGTGGTTTTTCCTCATTGAGGTTTTCCATGTATAAATTTGTGTGTTATGTTTCTCATTTATGTGTTTGCCTTATTGGTTGCATTACTTCTTTCAATTCTATTTATATCGGTATACCGATTGGTGTATGTATGTTTTGTTAAGGCTAAAATCTTTTATTTCATTATAACATTGATTCACCCCCCCCCCCTCTCAGTGTTATTGGTTTCCAACAATTGGTATCAAAGCCTTGTGCCTCGAAGGAAGTTTAACAACTTGAGGAAGATCCTAAAACCGGAATCATTGAATATGACTTTGGAGAAGCAACTTGAGATGGCACTTGAAGATTATGATGTTGAAAGATTGAAGAACTTAAAGCTAAAAGATGAGTTGAATTCTACTAAAGAATTTATTCTTGTCCTACAAGAGAGACTTTCATCTGTTCAAGCTAGGAGGAAGGAACTTTTCCAAAATCAAGATGATGAAGATGCACTTAAGGAACAATGTCAGAAATTAAGTCAGGAGAACATGGTTATGAAGAATGTAATGCAAACTATGACTATCTTGTTGTATCCCTAAAGAAAAAATTTGAAGAATGTGGTAGGTTGACTTATGAAAATGAGATATTAAGGTCTAATTTGGAAAAATCCTAAAGAAATGAGCAAGAGCTTGAGAGACAAATGACAGTACTAAGAGATGAATTAACTGCTACAAGTGAGTACAAAGAAAAATTCAAGATCAGCTCAGCACAACTTGATGAGTTACTGAAGAGACAGAGGCAGATTAGAGATTCCAGTGGACTTGGATTTGAGCAAGGGTCGATTTCCAATACTGCTAATGAAGATCAAAACCATAAGGCACCGGTAAGGAAATTCAATGCCTATAAATTCAATGGTAGATGTTTTGTTTGCAATAGACTTGGTCACATGGCTAGGCAGTGTAGAAATAGAGCAAATTAGAACCTTGATTCTACTCCCGGTAAATGTTCTAAATGCAATAAACTTGGTCATAAGACAAAATATTGCAGAATGAATGTAAAATGCTATGCTTGTGGAAAATTTGGACATATGGCTAATTAGTGCAGGTCAAGCAATCTCACTGATTTTAGCAAGGCAATTCAAAATAAAAATGTTACATGTTATGCATGCAATGAAGTTAGACATATCGCTAAGTTCTGTAGAAGCATAAATCCATCGGTTGGCAATGGAGGATCAAATGATAAAGGCAAAGAGAAGGTTAATGAAATCTGGCAAGATCATACTCAGAGATGGGTTAGAAAGACTAAAGAGCAATAATCATATGGGAATGTCCTGGTTACCTATCCGGCAAAAGAGGTTGCTCCTACACCGGCAGTGAGCTCGTCCGATAACTAAGGCAGATGCCTTAGGGGTAGGAAAATTTCATGGAAGATAATGCATATGCCCCTGGAGGAGATTTTGGAAGATGTTCCAGATATTGGAGAGGATTATCCGGCATTGATACATTCAGAGTGAGGTTTGGTATCATTCATCGACAATCATTTATGTCAACAAAAAATTAGGGTTTTCTCGATGGATAAAAGGTCAATTACACTTCATTATTATTCACCCAGCATTCAAAGTGATTTCAGAGTGATTCAAAGCGACTTAGTGCAATCATAAGCTATGTAGAGGTAATTAGATTTCATCTTGAACGATCACACTAGCATCTGGAAGGATTTGTTAAGAGGTTTTCACCGGCAATGTTTTAAAGGTATTTTTCTTGAATCATGGTATCGGGATCATCTTTTGCTCCTATTTTTGTTGCAAATCCAACTATAGTAGAAGTTAAGGACTACCTCAAGCCAATTTTCAAATGGTATCCACATGTGGCTACCAAGGAAGATTCGGTTGGAGCGTTTTCACGTGTCCCAGAGGGAGTGGTATATGTGGAAGATGTTAGGGCCTATATTCATTGTCATGTAGCTGACTTAGGCACTTCGGAGATCAAGGGGTTGTATATGAATGAACTCATGGGAGAATTTGGTAAAATCAAACTGGCATATAAACAAATCAAAGATCTAGGTTTTACTAATATTCTGGATATTTCAAAGTTCGAGGATGAGATTGTCATATACGTACTAAGAAGAGTACATGGGGAATTCGTATGGTTGGATCAACCCTACAAAATCACTAAGGAAGTCATTTGGGCAATTACTGGTTTGCCATCAACAGGGAAACATCAGAATAAGAAAGTATCAAATGACTTTGTAAGGAAGATCACTGGTGCTACATCAGACAAGAGAATGATGAAGGTGAGCACTATCACCGACACCGACATCAAATTTGGTAGCATGATCATAGACTAGGTAACTCATTCTAACTGACTAAATTTAGTTTCCAATTCATGTATTTTGGCCGCATATAGGATGATGAGAGAAAATATCAAGTTAGAACTTTGTGACTGGATGCTTGAGGAGTTATTGATCAATTTAGAGAAGATTAAAGATGAGCAGAAGGGCACCTTCTAGTATGGAAATCTATTAGTATGCTTAATGTTATACTTTTTGAATGATACCCTCGGTTCTGGAAGGAAGAAATGGACTTTTAACATCCTGGTAGGAAGACAGCTTAAGCAATCAATTGCTGCATTGGGAAGTCTTAGAGATGATAAGGTATGGGGTTACTTCAAGGCTTTTCAGAAATCTATGAGGTCTAGAATAAGGATACCTGAGCAAATAGTAGAGAAATACTCTACAGACATTTGTTTCATGGTTAAAAAGGATGTAACTCTCATGAAGGCAGTCAAGCCCCGAAAGATTTGGATAGAGGAAATGGGATATGAGGTGGATGCATATACAAAAATTCTACTTGATGCAGACATAGATGAAGTAGAAAAACCTTGTGGAACAACACAACAAAAGACTTTTGAGGTTGAAACTGAGTTCAACTAGAAGAAGATGGAAAAACTAGAAGGTAAGGTAAGCAAGTTTGTATAGGAAGTTTCTAAAGACATTAAGGCACTCATTGATGTTGTCCCAGAGAAAGGGAGAAACATGAAGGATCCGACAGTTCACATTGAACCACTGTAGATTCTGAACTTGAAGATGAGACACCATTAGCATTCAAAAGGGTTGTGAGGAAGAAACCAAAAGAATCTAAAGTGGAACCAAAGAAACAACCAGTTAGGAAGGTCACCATCAAATTACCAGCACAGAAGCAGGCACCCAAGGCTACACCATTAGCTGCATCTGGTACTGCCAAAAGGAGGAAGAAGAGTGATATTGATTTGGCACTATAGACTGGTAATGTAACAATTATTCCACCTAAGACTTGTGCTGAAATTGTAGATGAAATAACTAAGGATGGGGTGCTGAATAATGTTAAGTCTTATTATGATACATTTAAAGTTGATGAACAAAGAGAGGTAGAGGAAGCGATTCTTCTATATTTAGATATCTATAAGAAAGTATTAATTGAAATAGAAAATCAAATACCGAAAGAGCTATACAACATGTTAGATGCTAGAAGGTTATCTGCAATGCAAGAAGACAAACACATTAAGATGCAAGAAATTTTAGCTATATGTGTTGCTATAACTCCAGATGAGATGGAGAAGAAAATTGAGGCTACAGATAGGAAATTTTTCAACAGCAAACATAGAATAACTAGCCTAATGTTAGGAAGGATGAATGAGATAATAAAGGAAACACATAAGGGTTGGATAAAAAATTTGAGAGAGCATAGAGGTTTCTTCACTTCACCGAAGACAAAGACTGATATTGTAGATACACCGATTGATGGGAAAGGCAAAGGAATTATGGGTACTTCACCCTCAATTTTGAAGAATATCAAGATAGTGGAAATTGAGCCACCTGCTAACACAAATGTATAGACTCATACAAAGGCACCGATTAATACAGAGAACATTGTATAGGATACTAACATTGAGGACACTTGTCCTCCGGATACTAATGTATAGGTTGAGGATACTATTCCTAGAGAGGAACCAGCATTTGCACAAACTGCATGAAGTGGCGAAGCCGCCGATGCAAGTGAGGAGGCATTAAAAGTTAAATCACCAGAGAAAATAGGGGAATCCAGTAGGGAACTAGTTGCTGACACATCATTATTGATAATTGACACTTCTCTAGTTGAAAAGAAAAACATCACAGAGATGAGTCCCACATAGCTAATGATGATGGTTGCTCAGAAACTAATGAAGGAGGGAACCACAGACAAAGGGATTATAGATCAATCCATAATTGTTTTACACAGATTGGTCCCAGAATGTAAGATTGAGAATAAAGAAAGCCCTTCCAGCAAGCTTAAGTTAATAACAGAACATATCTCTAAAGATTTTCAATCATTATAGCAAATCTCTAACCGGCTAGCACTTGAAAAAATCACTTTGGCTAAGAGAGCCATTTTTTATCAGATCGTCAATAGAGAGAAGAAAAAGATTGAGGAGAAGTTAATTTTGATAGAAAATTCTTTGAAACAAGGCACTAATATATATAGGTTATGTTGCAATACAGATATTCTTATAGCAAAAGTAGATGAAAAGATAAAAGAGGTATAGGATAAACTTGCTAATATTGCTAGCTCTTTTGATGGACTAACTTCACTGACATTTATCGATGGATAAATATTGACATTGGAAAATCAAATTTCTTCTCTTTAAAAGGAAAGAGATAAGATCATTCAAAGAGCCAGAAGTCTCGGAGGTTTGGTGAGTCCAAGATTGGATTCACTTGGTGTCCATAAGAGGGAATGCATGGATATGCTTGGTAAGCCCACACCGACAAAAGTTAATGAGAAAGAATCACTTGAATATTTACTGAGTGGACTTGTATCTATCTCTAGCACATTCAAAACTGGTTGGGATACTTATGTGGACGTATTAGAGAAAGATAACCCAAAAATCTTGAAATTGGTCAAGCTCCGGTAAGACATTTTTGGAGATATTCAGTGTATAGTTATCATTCTTTGACATTCTTTTTACAATTTTTGGGCATTGATGTCAAAGGGGGAGAGATGGTGATGTGAAAAAGGATTGAAGGGTTGCATACATTAGGTGGAGTTACAGTATTTTTGGAATTTTGGAGTATTGGAGCATTTTGCATATTCAACTCAGGGGGAGTAGGGCAAGATGAAACCGACAGTTGAAACCATGACCATATTTCACATGAGTGTTGCCATCAATGCCAAAGGGGGAGATTGTTGGAAATTGACACTCTACTGGTTAGGTTTCATTATGTTGTCATTGATGGTAACATGATTTTGGTTTTTGGCTTCATATGGTGTACCGGTGGGCACTTCACAAACTCTACATTGGCATTGGCACCGACAGGATAGAAGATTTATGTGGTCACCGGCAATGCAAGCCAACATGGTATGGTAAAGAATATTGGTATTGGAGGCTGACACATCTTGGATTTGGCATCAGAAACTTGTTTTAATGCTTATTCATTTATGTTATAAGGCCGACATGTAATATATAATTGTATATATCCTTGTAAGTTGACATAAGGCATAAATGTGTATAGGGTATATAGGGGAGATTGATTAGATCACTTTTGATATGGATGGATAATATTATGGATGTAATATAATGTGAAGTATATCAGAGAGACTATGTATGTAAGGAATTCATTGTAAGGGTTATTTTGGTACTGAGGTTTAGGGTTTTAACCGGAACAGACAGAGCTTAAACCAGAACTGTATTATGGAATAGGAGATGCTATGCTAAGCAGTTCACTATTCTTTGGATTGTTTTCTAGATTGTTATGTAGTCAATGAGGCTCCTTTTATGATGAGCAGTGTGCTCTAGGCTGTAAGCCTTCCTGCAAGTGTAGGCCCATCATATATTGTAATATCTCTTCTTATGGCCAGTGAATTGATATCACAAATCCCACCATGGTTTTTCCTCATTGAGGTTTTCCACGTATAAATTTGTGTGTTATGGTTCTCATTTATGTGTTTGGCTTATTGGTTGCATTACTTCTTTCAATTCTATTTATACTAGTATACCGGTTGGTGTATGTATGTTTTGTTAAGGCTAAAATATTTTATTCTGGTATAAGACTGATTCACCCCCCCCCCCTCTTAATGTTTATGGTTTCCAACATTTTTATCCTTATTTCTAAATAGATAGTAATCATAAAAGTTGTTATATTAAAATTAAATGGTTGCATCTAAAGAGATTGGGACCTATATCTTACGTAGGATGAACAAAAGATCATGGGAGATGCTAAACAATCTAAACAACATACTGCAATTCTAAAAATGCATATATAGATAGTCAACTCTGATTGTTTAACACTTTTAAGTCTAGAAATCAAAGCTTAGTGTGTTATTTAAGGCAACTGGTCTTATATCACTACATCCTTCCTATCTTTGGTCAATATGGGTGAATCAAACATGATACGAGCATTAACTAGTGAACAGTTTAAGTTCCAAAAAGCTTAGCACAAATCTTAGCTGAACGAGAGTAAAACAAAAGGACATGCATAAGATCAATTGTTATTACATGTCAAACATTTGTATTACATTAGAGGTATGATAGTAGTGAAAGACATATAATAGAAAACCTCATAGATTCAATAAATGGGACACGATGTTAATAGAGATTGCACAAAATGAAACCAATGATGGGGCAAAACCATGATTGTATTTTCATTCAGTCCCAGTCTATAAAACTATCAAAAAAAAATTAGTTGTTCTCTTTCATTCTAATGATGGTTCACGGAGTGTTATCCAAAATGTTGATGCAAGACTTCTTACATAGTTGAATCTAAAAATAATTAAAGTCCACAAAGAAAGAGAAATCGTTACACTAACAGAGTTTTCCATGTTCAATTCCCTTGTAATGTCAACACTCTTTATTTTCTATTCCCACCATATTCTTCTCTTCTCTTTGCCTCTTTTTTTACTATCATTTCTTATTCTTACCCTCATGCAAATGTCTTCTCTCCTCACTCTCCTCAAACCCGCCTACTCAAGTTAGTAGATCTCCTCTGTTCAGAGTAATTTTCCAAAACATTAAATCAGATGTCTTTCAACATCCTATAAATTTGTAACTGAATTTCATTTATAGAAGGTTCTCCAATTACACTTTAGTTGTTGCAGGCTTCTATCAATCAACTCAAGAAAATGAGGAAGAAATTTTAAAGAAAAAATAATTTCACTATTAAAAGTTCTGAATCAGTGAAAAAATCTAGAATAATCTCTAAAGCTTGATTCTAAAACTGAAAATACTTTGCTAATAATTTCACCATGGAATAGCATCCAGGTTGCATGGGAGGAAGTGGTTATGAACATGAACATCCACTTTACTCATGCACCATTAATGACTCTCCCAATGAGTGAAGAAGTCTTAAGACTCCAAATAAATTATAAATGAAAGAATAAAGAAATAATCCCTTAATTGAAAGTTATTCCTTCCAAAAGAGTGATTTATTAAATGAACATTAATACATGCATAAATGAAAAACTTAATTAGTTTCTAAAATAATCAAGGATAGTTATGAGTATATATAATACAATTTGAATTTTATTTCATATGTTTTTTATTAAGTTAAAAACAGGTTTTTAAGGGACCCGAAACCCTATACAAAGTAGGTTTAATAGGGAGGACCTGAAACCCATAATTAAAAATATTCAAGGTTATCCATAAAAAAAAGTGCAACAAAGATGAGACAGATCAAAGCCAAGAAAAGGGAATCTAAATAGACGGACCCCTCCAGAAAGAAAAGTTACCTACAAATAAGAACATATGCATGGAAAGTCTACAGGCAGTTCGAACAATAGGTACCCCCAACCAAGAGCAACCAACCAACATTAGGATTTCCCTTTGGATCCCTTCTTTTGGGATCTAAGGGACATATCAAAAGAAGGTGAAGACCTTTTAGAATGTTTTCTTTTAACTGAAATCCAGCCTTCTTCAATCTCAATAGCCTCAACTTGCCAAACTAGCGAATACAACCCAGGAAACCCAACATCCAAGGACATACCAGCAGACCTTGAAAAGCCAGAAGGACCAGTAGAGTCAGGGCCAAGCAAATCACTGGAAGACAAGACAGACAATGAGACAACTCCAGTAGAAGCTATAGAAGCAGAAGCAGACAAAGGGGTAGCACCAGCAGACGAACCCACAAGAATCTTATCACATCCAGCAATAGGGGCAGCTCCAGTAGATAAATCAGAATGACCAATTGGCTTAGAAGGAATCGAATAAGGAACACCATTTGAGACGTTAGCTGAAGGGACATCACTATCAACATGGACCTTGGGGGAAAATCCGGCAGAATCTACCATAGGCACTTTAGAGCCATTAATGGGAAGATCCTGCCTAGTCATTTGAGAGGAGCTCTTGAATACTGTATAATATTGAGAAGAGGCACCTTTCCACCATGAAGAGGGCTTCTTCACTTTAACTCTCTCTAAATCACATTTAGCCATGACATGCCCAGTCTTGAAGCATCTTCTACATCTAAAGGGAATCCCTTCATAATCCAAATATTGAATCCAGAAAGCCTTGGGGGTCAAAAGTTTGATCTTTGATGGCAACCCCTTAGAAGCATCAATATCTACCAAAATACATGCATCGGTAGAATGAAGGATATTAGAGGACTCCACATCCACCATAAGAAAATCTCCCAAAGCGTCACCCACTTCCTCAAAGAGTTGGTCCACCCAAAAATGAAGTGGGAGGTTGGGGAGTCTAACCCAAATTGGCATTTTATAGAAGGATTCAAATGAGGGGTTGAAATCCTCATGCCAAGGTTTAATCATGAACGGGAAGTGATTCTCCCAAGTAAAAAAATATTCACATAGAAGAATCTTTCTATCCACCAGTTTTTCAAACTCGGTAATAAAAAACCTTTGCCCAAAGGGAAAATGTGAACCGAATCCGAAATGAGTGGTTCCTAGTGCTTAGAGACCCAGTCACGGAGTCTTGGAAGATTGGTCCAAAAACCCCTAAATTGGAATATAACTGCAAGAGAAGAAAGACCAGAGGCAATCTGATCAATCACATTATCCGTCTCTTCTTCCAGATTAATAGCAATAAACTGACAAATAGGAAAAGGCTTAGATTCAACATAAGCAGGTCCCTTACCCCCTCTAGAAGCCAGATGATCCGCATAAGAACCCCTAGAAGCACCAAAAGCGGAGCAAGCCACTCCGAAAACCCCTGAAGAAAAACCACCATCCACAATAGGGGCATCTAGCCACGTCACATCAAGAGCATCACGATCCACGGGAGCATCAGCCGCAAGAGGACCATCCCCATTAGAGCGAGCAGAGCCCTCCAGATGACCAGGGGAGCAACGGCTAGAGGTAGTTGGGTGGGAAATATGAGCGGCAGACATTTCAACTATCATTAGATCTAAATGTTTGTTACTTTTTTATTTTATATGTTATTATGGTATTAATTAAATAAATTATTTCAAAATCTTTTAAATTATCAAAAAAATGATATGAATAAGATGGGTCTTGATAATGTTTTTATTTAATATTCTTAGGTTCATTCAAACCAAAATTGCTCAAGTTCTTAGATTTCATATTGGTACTCTTCCTTTTGTGTATCTTGTTAACTCCATTTCTATGGGTTATTTGCCTAGAAAGTTTTGCCAAGATGTTCTTTATAAGTTCCAAAGAAAAGTTACTCATTGGACCTACAGGTGGCTTTCTACTATTGGGATAGTCACTTTTATAAAGTTGGTGATTCAAGATCTCCCTATATATTAGTGTTGTGTGCAAGCAATTCTTGTGCAGTTCCTTCAAGGTTCATTCATGAGCTTCATGCTCTCTCTCAACAATTCTTATGGTCTGATAATTTCCTTTTAAAAAAATAGAGAGGTAAAATAGGGATCTATTTGTAGGTTGAAATAAGAATGTGGTCTTGGTCTTAGACAAACAAGTCTTAATGGTCGGGGTTTAGTGGCTAAGCTTTATTGGAGGTGATGTTTTCATCAAAACCAATATTGGACTAAGATCCTTGCTTCAAAGTATCTAAGAGAACTGGAGAGAAATGATGCTCCTTACTATAGCCTTATGATAAAAAACTCTATGATTTTGAGCTCACTCAAAAGAGGCATTAAATTAATCAAGCAAGTGTTGTTTTGGATTTACAATAGCCTTAGAGGCTTTATTCTAGTTTGATTCATGGGATGGGAGCCCTCCTACCATATCAATGTATTTGAATTGCATTCCTTGTGTTTGACAATTTTCTTCAAATTGGTTGGAGTAAGGTGGAAGACTATAAAACCTCTCAAGTTTTGTGTCAACTCAAAGTGTTTAGATGGAAAGAACTTTAGAGGCCTCTAGGGGGCTCTAAGGGGGATCGCCATGATCTTGAAAAAAATTTGGTGGGAAGTGTATGCCACAAATGTGGGATCATCCTACAATGAGAGAAAACACCTCAAACACACACATGAAATATTGCAATGGATTTAGTAATCACAAAAGCATGTTAGTGAACCAAAAACTCTCAAAATTGTTCCATGCTCCTCTATCTCTAAAGATCCTTAAGATTCAAGATGGCCCTCACTTGGAAGAGCACTTGATCTCTTGGATGTCAACCTAGAGAACGAGATTTAAATGATGATTCTAGGATCAAAATGAATGCAACTAAGATCCTAGTGAATGCTAAGATTATGATATGAATGAAAGTTAAGGATGCAAGATGAAAAGCTAGTTATGATCAAGATGGTGAAGATGATATGGGGCTCAATTAATTCTATATTGAATATTAAGATGAGATAATTAAGCTAGATGAAGATGAAAAAGCATGTAATTGATATGATCTAAAACATAATGCAATTAAGATAAATGTTATGATGCTAATGATAAAAGACTTGGATGATTGAAGGTGACCAATGAGCTCCTTTGATAACCTACAAAAGACTATAATTTGGATGCACAAGATTGGGATTCTTTGATATGAGACAAGAGCTCATCTTATAGAGTTGAAGGATTAGAAATGGATGGCCAAGATTGATTACCAATCAAGGGTCAAGATTGAAGGATGAATGTGGTCCCAAGTTGGAAGGCTTATCCTTGTGACAAATGTCACAAGGGGGAGAGGGTGAGGATCAATGTGGTCCCAGATTTGCAAGCTTAGCCTTGTGACAAGTGTCACAAGGGAGAGAAGGGTGAAAATTCAATATGGTCCCATATGTGTGGTCCCACCTTGAGGAAAGGAGGATATGTGCTCACACATGTGTGAGCAACCTAGGAAGAAATAAAGTGGATTAATTAGGATAATGAGGAGATTAGATAGGTTCTAGAAGGATAAACTTGTAGGAGGTAAGTGGGAGATGTAGGATTTTGCAAGTGGGTGAGGGAAAATAGGATTTTTAGTTAAATTAAAATGGTTTAATTTAGCCAAAAGGGATGCAACTTGCATTTGTAGGATTTTGCAAGTGGGGGGATTTACAAATAAATTTTGATTTATTTAAATACAAAGGGGATTTTAATTAAAAGGGGAAAAGGGGATTTTAATCAAATAAATAAGATTTATTAATCAAATGGCTAAGGGTACTTAATCAAACCTTAGTTTAATTAATAGGTTAGGCTAGAAGAAGGAGATTTAATCAAATATTTAATTTGATTAAAAGGTCAATTAGAAGAAAAGAGATATTAATTAAATATTAATTTAATTAATTGGAAGAATTAGGGATAATTAAATGAATAAAATTCACTTAATTCATTGTGCAACTTTTAGGTGTCTACAGGAAGAGCTTGTAATTCCTTCTAGGGGAAAGATATTATTGCTTGGGGTCCTGATCCAAAAGGAAAAATCTCAATTACTTATAGATATCAGGAGTTGGATAGGCAAATTCATTAGAGAACAAGGGTGCCTTGGTGGAAACTAGTGTGGAGCAAGTTTATTTGGCTTAAATTAAAGTTTTGCATTTAGCTGGTTGTACAGAATAGGTGCCTCACTTGGGAGAATTTGAGAAAGGGAGAATTTTAATGTCCTTCTATGTGTGTTCAGTGCAATAATAGTGAGGAATGCTCTTCATATATTTTTTTCATCTTCCCCTTCTCTAGGGAATTTTAGCATTGCTAGTGTGGGGTTCCGAATAAGGCTTGTGTCCATGATTCCTCCTTGGTTGACTTTTGGGGTCTTCTTGGGGACTCCCTAGATAAGACTTATTTTCCACACATTGCTTGGAATATGGGCTCTTCTTTTATTCTTTAGCAAGTCAAGTTAGTAATAAACAAAAGGATATTTCAAGATAAGAAAATATTGATTCATCAATTATGGATGAGAATTATTTGTGTTCTTTAGAAGACCTTATCAATAAAATATGGTTTGTCTGCCCTTGTAGATCCAGATGATTTGGCTATCATTTAGAGGTTGGGTTTGGTTAGTTGTGGTACAAGTTTCCCCTTTTTAGGGCATATTAGTAGGCCAATAGAAAGGTTTGTCGGGATGGCTAATGCTCAGCGCCTCCATATGATTCTTTGCAGATAAATATTGATGGTTCTTTGAAAGGTAATAATGAGCATGTTGTGATTGGTCAAGTTGGCATAGATAATTTACTGTTGTCCATTCTTCTATTCTTTGTATAAAGTTCAACATACTAACAACTTTATGGAAGGTCTTGATATACTGTATGCTCTAGAGAGATGTTGTGTGCTTGGTTAATAAAAGATCATCTATGAATTAGATTCAAATATAGTGGTTGATATGTTGAATAAGTCATAGGTAGAGGGAATGAAGTAGCAATTGGCCTTTGTATTTAATCAAATTGTGAGAATTTGTAGATCTTTTGATTTTGTTACCTTCTACCACATTCCTCAAGAATGGAACAAGGTAGCAAATTATTTGGTGAAATGGGCTTCTGAGCAAATGGCGATATGAAATGTTTGGACTAAGAAAACATGTCTAGAGAGTATTCTTAGATATTCGAAGAGCTATTTTTGGAGGAAATGAGAGATTATTTGTAGGTTTTGAGAGCACCCTGATTGGTTGGTTGTTTTCTTTCTTGTTATTTGGCCTATTGATAGGATTGCTAGTTCTTGTAGCTTTTTATTGATCTTTGTTAATTAATAAATTTTTACCCCTTTTTTAAAAAAATACTTAGTTTTTATGCTTAATTTATTTCTACAGAAAATATAGTAATTACATTGATTATTAAGAATTCCCAATACAAAGAACCAATGGTTCTGTAAAGCGGAAAATCGCGATCGAACCCTAGTTGTTCTCCCCTCTTCCAACTCCGAGGAGAGAGAAGGGAGGTTCGCTAGGATTCGATGGTTTTCACTTAGGGGAGAGACTTTACATTCAAAAGAGGGGTTGAAACCCACTAGATCCAATCCCACGTAATGCAAGATTGGATGCTAAATGTGTTTCAAGGGTTAAGACAGCAAGGCTACCCTCTTTTGTAAAGAATGTTGATAGAAGAATTAAACTAAGCATGCATAGAAAGTGACAAAGATTTGCTTATAAACTGAGTTTGGATTATAGGATGAAGCTGCGGACCTGGAATTAGTAGTAAAATGTCGATACGGCGCCGTCCTGCAAATTTGAGCAAAAGTTGTCGGGACGATGGCACCCGGCGCCACGGTCCTCCGAAAAATCCGCGAAACGAAGGGGGATTTGTTCGTCTCTGCACAAGGATTCCAGATCTTCAATTTCAGCCGCGTACCTGCAACCTACACACAGAAAAGCGAAGACGATTGGGGGGTTAGGGATTAGGGGTTTGCCTTTAGGTCAAACCCCGGTTTTGGAATTAACCAAGAAATGAGCAAGAGCTGTAAATGTAAATGTATGTAAAACAAGTACTAATACCTTGTTCTAAGGATGTTTGTATCCTTATGTGCGAAGGTTTAGATGTTGTATGTTGTATGTTGTATGTTGTATGTTGTATGTTGTATGTAACATGTAATATGTGATCTCCTCTTCAATGGTTGAATCCTTGTCTTGAATGCAACACTTAGCCTTGAATGGAGACTTAGAAGGAATGCTTGAATGCTTGAATGCTTGAATGCTTGAATGTTTGAATCTTGCTTTCGCCTTTTTTCCATCTCCTCTCAAATGAGAGAGGAAAATTTAGTTTATATACTTGTCATTTAGGGCTGATAGACTGATTTTCCCGACCTTAGGCCGACTAGGAAAGTTAATTTCCAAATTGCAAACAAAAAGACCCGAGCCCCTTAGGAGACCGGGCCCAAAATAGGACCCAGGGACCAGGGCGCTGGGCGCCATGGTCCTGGGGACCAGGGCGCTGGGCGCCCTGGTCCTGAGGGACCAGGGCGCTGGGCGCTCTGGTCCCACCTCCCGGGACAGCAGGGTGCAAGGAGGTTCAGGCCAGGGTGCTTGAAAAATGCAATTTTCAGTGTCGTGAGCAACTTTCAGGGTCTCCATTCAGGTTGCGTGTTGCGTCGCCATCGTGAAGACCCAAATGCGGTCGAAATTGCAAGTGTCGCAATTTTAGGACGCTACATTTAGCCCCCACTTTAGCGGGAGTATGTATGCTCATACTTCCGGTAAAGTACAAGGAAACAACATTGAAAGACTTTCACCACGTCAAGGAGGCAAGATACACCAAGCCCCCAGTGGACTAAGGATCTTACGACTTCGATTGACAAAGTAAAAGGGAAGATCACGAGGAAGAACCATGACTGTCAGTAGTAAGGTTCCCTCACTATGAGTCATGCAAGAAAGATATCAAAAATTTTCAAGGCAAGGTTAAATTTACCAAGAAATTTTCAAGTATCTTGAAAAAGATATGAACGGGATGTATGCCCCCCTACATTAAAGCGATCGCACACGCCTCACCGGGGGTGATTGTTTTAACGTAGTGATACACATAAGAAATGAGAAAGGAAAAGGACCACGTTATCGCAAGGATTTAGCCCCCAAGTGTGAGATAAACCCAAGGATAATAGACACAAAACATAAAGCACAAGGTGACTTCACTTTCCTCGGGGTCAGTATGCTGTATGATAATTCATGTATATATATCATATGTATGTATGCATAATTGTTCTTCATTCCCCAATCAAGGAAGGTCACCTAGAAGAAGGGAACGCATGTGTCTTTTGAGTCAACATGAGAGAGACCGAGAGATCTCAATGCTTTGCATCGTCCTCAAGTAGACAACACTAAGGACAACAAATAGAAGAATGAGAGTACACATAGAAGAAGTGACAAAAGAGAGGGGGAGAGAATCTGCTATGCTAATGTAACTAGTCTAGCACATCATCTACCCCCCGATCTTGCTGATCAACGTTTCGGGAAGGCAGGGAACACGCTAGAGGAGGAACATCCAACACAGCAGATGGAGCTATCACAAGATCCAAACAAGGGCTATGTTCATGTTCCGAGCCACATTGTTCTTGTCTAGGAGCTAGGATAAGTGCTTTAGAAAATTCATTAGATAAATGGTTATCAATATCAACAAGTTCATATTCACTATCAGAAGCAAGAGAAGTAACATTTTCATCATGAATAACATTTTCATCTATATCATCATCAAGATTTATAAAAATAGGATCTTTAACTCGCACAGGATCAAGACCATCATGCCTCTTATGTTTAGGAGATTTAGGCTCAATCGTCGGCTGAGGAGAAAATGGAATAATGCTTGTTGAAGGTGTTTTTGGAGATGGCAAAGTTTGAGCTCTAAGACGACACTTTCGTCGGCGTTCCCGTGCAGAACAATTTCGTCTAGTCTTAGTAGGAAGTGGAGAAGATTGAGGAGGAGGAATGTTCTCATCCTTAGCACTTGGGTGTTTAGGTTGTGGTCTCTTAGGCTGGATAATAGGAGAAGAAGAAGGTCTCTTCTCTCTATAAAAAGAAGGAGGAGGAACTGCTCCATATAAAGGAGGAATATTTGGTTTAGGGAGAAGACCAAGTCCATCATGACGAGGAGGTATAGGTCCACTCTTAGGAAGTTTATTAGGCATAGACATAGTCACATCCATAGGGATGGGTTGGGAATCTTCTTGAGGAAAGACATTAGTTTTATCTTTCAAAGGAAGAACTTCCTTCTCAAGAATGATAGGAATGTCAAGTTTAGGTGTTCTAGGTTCACTTAGAGATAAGATCATATCTGTTTTCCACTTTTGATAAGATTTGAAAAGATGATCACTTCGCGGAGGAAGAGATTGGAATTGTTTAGGCCAAAAGTAATCAATAGGAACGCTAGAAGTTCTTTCAGCAGGTTTAAAGAGACTATGATTGACAGTAACAACTTCACTATTATGGGGAAATTTCAAACACTTGTGAATAGGAGAAGCAATAGCTTTCATGGAAGATAGCCAAGGATAGCCAAGCTTCACACGAAATTGTTCGGAAGATGGAATAATAGCAAAGTTCACATCAAGAGATTTGTTATGGACCTCAATAGGCAATGTAATAGAACCAATTGCAGGAGAATAAAATGCATCAAATAGTTTCACAATCACATCTGTTTTGTCATAGATCACTTGATTCAATTGCAAAGTAAAAAGGAATTCTTCAGTAATAACATTAATCATGCACGAAGGATCAATAAGCACTCCACGGCAAGGTGTATTCTTGACTTTTGCAACTATGTATAAAGGACCATCAGGTGCCCTAATGGTTTCATTGGAATCAAATGTGATGGAAGGTTCTTTAGGGATTTCTTGCTGCTCTACAAAGTTAATCACATTCGGAGTCATAGACACAAGACCATCAGATGAGAGAGAGGAATCATTAGCCTCAATTGCATTAGAGGTATGAGAAGGCAATGGATCAGTGAAAATCTAAAGATTTTGGTTAGGAGGAGCTACAGATGTGTTGCCTTTATCATTCACTCCAGAAACAGAGATAGTATTATTATCAATCAAATCTTGAATTTTACCCTTTAAAGAAAAACATTTTTCAGTATCATGCCCAGGTTGACGGTGAAATTGACAAAAAGATTTGTTATCAAAATAAGGTGAAGTAATCTTTGCAGGATCAATTTGTCTTATAGGAGGAAGAGTAAGAACATTTTGTTCCAATAACTTATTCATAATACTATGCAATGATTCATTCAAAGGAGTATACTTTCTTTCTTTCTTGAAAAATTTAGAAATAGGAGGCACACCTGATGCTGCATTCACATTGTTGTTGATGATGTTTTCATTGAATTTGATGGAATCTCTGTTCGGTTTAAACTTCCCAAATGGTTGTTGACTGCTATCACCCTTATCACTCGGAGCCATAGGATGTGATTGTTCCATTTGACTCACGGTCAGTTGATAATTGTGAAGAGTTGCACACAACTGTTGGAAAGAAGTAAACTCAGAAAACAGAAGTTTGTCTCGAATATCTTTTTGTAAATTAGAAATAAAGATTCTTTGAATATCATTGTCAGGCACTGGAAAAGAAATTTGAGCATACAAATGCTTATATCTACCAATGAAATCAGTCACTTTTTCTTTAACACCTTGTTTACAATGCATTAAATCAATCAAAGTAACCTTAGGACTTATATTGTTTTGAAATTGTTGAATGAAAGCATTTGCAAGTTGTTCGAAAGAAGTAATAGAATAGGAAGGCAACGAGCAATACCATTGTAGGGCTTTGTCTCTTAATGTTCTAGTAAACAGTTTTGCAAGCAACCTTTGGTCATAAGCAAAATCAGTACAAATTGTTTGAAAAGTCTTAACATGTGTTAGAGGATCTCCTTTACCATTATAAAGTTCCAAATGCGGGATTTCAACATGTTTAGGAGGGATAGCTCGAACAATGTCAAGAGAAAGTGGGCTCGCAACATCAAATGTGGGCACACTAAACTTAGATTGATTCATAGAGGCAATTTGTTGCTGTAAAGAAGAGACAGTTTGTGCTAGATTGTTAATGGTCGCTTCAGTCGAAGAATTCATATTGGATGTGTTAGATTGAGATGGAGGTGTTATGTTATTGAAAGAGGGTAAAGAGTAAGGTGGTGGGACTCTATGATAATTAGTCATAGGAGATGATTGGGCAGGAGGAACACTACAAGGAGGAATGGAATGATTAAATGAATTGCCCCCTTGCGTCATGTTCATTTGTGAAGATGTAATAGGACCACTCATTGAAGGAGTGAATGAAGAAGTCGGATTGAATGAAGGAAGAGGGTTAATTGAAAATGAAGGATTGCCCCCATGACTAGTGATCACAAGAGGAATGTCTTGTGTAGAAGTAGCCATTATGTTTGATGTAAAAGTAGGTATGCTAGCAATAGAAGTCATAGAATGATTGACTTGTGTAGGAGGTTGTGTATAACCCAAATTTTCAGCACAACTCTTCATAGGCATCACATTCGAATCCACGATGTGTGCAATACCACGCAAAATATCAATTCCATTCTTATCACTTTGAAGCATACGTTTTAGACCCTCAATTAAAAGAAGAGCTTGACTATCAGGGTATTCTTGAGACATCCATTGTCGAAAATCGTCAAATTGGTTATCCAATTTCGAAAGTTGTTCTTCAGAAACCTCATGGAGAGCTTCTTCATCATTAGGAGGATTAGAGGAATTACCCATGTCCTCGTTAAAAAGGCTATTCAAATTAGGTTCCATCTCCTCAGTAGTTAAACCTTGGAAAGACTTAATTCTACGGCTTCGTCTAACGGGAATAGTGTAAGTAGGACTTATTGTTGTAAAACTCATGCACTAGAGAAGGAGAGAAAATTTTGAATTTAGAGGTAGCAATTTTCAGTAAAATCAGCCAATCTTCTGGATTTAAGCTGTTAAATGCAATCACGACAGTCTCCCAAAATTTCGGAAAAAATGTCCGGGACCGTGGCGCCCGGAGTGCAACACGGTCCTTGCAACTTTTTTCGAAATTTGCAGGGATGAAAGTTATGATGATTTTAGAGCTAATCTGAAAAAATTGAGTGATTTTACGATCTGTAGATAGGCCAAATTAAAGTTGCGATCTCGAAATTGAACCCTACCAAGATTGTCGAAAAATGCAAAATTTGAATTTTGAAAAAGAGAGGGAAACTGAAATTTTGAATTTTATGATTTTAGAGGGAATGTCAAAAGCAATGCAAGTTTTGAAATTCAAAAGTTGACTCAATTTCACGCAAAATTCAATTTTGAAAGCGGAAATTAAAGTTGTTGTAATTAACCACTTAATTTCAAAAGTCACAAAATGCAAGAATTTGAATAAAGCACTGAAATTTCGAATGAATGCAAACACACTTTTCAGATTTAGGACAGTAAGAACACAATTTTGACACAAAATTTCAATTTCAATGATTTTTAAATGTTTAGAAGCCTTAATCCAAGCAATCACAAGACCAACTTTAATTTTGAAGGTGTTATAATTGATAAAATCAGCCAAAATTTTGGATTTTAGCAGGAAAATACAGTAAGATCTTGCTCCCAAAATTTCGGAAAAAATGTCGGGGACGATGGCGCTCGGCGCCACGGTCCTCGCAACTTTTTTCCAAATTTTCAGGGATGAAAGATGTTGTGATTTTATTGCGGAATCCAAAATTACAGCTGATTTGGAGATGTTTTGATCAGTGAAATTGTCGGACAAAGGTTGAATCAAGAGGGTTTCAAAAATTAGGGTTTTGACACTTAACCACTTAATTTTCAGAATTAAAGCACAAATATGAATTGATAATTTGTAATAGAAGGGCAGATCTGAAACAAGCATTAACATTTAGACATTTCGCAAGTTCAATTACTAAAAAGAAATTTTAGGGTTTTAATGCAATCACCTCTAAAATTTTGCAAAAGATCAAACATGGAAATGTAATCAATTTTTTCAGATCTAAGCATGAAAAATCAGAAAGGATGTTCACGTCAGGTTCACCAAAATGTAAAGCGGAAAATCGCGATCGAACCCTAGTTGTTCTCCCCTCTTCCAACTCCGAGGAGAGAGAAGGGAGGTTCGCTAGGATTCGATGGTTTTCACTTAGGGGAGAGACTTTACATTCAAAAGAGGGGTTGAAACCCACTAGATCCAATCCCACGCAATGCAAGATTGGATGCTAAATGTGTTTCAAGGGTTAAGACAGCAAGGCTACCCTCTTTTGTAAAGAATGTTGATAGAAGAATTAAACTAAGCATGCATAGAAAGTGACAAAGATTTGCTTATAAACTGAGTTCGGATTATAGGATGAAGCTGCGGACCTGGAATTAGCAGTAAAATGTCGATACGACGCCATCCTGCAAATTTGAGCAAAAGTTGTCGGGACGATGGCGCCCGGCGCCACGGTCCTCCGAAAAATCCGCGAAACGAAGGGGGATCTGTTCGTCTCTGCACAAGGATTCTAGATCTTCAATTTCAGCCGCGTACCTGCAACCTACACACAGAAAAGCGAAGACGATTGGGGGGTTAGGGATTAGGGGTTTGCCTTTAGGTCAAACCCCGGTTTTGGAATTAACCAAGAAATGAGCAAGAGCTGTAAATGTAAATGTATGTAAAACAAGTACTAATACCTTGTTCTAAGGATGTTTGTATCCTTATGTGCGAAGGTTTAGATGTTGTATGTTGTATGTTGTATGTTGTATGTTGTATGTAACATGTAATATGTGATCTCCTCTTCAATGGTTGAATCCTTGTCTTGAATGCAACACTTAGCCTTGAATGGAGACTTAGAAGGAATGCTTGAATGCTTGAATGCTTGAATGTTTGAATCTTGCTTTCGCCTTTTTTCCATCTCCTCTCAAATGAGAGAGGAAAATGTAGTTTATATACTTGTCATTTAGGGCTGATAGACTGATTTTCCCGACCTTAGGCCGACTAGGAAAGTTAATTTCCAAATTGCAAACAAAAAGACTCGAGCCCCTTAGGAGATCGGGCCCAAAATAGGACCCAGGGACCAGGGCGCTGGGCGCCCTGGTCCTGAGGGACCAGGGCGCTGGGCGCTCTGGTCCCACCTCCCAGGACAGCAGGGTGCAAGGAGGTTCAGGCCAGGGTGCTTGAAAAATGCAGTTTTCAGTGTCGTGAGCAAGTTTCAGGGTCTCCATTCAGGTTGCGTGTTGCGTCACCATCGTGAAGACCCAAATGCGGTCGAAATTGCAAGTGTCGCAATTTTAGGACGCTATAGGTTCACATTTTTTCACTTTCCTAGAACTTCTCTAACTTAACCCTAACAAGTTATGCACACTTAATTCTTATAGTTTCATAACCATTAAACTATCATAAAGAAATGGAAAAACTTTTGTGGCCAAGTACTCCAAATACTTGTAAAAAGATAACAATCGATTGGGGCAAGGTTTGTCTCTCATTATAGGCTTCCTTAGCCTCTCTTTTTTATTATTGAAATTGAAGACCAAGTTCCTTGTATAGATTTGAAACCATTTAAAAAGATACAAAATTGCATAGACATGGGTATGTGCACAAATATGGTGATCAAAAAAGTGGACACCACCCAAAAAAAACATGAAAAAACAAGCAGCACGTACGCAATTCTAAAATTTGAAATCACCACGTACGCGCTTAGGTTCATTGTTTCCAAGCCTAAAAAAAGATATTGTGTACGCGTTGTCTTTAAGAAAGTGAGCGCGTACATGTTGTCTTTAGGAAAGTGAGCAGGTATGTGATGCTTTTAGGAAAGTGAGCATGTATACACTCATAAGCCCTAAAAAACCACGTACACGGTACCTGTCAAAAAAGTTTTTTTTTTAAATAACTGGGTCTTATTTTCCCATGACCATGATGTTTTTTCCTCCATGAAACCACGAACAGACTACGACATTTCTCCACCAAATGCTATGGATCAAAGTTAGTTTTTCTTAATTTTTGTCTTTCTTTCTCATTTATTCAATTTTTTTTACATTTTGAATTTAATTTTGTTTATTTTGATTAGGTTTTTATATTTTTTGTTTCAAAAACCAGATTCTAATAATCCACAACAACAACAACAACAAAATTTACCTCATAAAAACCCCGAACAAAACCCACAAGATACACCTCTAGATCCTCCTTTTGACCATACACCTAAAACACAAGAGCAATTGATTAATTAGTTAAGGCAAAACACGTCTAAAATAAATAGACTAATTAATAAATTGAAAACATCTGAGCTTGAGCATCATAAATCCCTTGCCACTAGCCTAGAAACATTAGCTAGTGGTGCCACAGCCGTTTCCACACAAATTACAAAATGGGGAAACTTTGGGGATATGTGTTGTCAATACTATGCTGGTGGGTTATCATACGAGGGAGTGAAAAACAAAAATATTAGTAAACAACAAATATGTTCCCTTTTTTTTTATCCTAAAACTAGTTAGTCATTACCTCTTAATTTAAAGAGGTTTCCCATACATTGGTGTACCAATGTGCAGATGAAGAATCTTTTTTGGCAGAAGTGGTGGATGGTCTTTGATGATCCATCTTATAATAATTATGAGGTGCCATTGTATTTTTTGAGAAAAGTATACTATGAGTTTGTCCTCAATGTGTGGTCAAACTATTTTGACATGAGAGAGTTCCATGGTAAAGGTGGCGGCTCTACCCAAGATAGGCCTGGAGCCCATAGGCGAGTAGCCCCAGAGAGTCGTTTCCCCCTAGCACCCAAACCCAAGGTGCATCAGGTTGTCCTGGTAGAGATGAAAGAGTCGATGGAGCTATAGATTCTTCAAGTGGCCACAACATTGACTGGTGCCATCATCCAGCATGGGACACAGTTAGCACACCCTCTTGTACTAGATGATAAGCCATTAGTTGCTCCAAGTGGTGACAGAGAGCCCATTTAGCATGTGTGTGTTAGTTGCTTGGGGATATGCTCAAGGACAGATGACGCGGCCACTGCACATGGATCCACAACTTATTTGTGCATGATTTGCAGGAGTAGATGTCAAACCCGCATGGCTAAGGATGTGGTGTTGACACAGGAGTTGATGGAGATGTTGTTTCCCCATCAGCCGCAGACACAGATGTGTTGATTTGAATTCATATCATTTTATTTATCAATCACTTTAAATTTGTAGTTACATAAATAAATTTTCATTTATACATTGATTTAAATTGATACAAATAATATGCATTTCAAGATGCAACAGCGGTATCCCATACTCCTCCCATAGTTACTATAGCTACAACTTCGATGCCTGAGATATAAATTTTATAACATGTTAAAATAGAATAGTACACTTTGAATTCAAAAAAAATACAAGATATACTAATTGTTTATGGTAAAAATAGAAACAACAATATTGAAATACTAAATGAATTCAACCACGAAACCCTAGCAAATATCCACCATAACATATGAAGATTACTTAAGACAATGTAAATCAACAAAATCACAAAGATTATACCATCACATGTCCAATAGGGTTTGGATCTCCATTGATCTTGCTTGATATATTTGCTCTCAGATTTTATATGTGCACAAGAGCTCAACAAAGAATGGAAATGTGGTTGCAAGTAGGCTTGATCGCATGTGAAAGTTTGAAAGTGTAGTCAAGGTTGATAATGAAGGAAGCGTCTCCTTATATAGAAGACACTATAAGAAATGGAGAAATTAGATTGAGAGGTGTAAAAGATAAATGGTCGGCTAAGATTAGAGGGTAGGTAGAGGAAATAAGAAAATAATGAGAGGGTAGGTAGTGTAGGAATTAAAAGATGAATGACATGTGTCATGGGTAGAAAAAGTTAATGAATTAATTAAATAAATAAAGATTCATTTAATTGATAGAGGAAGTGGGATCAATTAAATAAATAAAATATTTATTTAATTTAGGAAAAGGATAATTTAAATAAATAAAAGTATTTATTTAAATGAGAAATAAGGCTAGAAGAGGATAAATGAATTAATTAAATAAATAAAGATTTATTTAATTAATAGAAGAATTAGGCTAAAATAATTAAATAAATAAAGATATTTATTTAATTAGACAAGACAATTTTAGGTGTCTACATTTTGCCCCTCTTTGAGACAATGCAGCTTATCACGTTGTTTCAAAGAAGATAAGATGAACTGATACAAAATTGCCCCAAGATGGGAATGATATGCCCCCTCGAGAGATTGGATGAAAATGTCTGAAAAGATCGCAGACAATCTCTCGATAAAAAAGAAATGCTAGAATGGACTGACCCAATAGGATAGAGTGATAGAGTCACGGGATAAAGAAGACTGACATGGCAGACTAGGGATAGGGTAGTCTATAAGATTGACTACGAGGGAAAACATCCTCATTGTCATCCACACATCTAAGAGATCAGAGTGTAGAGAGAGAAGAGAGTAGTCGATAGTTAGCAGCGATGGCATTGGTGCATAGATTCAATCACGTTCACCGATATCAGAGGCCAGCAAATGTAGGAGATTCGGTAAGTACCACAAAACCTCCTTGTACTTTTTTGCATTAATTGTTGTCATAAATGCATGCTAGGGAGTGCAATAAATGTGCTTTAGGTATGTTGAAAAAAATGTCAAGCGGGGGAAAAATGTCAAGGTGCATCTGCATTGGTGCTAGGCGCGTCTGGGTACGATAGGTGCATCTGTGTTTGTGTCAGGCGTGTCTACGATTTCAAAGGCGTATGTGTTCAATGCGAGCGCGTCTGTGTCTTGCAAGTGCATTTGTGCAGGACAAACGCATCTGTGCAGAGCAGAGGCATGTCTATGTGTGTCAAGTGCATCTGTGCAGAGCAGGTGCATTTGGGAGGGATGCAAGTGCGTTTGCATCTTCAAGGATAAATCGGCAGTTCTATTATAAACATACGATGTCGATTGGATGAGCTACTGAGAGGATACACTCGACAAGGTCCTCTAGGGAAGACTAGGGTAACTGATAGGGATAAGATTGACAATTCTATGATAGAACATAAGTTGCCAATCAGGAAACTACTCAAGAGGATACACTCAGGTAGAGGCCCTAGGATAGGATAGAGCGAGGCACTTTGTGATGAACGAGGAGTACCAAAAAAATTGATAATTTTGTGATAGAACATACATTGCCAATTGGATCAGGCTGAAATTGACAATTTTGTGATAGAATATACGTTGTCAATTGGATAAGCTACTCAAGAGGATACACTCAAGTAGGTTCCCTAAAAGATAGGATAAAAGAAGCATTTTATGATGAACAGGGAATGCTACTAGGATTAAAAAAAAAGAAGTACTTTGTGATGAACAAGGAGCACTAAAAAAGAGAAGCACTTTGTGATGAATAGGGAATGCCACTAGGATAGAAAGTAGTACTTTATGATGAACAGGGAGTACCACTAGGATAGAGAACAACACTTTATGATGAACAGGGAGTACCACTAGGATAGAAAGCAACACTTTGTGATGAATAGGGAGTACCACTAGGATTGACACAGTTGATTTGCTTGACTGCAGGAGGACCTACTGATGTTGGAGTCATGGGAGAGATTCCCTTCGACTCAGAGTTTACGACCAGAGCTGACACTTGAGGATAGAGAGGCAGTTCAGGCTATGGACTTGCGATATATTCTGTATGTGCCTGAGTTTCGGGCGAACATGGGATTGCAGACTGCATTAGCTGAGAGATGGCACTCATATACATGCACATTTCATTTAACGATGGGTGAGATGATATTCACCTTGGAGGATGTATATAGGATACTGAGGATACTAATCGATGGGGAGTTAGTTCCTTATAGTAGAGATGGAGACAGGGATGCACTGAGATGAGTGTTTTAGGATCTAGGACTGGAGATGAGGGTTGGACATGTGGCTTAGGACACTATGACCACGACAGGATTGGCACTATCGATGGTGCTGGCAGGAGTGATCAATGGGTTCTTCTATCCGGATAGGGAAACATGAGGGTTGGCTGCGAGATGGGGGAGGACTCTACAGACATTGGTGACTGAGCATACCAGGTTTGCATGAGGACCGTGTCTACTGACACACTTATATTATGAGCTGCATCAGTTTGTATATCATGGATCAACAAGATTGGGGTGCGAAGTGACATTACTGCAGGTATGGGCTTATGAGCATTTGTCGGTTATATGACCGATAAATTTTAGAGGCAGAGGATATGGGCACAATTATGTACACTTATATGATATGATTACGTCATAGCCACAGATTGGGAAACTGGAGTATTGGCACAGGGTTATCGATGAGATAGATAGTGTGGTATGGAGGCCATACTTACACTGTGAGGAGTGGGAGGATGATGCAGTGGAGTTGTCATATGTATTCAGAAGCAAGTATCTGATTGGTTGGACATCGTATGTTATTGAGAGGCAGTTGATAGATAGGGTGGGCAAGTAGTTCAACAGGATACAACGGATGCCACGGGGGTCAGGGGTGTATACATGGACAATGAGGGATCAGGTACATTTGGGGCCATTGCTTTCTTATGATCAAGTTGTGACACAGATAGTAGAGATGGTTCCCATGCCTTGGGATATATGGGCATATATGGAGGATGTAGGCATGGATGCAGAGTATAGTGCATATTGGGCAGAGCATCCGTTTCCATGGCTAACAGATCTAGGGGAGCCGATAGATGGAGACGGTGGAGGTGATGGAGATGATAGTGGAGATGGTGGAGGTAGAGGCCCACGAAGGAGGCGGGGTACAGTGGTAGAGAGGAGAGTGGCTCCGAGGAGAGAGGGCGGAGAGGAGAGACAAGTTCAGTAGGTTCGTGTAGTGAGGGGCAGAGGTGGATTGTCATTACAAGTGCCAATAGCACATGTTCCCAGACAGGTATAGGCTCCTAGACAGGTACAGGGATAGGGATAGAATAGGAGCAGCCATAGGGATAGGGTGAGGGGGGAGAGGAGGAGGATGAGTTACTATCCTTGAGGGAGATCTTCCAGGGATAGGCATATGAGATCTAGGATCTAGAGAGGGAGACAGCTAGACTCAGGAGATAGCTGAGGGACACTGAGAGGGAGAGGGATCAAGTTATTCAGCGTTGTAGAGAGGCTGAGATAGCACTGAGGGTAGAGAGGCGGAAAGCAGAGGACACAAGGGACGGATACGCCTATGTTTTGTGGGCAGGGGAGGAGATAGCCTACTAGAGAGACTTGTACTATGGAGTGGTGCCACTAGATTAGCGGGCTAGGAGCTTCTGGAGACCATCGTGAACTACGACAACCACTAGAGGGAGAGACAGGAGACAGGCATCTAGCGGTGGGGTCATGGGTCCTCCACCACCACCAGATAGAGGAGGCAGGAGAGATGATCCTGGGGCAGGTCCTTCTAGGGCTCAGACTCCATCGAGGCGAGCCAACTCTAAGGGAGGGAGTTCATCATAGCCTTAGAGGGCTCCATATGCATTAGTTTTTGTATCATTTTTGTATGATGATGTAGACACCTTCGGGTGATTGTAGCCATATGTTTTTGACATCATTGTATCATGACACTTATGATTATATATATGAGATGATTCATCCTTGTGGTAGCTATATGAATGTGTACCTATGTGACGTATGTTTCTATGTGATGCATGTTTATATGATGTTTATGATATGAATGCAAATATGTACATGAGGAAATGCAATATTTTTGTTCTTTTATATTTTATATGTTATGCAAATGCAAATGTGAATGTATGAAATGCAGATGAATATGATAATGCAAATGACTATTTACATGATGAAAATGTAAAATATGCTAACATGTGTTGTGTGCAGGATGTGATGTAATTGTGATATCTGTATGTATGTATGAAATGCTAACATGTGGTAAGGCAGGTGCAAACTACATGAAATACAAAAAAAAATCGGTTGTGTCATTATACTCAATCATGTGATAATAGGCTACACAAACTCAAGAAGGACTGTGGAGGTCAATCAAGAAAGGGGGATGAAAGATAGAAGATATGGAAGTGAAAGAGCTTCTTGTGCATTATCATCATTGAGCTTTATTATGGCAAATAGGTTATGACAATCCAGACATAGGTTTGATCCAGAAAGTCATTGTACCCATTTGCATGGAAATCAGACAGTTGCAAACAAGGAATACCCCAATTCACACTAGACTCACATTGTCCTCATATCATTGGACAAGTCATAGCATTACTAAGAGACAATCCACAAACAGCAAAGAAAATAGGTGACGATACCCCATCCTCGCCTTTCTAGTCAAAGACATCCTGGAGATAAAATCTCTAGTCAAAAACATCCTAGAAAAGCTCAAAGACATGTCACCAGAAAGATAAAATCAAAAGAAAACCAAGCTTCTCATCCTCATTGGGTAAGTTGTCATCCATGTTTTATCATTAAATGAAATGATGGTTGCCTATTTACAATCTAAATTAAAAAATATAAAAAATAAAAGTAGTACTATATCGCATGCTTACGCAATGAAGTTTGAGTTTATTTATTGGAGATGTACTTAAATTAGATGTCAAACACAATATACAACTAACCAGCTAAAAAGTGTTTTCTTTTAACCAGCTAAGTCCTCAAGTTTAGTGTCTCTTGTCACTTGTATAAGTCTATTTGATTGTGGTCACAATGTTTTCGTTCACAAAAGGATAGATAGCACTGAACCATAATGTTGTTTGAGTTTGTTGAAAGATTTGATTTGTTGAAGCCCATTGTTGTTGCTTGTGTCTCATCTGAAACTGATTGAATCCATGAAATTGATACTTTATTGTGGAGAAGATAGAACTTTACTGTGGATTGGCGATGCAAATGTTGCTTTATTGTGGATTGTGCACGGATAGACTGAAGAAAGATGGAAGAGATTGTACTCCTTGAAACGTGTGATGCTCTGAGTTACACACCCATCACTAGACTTAGGATTTCCCTTAGCCACATATAGGAGCTGATTTGTTATGGATGGATAGGTTGTGAGTGTGTGCAAAAGTGAATCCTAAAGGAGGGAGGAGCAGTGTCTCTACACATGGCACCGATGACCCAGTTTTTACCATGGTACTTGCCCAAGGCACCACCGAAGTGGTTTTCACCATTGGACAAATTTATTTCTCTTGACTTTTTTTTATTTTTTAATTATTTTGTGTCACAAGGCGCCTTTTTGCTAGGTTTTCACCAAGTAACGATTTTTTATGTTTATGATATTTTTGTATTTTGTTGAGTTTTTGTATTTTTTTGTATTTTTCAATTAGGGTACTCTAAAGAGCTATGTGTAAAACCTATGAAGGTGTATGCTATTAATGGGATCCTCCAAAGGTTCACCCTCTGTGGTTGAGCATTGATATGCACCGGATCTATAGGCTGTTGTAATGATGTAAGGACCAAGCCAATTTGGTTTGAACTTGCCCTTCTTCTCTCTGTCTTGCTGATTTTTAGGATTTTCTTTGAGAACTAAGTCACCCACCTAAAATGTGCGAAGCTTTAATTTATGATTGTAGCTACATTGTTCCTTGACTGAATGATGTGTGGCTCAAGTGACTATAATCCTTGATGAAGGAACTAAGATAGAATTACTAGTGTGTAGACTACAGAAGCCCATATGCATGTCACCTAAAGAATTTTGGGCATCACTGATAAAAAAGTCCCTTGAGGAAGCTCCATTAAAGGTCCATGATGTACCGCCAGAAGGGAAAGGATGTGTAGAACAAGTGGATGAGTGATGAAGGCTTATGATTGTGAAAAGAAGTGAAAGTAGGATAGCATGATGGAGACTTGGGATCAACAAGTATGCTTCTTGACTTAAAATTGTAGAACTTTTGCCCCCAGTTATTTTGGTATTAGGGGAGATCAACTCTTGCTCTTGTTCTTTCATAGGATTTTGGTCCTTGATTTTGATTTTTGCAGAGTCCAATAGCTTTTGATTTTGATTTGGACTAAATGACTTTTCTTTATTTTTGACTTTTAGATTTTTCTTTTCAAAGCTTGATTTTTGATCCCCAATGAGTAAGGGTTTTTGTGATTCTTGTTGGAGAAGACTAGAAATGGAATGTATGGATGAAATGGTAAGGCTATATAAGTTCTCAAGAGGGTTGGTGATACGCTCAATAGATTCTTTGCTAGAACCACTCTTAGGACTATTGATATCAAGAGCTACTTCCACCACTAGAGGAGATTTGCATTCAGACTTAGTAGCCACAACGCTAGGTGGTTCACACCCAATTCCTTAGCATTGCAAATTGTTTGTAGATTATTGTTGTTGACTAAATACCTTAGGAGATAGTGGGAGTTGATCAACATGAAAGATATACTCACCACATCCTATGTCTTTAACCTTGAATTTTTCTTCTATCTCTGTTTGTTTGGATGTAGAAGATTTCAATGATTCTGGATCAACATATGCTGATGAAGGAGCAACCTCTTGATTGACTGGGATTTTTATTTCTAATCTAGGTCACATATTGTTGCAATATATGAATGGGTTTGGGTCAGCTTTGATGGTCACTTCAACTCCATTATGTGGAAACTTGATACATTGATGATATGTAGATGATGCTGCGCTCATCTCATGAATACATGGATGTCCTAGCAATATGTTGTATGTGAGATCAAGGTCTAGGACTTGACAAACCACATACTTAGTAATTGGCCCAACTCTGAGAGATAAGGTGATTATTCCCTTGGATGAACGCTCTTCATCATCATATGCCTTGATGGTAATTTTGTTTGTAGCATTCACAGCCCTTTCAGAATATCCCAATTGCTTAAGAGTGTTCAATGTACAAATATTCAGACTAGCTCCTCTATCTTTCAGGACTCGTTTTATTCAATGTTTGTGTAGGGAGGCTTCAATGTGTAAAGGTTCATTATGTGGTTGGCTCATGGAGGCATCGTCAGTTTCTATGAATGTAAGAGAATATGGAATAGAAAGGTATCCCACCATGGTTTGAAACTAGTCCATGTTCAAATCAGTGGGGACAGTAGTGTCTCTCAAAGTTTTGTCAAGAATGGCTTTATGTGTAGGGGATATGCGTAAGAGTTCAAGGATGGAGATAAGCATTGGTGTTTTCCCTAACTATTCTATAAGGTCATACTCAGGTTTGGTTGCTAACGAAGCGGTGTTTTTAGTTGGATCACCTTACAAAGTGAATTTACCTTGATGAGTTGTGACATTACATTCGGAGGTAGATTCAGAAGAAGGTCCAATGCCTTTTAGGACAACCTTGGTTCTTTGGGTAGAATTTTCAAGCGTTTTGTCCTTGATGATAATGGTAGAGACATAATTGTCCATTGAAATGTGATTAACAGTTGAATCATAGTTATAGGATGCTTTTGTATAGTTGGCTTGCTCATCTATGGCTTTGGCTTTTCCCTTGTCATGTTTTGGGAATGGTTCTTTAAACATCTCATGTTCTTGATTGGATGAATGTCCTCTGATCTCAATGTCACCTCTATCAATAAGATCTTGTATGATGTTCTTCAGCCGATGACAATTTCCTTTTTTATGTCCCTTGCTTTTGTGATATTCACAGTACTCATTGTCATTCCACCAATTTGGTTTGACCTTTGGCTCATATGGAGGATTGTCTGGAATTATTATTATCTTGTTTGCCACTAGCTTCCTGAAAGTTGATTCAAGTGGTTCTCCCGATGGGGTATATTTCCTTCATGGTTTGGAAGTTGTTTGAGTATTCACTTGGTTGTTTGTAGAACTTGATCCAGAAATAATGATTTTGGGTCTTACTGTGTTAGCATCGACAACACCATCATTTACTGTGTTATTGTTCTTGTTCCAAAATCTTAGCTTGCCTTTTCCTTTAAAGTCCTCTTTGTTTTCTTTGAATATCTTAATTACTCCTTGTTCAATTAGGACCTTCTCTGTTGCTAAGCCTTTTTCAATGACATCCTTGAAGGTGGACAAACAAGATTTTCTTAGATCATAACCAATTTCTCTAAGGACATTCTGGGTGAACATCTCTACCATTTGTTTTTGTGGAATTTCACAAGAGCATCTACTGGCTAGATTTCTCCATCTTTGTAAAAATGATTAAAAAGATTCTCCATCCTTTTGTTTAGTGTTGCGCAAAGTGGTGACTCATATGTCTATCTCTATGTTGTATGAGAAATGTTGGATAAAAGCCTCTGCTAGATCACCCCAAGACTTAATTCCAGGTGAAAGTTGGGAGAACCATTTCATAGCTTGATCACCTAAGCTCTGTGGGAATAATCTCATCGAATATGTCTCTTCTGATGCTACCTCAATGCAAGTTGTAAAAATTGTCTGATGTGTGCCTTAGGGTCTCCTTTACCTCTATACTTATCGAACTTAGGTGTCACGAAATGTGTAGGAAAAGGAGGCATTGGAATGTTTTTGTCAAATGGATAGGGGCATATGTCTCTCATTTTGTAAGTTGGCTTTGGTGTATTTATGTCCTCAATTTTATTTTGTAAGTCCTTGATTTGTTGTTCCAAATTGTTCTTAGGTGAAGACCGACTTCTTGGATCATATCCCATACCTGAGCCACCGGGTGGAGGAGGAGCATGTTGCATATATGGATGATATTGATCATATACATGTTCATATGGAGGAGGTCTATAGTGATGTTGCATATAGGGACCACTTGGTATAGTGTCGTGATGACGAATAAAATATATGTTTTGTCCATGTATACCATATTCTATAGGCATGTCATGAGTTTGTTCTAGTGTACATTGCCCCCAAATTTGACATGGGGTTTCCTTGTGTCCAAATTTTGAGCATGCCTTTGGATATCCAATTGCTTTTGTGGTTGGTCCTTAGCATTGGCATGTGATTGAGTGTATTTATCTGCATAAGACTTCCATAAAGGTCTGTGTAGATGACTATCATATGCTTGACCATGTGTATGTGGGACCTCGGGTTTTTGAAACAAAGATGATGGTGACTCAGGCACGAAATGTGGTCCTCTAGTACCTCCACTATTAGGTCTCCTTTGATCCATGTTGAGTCGAGTTTCTTGCATAGGTCGATTTTCCACTATTTGAGACATGTCAAAATCATGAGGTATTTTAGTTCCACTTTGTGCCATCACTTGTAAGAAATATTGTCTCTCTCTTCTCATGATTTCCTCAGTGAATCTATTAAAATGGGGATCCATAATAGAGTCTTCCACTTCTGCTGAATGTACAGAAAAATTTTCGGTATTGTCATTGTGTGTATCATTGTTGTTTGTGTTATCCATGTTCTCAACATTTTGAGTGTTTCTATAAGTTTCCATGTCAGGTAATGTGGTATGATCAGAATTGAAGAAGATATCATTGTCATACTCATAGGCACTCATGTTTGTGGACTCTTGAGCCCCTTTAGCTTCTCTCTTAGATTTTTGGGAATGGGTTTCAACCATGGACTAGGACTTGACCAAGATGTGTGAGACTAGATGAAAATGGAAAGAGTATGTAAGACCAAGAGTTGGATGGAATGTAAATTAATTTGAGGTGTACTTGTAATGTCCAAAGTGTAAGACCAAGTATGTATGTAGTAGAGTAGGTGCGGCTTCCAAAGAGATGATAGTTTCTCTTGTTGAGGTAAGTTGACCTTGACTCTAAGTAAGACCAAATGAGACCCAAAGGTGATAGACCTTGATGAGGGACCACTTAGCAAAATGTTGTTGTATTTATTGTGTTGGCAAAGCAAGATGAGGACAAGCAAGTGACCTTTTGACTCAAGTTTAGACAAATGTGAATGTAATGCAAGGTGTAAAGCAATGATGGACTTTGTGAAACCTAGAAATAGGTTGAATTCTAGATGAAAACCTAGAGAGATAAACTAGGAAGCTCAATAAGTCTGAAACTGACTGCTCTTGTTTGCTGGACTGTAAATTTTCCAATTCTGAACACAGATGTGCCTGTATACATCACAAATGTGGTTAAATGACATAGACGTGGTTGAACACTGCACAGACGCGTTTCTGAAATTTTGTGAATGCAATTTTCTTTAGTATGACACAGACGTGTTTCTGTACTTCACAGACATGGTTAAATGACATAGACGTGTTTATGTCAAACATAGATGCGTTTCTGGAAGCTAAGTGCAATTTTTCCAATTTGTGAAGTTGTTTGTTGTGACCAAATTAGAATTTTTTGATTGTTTTTCGTGACAAGATGACACAATGTTGATGAGGACTCAATGTTTGCAAGTGTTTAGACTCAAAATGACTCAAAGAAAAGTGTGTTGTTTGATGTAAAAATGTTTTGCATACACTTGAAGACACAAAAGATACAATGTTTTGATGTTTGATCTTGAATGTTTGAATGTTCAAAAGAAGACAAGCACAATTCTTATGGCTGGCCGGGACAATAGTTGTTGATCCCACATGGGGTTAACCCCGAGGCTACGCTATTCAAAGCAGATACTTAGATGCTTGACCCCACTGGCTCCACCCTCGACACTCACTTCTCCAGGGTAGCCAAGCATCAATCCCCATGAAAAACTCCTCATGGAAAACTTTGTAATCTCTACTAAGAACTGTATGTGTGTGGGCCACTCCAGAGGTCCGACCTCCTGCCCCAACAACTAGAAGGATTTTTTCTTTCTAAAAGAAAAAGGTGCTAGTAAGGGCTTCCACTCGTGTGGCCATACATGCAGCACTTTCAGCTTTGTAAATATAGAAGGCTCCCAGTCGGTAGGAGTTATGCCCTACAAATGATCAAATAAATTTGATCAAACGAGTTTATGAGGAGACATAGTGATGATATGAACTAATCAACACACGTTACCCATGGCTTTCACCATGGATACAGTTATTTATAGTGGTTCGGAAGAGGTGGGTTTTCCTCGCTAACACTTGGGTCATTCTCTCCTCACTAGTAGTCCTAATGACCACATGGGGAGACAGGTCCTCTAGAGATTAAACAAGAAGAGCCTACTGCTCAAGACACAAAAGACACTAGTTCAATTTTAGCGCACCAATTGAAGTGTTTGGTAATCTATGAAAACAAGGCACACAATAAAGATCAAAAGAAAACCCTTGTCAAGATCCTACAATAAAGATTTGTTAGTAGTTTGGGTTGTTTCAAATGATTACCCCTTCCTGCAAGCAAACAAGTTAGGTAAATTTTAGATCCAAAAAACTATGAAATAGGGGCCTTCGACAAGATGATTTGCTTCCAAGACAAGCTGCACCAATTTTATTAGCTAGATCACAAGATGTTAGCCCAAAATAAACCAGATCTAAAATCCAAATGATGAAATAAAGCCTCAAAAACTAAAAAAAATGCAAGATCTGAAACACAAATGCGATTAAACCTAACGCAGATGCGGTAGAAAATCACAAACGCATCTAAATCCATCGCAGATGCACCTAGATTACATAGACATGACTCCTGAACACAGACGTGACTGAGAGGTTCACAGATGAGGTTTTAAAATAGTGATGCAACCTTGCAATCTGCAAAATAAGATAAAATAATGGCAAACACAAACGCGATTACGGAGGTCACAAACGTGGTAAAAAAGCAAAAACGTGGTTCCAGGATGCGCAGACGCGGAAATGTCAAAAGTTTGTTGAAAATGTCAGATTTGCAACTTCAAAAACATAAAATCTGCAGCAAAAGATGCTAAATGCAAAAGGGACAAGAGTCCCACCGGGCATGCCAAAATATTTATGGTAAAAATGGAAACAATAGTATTGAAAGACTAAATGAATTCAACTACAAAACCCTAGCCTAACAACAACAAAGATCCACCATAACATATGAAGATTACCTAAGACAATGTAAATCAACAAAATCACAAAGATTATACCATCACATGTCCAATAAGGTTTGGATCTTCATTCTTCCTATCTCCATTGATCTTGTTTGATATATTTGCTCTCAGATTTTATATGTGCACAAGAGCTCAACAAAGAACGGAAATGTGGTTGCAAGTAGGCTTGATTGCATGTGAAAGTTTGAAAGCGTAGTCAGGGTTGATAATGAAGGAAGCATCTCTTTATATAGAAGACACTAGAATAAATGGAGGGATTAGATTGAGAGGTGTAAAAGATAAATGGTCAGCTAAGATTAGAGGGTAGGTAGAGGAAATAAGAAAATAATGAGAGGGAAGGTAGTGTAGGAATTAAGAGATGAATGACATGTGTCATGGGTAGAAAAGGTCAATGAATTAATTAAATAATAAAGATTCATTTAATTAATAGAGGAAGTGGGATCAATTAAATAAATAAAATATTTATTTAATTTAGGAAAAGGATAATTTAAATAAATAAAAGTATTTATTTAAATGAGAAATAAGGCTAGAAGAGGATCAATGAATTAATTAAATAAATAAATATTTATTTAATTAATAGAAGAATTAGGCTAAAATAATTAAATAAATAAAGATATTTATTTAATTAGACAAGACAATTTTAGGTGTCTAGACTATCTTTAATGTTTGGTCCAGTTTTTGGTTTGTAGGTGTTGATAGAGGACCAAATATCCCAGATTGATGACATCATGCTCTCAGTGATTGATTTTGGCCTACAAGGCTATACGATATCATATTTTGTACACCCTTTTTTATGTATTGTTTTGATGGAATATGTAAGTCATTTCGTTTTAGATTTTTAAAATTATGTTTAATATATTATTTGTACTAATATCTCATGTTAATTTTATTTTTTTAGGGTACCCCCTCCGTGTCTAGGCCTTGTCCTAAGAAAAAGAATTCCTCGAAGACACCAAAACGTGGGAAGAAGGTAATTGAACACATTTTTAAATGTACAATTGTTTGAAAATGTTGAAATTGTCTTAGTTGGGGTTTGTAGATTGATTAGTGTTTTTTGTCTATTTTACAAGTATAGCAGCCATTGAGCTATGTGGATTTGTTGAATGTACATGATTCGCTTGTAGATCAAGAGAGGATGAAGGTATGTCTCTCTACTTTATTTTCTTGATTTCATGATTTTTATGCACGTGTACATGTGAACTTGTGATAAATTATAATCTTATACTTTTTTCATACAGGAAATATCCATAGTTGCTTCATCAATGGCCAGCCCTCCTTCGTGCACTGAAGAAGCATTTCAGGATCTGGTACACTTTTATTTGATATATTACATTAATTGTTTTTAACCTACAATACTTATCATTATATTAATTATATTTAATCTTTGATCATTTTTTGTATAGGTAATAGCAACAATTTCTCCATCGATGGTGAGTCGTCCTCAGTCCATTGGAGAAGCATCTCAGGCACCACTATGTGTTTTTGATGTATTTATGTTAGTATAGTGTATTAATTGTACATTTAATATACAATAGCCCCCTTCACAGTTCGGCCATAACGTGGATCCTTTTAAGTTTTTCTTTAAGAAAATTCTTGAGTGACAAAGAGAGGAGAGCAAAGACATTAGCTCCTAGATCAGCCGATGAGGTAATCTACATTTCAATTACAAAGGAATTATAGTTAAATGCATAGTTATGTTGTTAATTGTGAACTATTTTTTACAAAAGAAATCTAACTTGGTTTTTGAATTATGGTTTTGCAGCCATCTACAGAGCCACGTACTGCATCGAAGAGGCTTGATTTTGATGATCCACCACAAGTTTAGGATCATATAGTGTTAGTTGTGGTCATGGAATGACCAATACATGTAGATATAGTCTACATTTTTATTGTATATCAATTTGGACATGGCATATGCCACATTTTGTAATACTTGTATTGACTTGGCAGACATGCCTTTTTTTGATATATATATATATATATATATATATATATATATATATATATATATATATATATATATATATATATATATATATATATATATATATATATATATGTTGATATTCGATCCAATAAATGTGTACTAAGTTCATTATTGTGTTTTTGTTGTATTTCATGGTTGTCCTTTTATAAAGTTAATTGATCATTTTCCTATGTAATCAACAATATGAATATAAACAAACAAAAATCTATGATATAAAGCATTGCAATCGTGGAATATGATTTCATAAAATTTTAAAATGTTGAATTAACCCTACAAAACTCCTTGTATTCAATTCATTATTGTGTATTAGTTGTATTTGGTGGCTGCCCTTTTATAAATTTAAATAAATATTTACCTATGTAATCAACAATATGAATATAAACAACAAAAATCAACAATATGTATATAAACAACAATATGTGTGTCGTGCGAGACCACCCTCATGCTCGCAATGGTCAAATTTTGGTTCTCGTGTTTGGGGTCATTTGGATCAAAGATGTAAAAGTTTCTCAATTATTGTCAAAGTTTCTCAATTGTCATCAAAGGTGTCAAAGTTGTCAAAGTTTGGCTTCATTTGGATTAAAAATGTAAAAGTTGCTCAGTTGTTGTCAAAGTTGCTCAGTTGTTGTCAAAGTTGTCAAAGTTGCAAGATAGGATAGAATTGATTTGGTTCGTCATGTGAACAAACCAGCATCACGAGTGTGTCCAAGTGAGCAGGTTTATGCTAGGCATGCTCCTCTCATGCATCCCAAAGCATCGAAACGTCAAGAGTCATACCCTACCGGCGTGATCTCTTAAGTGCCTGGAGTCCAAAAAATTATCAAAATTTGATGCTCTATTTCTTCCAATCTAGGATACATATGATTGATTCGTTTGAGCTTGTGGGATCGTGTGCAGCTCCTCTACAATGGCCTATCTCAATTTTTGACTACTCGAAGTCATTTTCAATTGGTAGCATTTTTTTGCCTGGTGTAAAAACTATCAGTTGCATGCAATGCAAAGTTGCAAGATAGGCTAGAATTGATTTGGTTTGTCATGTGCACAAACCGACATCATGAGCACGTCCAGGTGGGTAGGTTAAAGCATTGGAACGTCGAGAGTCATACCCTACCAGCAAGATCTCTCAAGTGCCCTAAGTCCAAAAAATAATCAAACTTTGACGAACTGTTTCTTCCAATCCAGGATAGATATGATTGATCTATTTGAACCTGTGGGGTTGCATGAGGCTCCTCTACAATGGCCTATCTCATTTTTTGATGACTCAGAGCCATTTTCAATTGGTTGCATTTATTCACCTACTGCAAAAACCATTAGTTGCATGCAATGCAAAGTTGCAAGATAGGCTCCTCTCATGCATCCCAAAGCGTCAGAACATCAAGAGCCATACCCTACCGACGCGATCTCTCAAGTGCCCTAAGTCCAAAAAATTATCAAACTTTGATGGACTATTTATTCCAATCTAGGACACATATGATCGATCTATTTGAACCTGTGAGGTCAAACGAGGCTCCTCTACAATGACCTATCTTGGTTTTTTATAACTAAGAGCCATTTTCAATTGGTAGCATTTCTTCACCTGTTACAAAAACCATCAGTTGCATGCAATGCAAAGTTGCAAGATAGGCTAGAATTGATTTAGTTCATCATGTGAACAAACCGGTGTCATAAGCGCATCTGGATGGGCAAGTTTATGCTACACATGCTCCTCTCATGCATCCCAAAATGTCGAAATGTCGAGAGTCATACCCTACCGGCGCGATCTCTCAAGTGCCCTGAGTCCAAAAAATTGTCAAACTTTGATGGACTATTTCTTTCAATCCAGGAGACATATGATCGATCTATTTGAACTTGTGGGGTCATTTGAGGCTCCTCTACAATGACCTATCTTGGTTTTTGATGAGTTTGATCCATTTTCAATTGGTAGCATTTTTTTGCTCGCTACAAAAACCGTTAGTTGGATGCAATGCAAAGTTGCAAGATAGGCTAGAATTGATTCAGTTTGTCGTGTGCACAAACCAACGTCACGAGCGCATCAAAGTGGGAAATTTTACACTATGCATGCTCCTCTCATGCATCCCAAAGTGTCTGAACGTCGAGAGTCATACCCTATCGGCACAATCTCTCAAGTGCCCTGAGTTCAAAAATTTGTCAAACTTTGACAGATTGTTTCTTCCAATCCATGACACATATCATCAATTTGTTTGAACCTGTGGGGTTATGTGAGGTTCCTCTATAATGGCCTATCATGGATTTTGACGACTTGGAGCCATTTTCAATTGGTAGCATTTTTCACGTGCTACAAAAATCATTAGTTGCAAGATAGGCTAGAATTGATTTGGTTCGTCATGTGCACAAACCAACATCACGAGCGTGTCCAGGTGGGCAATTTTATGCTATGCATGCTCCTCTCATGCATCCCAAAGCATCGGAATGTCAATTCATACTCTACCGATGCGATCTCTCAAATGCACTAAGTCCAAAAAATTGTCAAACTTTGACGGACTATTTCTTCCAATCCAAGACACATATGATCGATCTGTTTGAACCTGTGGGGTCATGTGAGGCTCCTTTACAATGACATATCTCGGTTTTTGATGACTTGGAGCCATTTTCAATTGGTAGCATTTTTTTTCCTATTGAAAAAATTATCAGTAGCATGCAATGCAAAGTTGCAAGATAGGCTAGAATTGATTCAGTTCGTCATGTGCACAAACCAACGTCACGAGTGCATTCAGGTAGGAAAGTTTACGCTAGGTATGCTCCTCTCATGCATATCAAAGTGTCAGAACGTCAAGAGTCATACCCTACTGGCACGATGTACAAGTTGCTTGACAACTTTTTTGAGAATAATGACATTTTTTGCTCAAATTGTATCTAGACTCAATCTATGACTCCTATGACCTGATAATGACTCAAGTAATTATCCATGATTATAAAAGAATCAAGAATTATCATGATTGACCTTATCAATAATGGTCATGATTGACCTTATCACATCACATAAACTCAAAACATAGTCACAAAACATAGACACAAAAAAAAGTCACAAAACATTGTCACATATTATTCAAAAATTTGTCTCTAAATATGGTCAAATTGGCTCTTGGCTATTTGAATATACAAAAAATGTCTTACAAATCATCTCATGGGCTTTTATACAAAATTTGGCATTGCAATATGTGTGATTCAGCTCATCGCCATTTTAATATACAAAATTTGGCATCTAAATATGTACAAATCAACTCATTGCCATTTAAATATACAAAATTATGCCCCTAAACATGTACAAATCAGCTCATGGGCATTTATATATACAAAAAAAAGAATATAGAACAATCCATCGATGATATATACACAATTCTCAAAATCATTCTACTATGAACCATAGAACCAATCAAGTGAGCCTTTAGGATTGGCTCTAACCCATATTGTGTCAAGTATTGCCTCATGGTCAAATTCATGAACTTTCCATAAAATCTTGTTATGAGGTCTACCATGGTACTTCATCAAATGAATATTTGTTGCAACAAGAAGTTTAGAAAAATGAAGAATATGTTTATGTGTTTCAAAGTCCTCGAACAACCAAACGTTAGAATTCTTGATAGGGTATCTCCTAAGCCATGTTCCTGTCACGACAACAGACCCTATTGGGTACTCAATACCCTCTTCATCAATGATTGTGGTGGTTCAACACAATGACACAAATAGTAATCGGTTCCTTCTTCATTGTTCTTTTTTGCAACAACTTCATACACATGACTTGCATTTCATAAAGTGATAATTAATACCAAAAATAAAGTGTGATGCACAACAAAATGAACCAAAAAGAATACTTGCAAAACAATTAACTCAAAAAATCACCTGAATCTGCTAGGTCGGATACATGGTCAAAATTCAATGATGTCTCCATCTAGCTCAATTGTAGTGCTTTGAGAATTTGATATGTATCAACGGACCAACGTTCTACAAGACCATTTGTCAACCCACTCTTGTGATTCAAATTCTTCCCACAAACAATACATGTATGAAGAGCAAAAATATACCATCTGTCTCATATAAATTACTAGTGAACTTGCATTTGAACTCATAAATGAGTGCATGTCACTCGATCCTGCAACTGTACAACAATCTAGATAGTTTTCAATGTTATATTCTGTGATCAACCAAAAATATCTATGAACCATTGACGTACCTGGATTACCTGGACCCATCATAAAGTTACATCAACGCACAATTGTTTCTGCATTTATCAACTCAGCACCACCTTCATACTTCAATTCTTCTCTAGCTAGGGCTCTTTGTACACATGCTCCTGCACCATCGTGCCCTCCCTTACCATGTCTAGCCTCAGTGAAATTACAAAAATGTTGTACACCGCTTGTCATATGCATCCTTGTCAACAAATAAAACATCCTTGCATTCTTGAATTATGTAGTGCAATTATTTGACCATATTAAGTGTCAGTTGTATTGTATGATTATTTCCTTTAAATTATCATAGAAAACTTTACAGTGTCCTTGTACAAACTCTGATGAATGAGTATGATCATCACTTATGTAGAAGTGATACTCTCTTATAACCTTTTGTGCTATCATCTGCATGCATGAATGTTATGTGTACAAAAATAAAAACTTGTGTAGAATGATAATACATAGATTGCACTTCATTTTGAGGTTATAGTGTAGAATTTTCAGCAAAATCAATGATAGTAACAATGGTGCCAAGAGGAAATGTGTCCTTACACAACTTTAATTGTTCATCTAACCATCGAGCTCTATGTGTATGCATTATGTACTCATAAACTAGTTTCTCTTGAAACATTTTCATAAATTCGACTACACATATATCATTTTTTAGTAGCTCACATCTCTTCAAATCTTTTCCATCTTTAACTCCATATGTGATTGTCTTGTATTTTCCAAAAGAAACTAGTTTTCTACCAATTTCATGCATGCTCTCCAAATGTACACATTTTGGTAAATGTTGCAAACCACCACATATAGCGCAAGAACCTTCCAAACAAGGCATTTTATAATAAATGCAACCATCATGTCTATTACATAGCACACTTGAAATAAATTCTCTTACCGACTTAGGAGGTGCTTGTATATTGCATTCCTATAAAACATCATTAGTTTGCAAACTATAACAAATATGACGAAAAATATCATAGTGCATGGAAAATTCAATATGCATCCTACAACAACACGTGGTGTGCACATGATTAATCTTAATATAAAAAGGTTTTGTCATTTCAAAAAATCTTTGAGAAAGTCTTATTTGAGGAAACTTTTGAAGGAATCTTTCATAAAATTTAGTTTGAGTCATATCCAAATAGTGTTAGGCATGTGGCTCACGATTTGTAGACCCGATTCACCTTCTAACAACATCTCTTTGGTTGGGCGAAACTCTTGTGTTGCCATGCCAAAAATTTTCAATTAATGTTCTTAGTGCATCAACAACAACCTTGTCTTTGTGTGGTAGTCTACCCGAGAATATCCAAAGAGAATTATTGTTAGGTTCCTCTATTTTTTCTCGCCTCTATAATGCTTTACTTAAATTTGTTCTACTAACGTTTAATGACTTACTTGTTTTGCTTATCAAACGATCATTTTTTATTTTCTTGCTCATTATGGTTAATGTAATGACACGTTGAGTAACATTAGAATTTTTAGTACGTGATTTTGAACCAATAGCTTGATATGCATCAAATAGGTTTCTCACAATAGTTCTTTCATTGTTACTTTCAGATGATCTTAGGCCTAGAATCTTCATTGTCTCTCTAAAATTCAAATTCTTAACCATTTGAACAATTAATTGACATCTTGTGGTTTGATTTAAGTTTTCAAAATATTTTTGCCATATTCTTTTAACCATTCTCCTACAAATTCGTTCATTCATTTTATCGGGCATTGGCTTCAATATATTCTCATCAATGTCAATTAGATACTTTGGTTTCCTGCAAATGATTCTAGGAGGTGTTAACGTTGATGCACTGTGTACATTCAATTCATCAAATAGAGCAGGTGTATGTTCATTGTTTAATTGATTATTCAATGTGGTCTCTTCTTCAATTGCCTTAGGTTCATACAGTAAATCAAATGTCTCTTCTTCAATTGCATTAGGTGCATTATGTTCATTTGGTAAATCGAATTGAGATGTTGAGGATGACATACCTTCTTCTCCCATTGTTCTTATGTCATGTAATTTCTTCATACGTTGCCTTTGTCTTTCCTTTTCAGCCTCTCATTGTTCCATTGTTCCTTGCTTGTTCATTCTCATGGTTGATATTGGTTGTCCTAAATAGAATCATATTACATATATATGTAAACAAAAGTTCATAAACAAACAAATAACAAGAAATATGCATCTTATCATTTTTTTTGAATCAAAACTATTAAAAAATCACAATAATATTGAAAAAACTAATAAGAACAACAATTCAATCATTTGAAATCATCCAAAAACAAAAATTACTTACTTCTATGTATAAAACAGTGATAGAAGTGCGGACACAATTGCAGTGGGGCCTTTAGTGACCTCAAAAACTTCTTTTGAGGTTGTTGAGGCTCTTGGGCAAATAAAACTATGTCTAAGTACCGTGTACACGGTATATTAGTAACCGTGTGTGTGCTATTAGTCCCTAAAATGTTGGCAAGCCCAATGTTATTTATTTTTTCACCCTGTACATGCTTAGAACTCATAATTAGCATGTACACACTCGTACGCCTTAAAAATGTTATGGCAGGGCAGCGAACTAATAGGCTCAGTACCTCATACGTGCAATTTGTAGTAAAGAAAATGTGAAGGAAAAGGGAGGGAGGGAGAGGGGGAGGGGGAGAGAGAGGGGGGGCGAGAGGGGGCCAGAAAGAGTGGGGAGAGAGAGAAGAAGAGAGAGAGATGGATGGGGTATGGAGGAAGGGAGAAGGAGAGAGAGAGAGAGAGAGAGAGAGAGAGAGAGAGATGGGGTATGGAGGAAGGGAGAAGGGGAGAGAGGGAGAGAGAGGTAGAGGGAGAGAGAGAGAGAGAGAGAGAGAGAGAGAGAGAGAGAGAGAGATACACATATGTGTGTATATATAATATATATATTATATATTATATAAATATAATATATATATTATATTATATATTTATATATTATATATAAATTATATATTATATGTATATACACATATTATATATACAATATCATATTATACACACTCTCAAATTTTAAACAAAAGTAGCATGTACGGGCTTCTTACACCAGAGGTACCCCATATGCACTTCTTATACCATAGGTACCCCATACGCTCTTTTGACTGTTTAGGCTTGGAAATAGGCCTGGATGACAAAGCTACAAGTTGGGAGTTTGATTTCTCTCCATTTCCCTCTTTTTTGACATGTTTTATTTTATCAACTTGGTTTCTCGACTTTGTCATTATCAGATTTACACTTCATCAAGTGGGTATTTCTAAAATTGCCACCATATTTTCGCCCATCTTCTCAACTTTCTAACCATATAATTTTTTAAAAATTTGAACAACAATAACATATTATTATTATTGAATTTCTTTTACCAATGTCTCCATAGTTCTCACAGACATACGTGTACCATTTTTTTATACTTATCCAAATTTTAAAAAATTTATATATTATTGTAGTGCACTTGATTCTTTACAATTTTAAAAAAATAAAATTATATTTTCAATTTTTTTAGTGCAAGTTATGCTTCATGCACGAACAAGTACCTAATTTTCATGATGTGCTCGATTGGAAAAATCATTAAAAAAAATAATCAACAAAAAATTACAAAAAAATAGACATCTTTTAGTGCTCACTCTTAACTATCTTTTTGCAAAAGGATTTGTCAAAATACTAAATCTAACTATGAATTTTTTGATGCGCACGTTAAACACTATGTTATATTTTTCAAAAAAAATCAGGGTTTGTTTTTCCATGTGCAAAGGATTTGACCCCCTTAATATTATCCAATTTTGAAAAAATTTAGTAGTTTGGACACTAGATTCAGAGTACTACAATATTTGTTTTTCGATTATCTTCATATCTTGAGTGGATGACTTTCAAATTTTGCATCCAAGTTCAGGTTCACCTGATTTCAGAAGAAGAAAAAAGTGTCCACTTATATCGCCCTTTTTTACCACCATCTTTGTGCACTTACCCACATGGAAACAATTACAGATAAAAACGTGGATACAATATTGGATATATGAACAGTCATTTTGAAGCCCACCAATATCGATATAGGACGGATACAACATTCATAAACAAGTGCCACATAGTGGCCAGTACTTACCTTCATAGTCTTGTAATAAATGCAAGTATTGTGATAAAATTATTTTTTGAGTAATTTGAATCAATAAAAATTAAATACCAAAAAAAATATTAGAGTTGCATGAGAAGAAGAACAAGAAAAATGGGTCACTAAAATAGAAAAACATTTCATTTGTGTTCCTTTAGTGTAGGTTTTTGGGTATTCATGCCATATTATATCAAATCTTATTATTAATGATTGAAGTTTTTAATATTTAGTTAGAATTTTTGGGCACTGGAGGGTACATATCCAACATGTATCCATGACATATCATATCCGTATGATGATTGAAGTTTTTTAAAATTTAGGAAGATTTAGGTTTGTTTTTTTTTAAATGAAATCATATAATATCTAACATTAGTTAATACACCAATAAATAGGTTATAGTGTATGTGGGTAATTATACGCCACTGCATGGGTTATAGTGTATGTTGGGGTTGGATAGCCCCAACATGAATTGTTCAATCATACCCATATAATGATTGAAGTTTTTTCAAATTTAAGAAGATTTATGTTTGCTTTTTTTTAAATTAAATCACATAATATCCATAGAAAATCGAGAGTTTTTGGGCACACATGGGTCCATATCCCACTGTATCCATTTAGTATAATGATTGAAGTTTTTTTCAAAATTTAGGAAGATTTATGTTTGTTTTTTTCTAAAATCAAATTACGTAGTATCCAACATAGTTGGAAAATCAAGATTTTTTGGGCATATCCAATGAATCGGTGTCATATCATATATGTATAATGATTAAAAAAAATTAAATTTAGGAATATTTATGTTTGCTTTTTTTTAAATCAAGATGATAATGATTGAAGTGTTTTTTTAAATTAGGAAGATTTATGTTTGCTTTTTTTTATTTTTGGACTGTATAATGATTGAAGTTTTTTTTTTAAATTAAGAAGATTTATTTTTGCTTTTTTTGGGCACGTGTGAATGCATATGGAATATGTATCCATGTCCTATCATATCAGTCTAATGATTGAAAAAAAAATTAATGTAGAAAGATTTATGTTTTCTTTTTTAAAACAAATCTTATAATCTAAAAATAATTCATTTCCTAGCCCCCCCTCTTTCCACCCGCTCAAATTTGCACCCCTAAAAAGTAGGGGCTCCTATTTTTTTTAAAGATTTCAAATTATCTCACAGCACAAAAAATATTAAATTTATTCATTAGACCACCTCTTCCTTAAAAATAGAGCTTAAACCCCCTCATGAAACCCATCTTATAAAGACTAGAAATTAATAGCTTGAAATTTTTTTACTTTACTAAAGTTTTTTTTTTTTTTTTCATTTATAGATTTTGTTGGTTGTATTTCTAACATTTAAATTTAAATTTGTTTTGATAGTGTATGGTACTACTATTTCAGTATATTCTGCCTTTTTCAAGCATAAGCAAATGAAATAATTTGTACCAGAATTCAAAGCTTTGAAAGTGTTTGTAAAGTTAAAATATTTAAAAATCTGAATCAATTTGTAAATGTGTTTAAGGATTCTTAAAAAGACTGTCTCCAACATTTTATGGATCATAATGTATGACCAATTTTTATTGATGATATTATTCTTGAATATTCAAGAATCCATATTTATATATATACAAACTAAGTAAAACCATCATCACATTTGCAGATCTATCATATTGTCTAAACATCACTCTTGATTTCATTATTTCCACAGGCAGCACATAAACAATCTAAAAATCTTTAGTGATCTCACCTTGGATATCCATAAGGATTGGTTCAGTGAACATTTCATAATTGCATGGAAACATGCCTGTTGGAAGATGGCTACACCATTAAAATTTGGATCCATGAGCATTAAAATAAGAGCACAGCCATACCAGATTGCCAATATGGGAACAGATAGAAGTCTCAGTCCTATTCTTTTGCTTCCTAGTGTGGGTATGCTTCATCAGGGTGTGTTGTTAACCAATAATTTCTGTTTTTCTTTAAGTATGCACAAATGAGCTTTGGAGAGTATCAATAACCCTGTAGCTCAAAGCAGGTTTTAACCTGCAAAACCTGGTAGAGTAGGGAAGAGGAGCTTGTAACTATTGGGGCTCACCTTGTTTTTATTGGGCTTTTGTCTGGTAAGTTGAATGGCCCTCAAATTTGTAGGATCTAAGTAATCAGAGATGTAGTCACATTCAGTTGGGTTTTGGTTGGGTGTCAAATCTTATATTTTTTATGTCTTATTGATCATTAAATAATAAATTGTTTTCTGATATGACTTGTGTTAAGAAATATTTTTCTATTTATTTAATACATTTAAAAATAACTGTTAATACAAGTGAAAAAGGGTTGTAATCCAATTAGTTTCATGATCCATAAGACATAAAAAATATAAGATTTGACACCCAATTAAAAATCAAATCACGGAATAACCAGCATGGTTGGAAAATCAAGATTTTTTAGGCACACGTGGGTACAAAAATGGCTATCTAGCAGTAAAATGCACCATACATTAGTTAATACACCAATACATAGATTATAGCGTATGAGGATAACTTATTTGTTGGTGCATTCTACGGGCTGGAAAGCCATTTCCTGTGGGTAATATAAAGTGAAGTAAAGTGTCTTTTATAGTCCACAAAGTGTCTTTTATAGTCCACCATGCCAGCCATGTAAAGTGTCTTTTATAGTCCACAATGCCAGCCATCTATGTATGGGTCTACAGATGGGTCAAAGTCCTATGGGACTACTTCGTATTCCTTGCGGGAGGCACCTAACTGCACCACAAACGAGGCGTACATACCTTACCCCCTAGTGGGATTTGAACTTGTGACCTTACCCCCTAGTGGGAGGCGTATATAACATGTATCAGTGTAAAATAATGATTGAAGTTATTTCAAACTTGAAAGAAGATTTATGTTTTTTTTTTTTAAATTAAATCACATAGAATGTTGGAAAATCAAGATTTTTTGGTTACATATCCAACATGTATCACCCAAATTGAAGTTTTTTCAAATTTAGGAAGATTTATGTTTGTTTGTTTTAAAATCAAATCACATAGTATCCAACATAGTTGGAAAAACAAGATTTTTACATCCAACATGTATCTATGCATGGATGTTGTATATGATGATTGAGGTGCATGGATGTTGTATATGATGATTGAGGTTTTTAAAATTTCAAGAAGATTTATCTTGGTCTTTTTTAAAATCAAATCACATAGTATCCAGCATGGTTGGAAAATCAAGATGTTTTTTTGGGCATGGGTGGATGCATTACCAACATTTATCCTTCCATATTATGATTCAAGATTTTTTAAATTTAGGAAGATTTAGATTTTTTTTTTCAAAAATCAAATCTCATAGTATCATTGGAAAATCAAAATGTTTGTTGTTTTAAATTTAGGAAGATTTAGGTTCGTTTTCTTTAAATCAAATCACCTAGTATGGTTGGAAAGTTAAGTCTTTTGAGCGCATATGTGTACATATCCAACATGTATCCATGTCTTGAAATGTATAATGATTGAAGTTTTTTTAATTTAAGAAGATTTGTGTTTGCTTTTTTAAAATCAAATCAAATAATATAGTTGAAAAATCAAGATTTCTCAAGTATAAGTGGGTACATAGATAAGGGGATATGCCTGCCTTCCTTGCAAATAAAGGAGCTCATACATGCATGGATTCCTCATTCCACTAGTCTCTCAAGCAATAAATGTAGAAATTAGTAGCTTGAAGAATTTGTATTCTTTTAAAGACTTTTTTTTTGCATTTATAGATTTTTTTGATTGTATCTAAACATTTCAATATGTTCTGATGATGTATGTTACTACTATTTGGATATAATTTGTGTTTTTAAAGCATCTTTTTAAAAAAAAATGATATAATTTGTGTCAAAATTCAAGCTTTGGAAGTGTTTGTTAAGATATTTGTAATTAAGGATTCCCAAAAGACTGTCTCCATGAATTAATTTGTGTCAAAATTCAATCTTTTGAAAATGTTTGTAAAGTAATCATAATCAGATATATTTATTTATTTAGGGACTCTTAAAAGACTGTCTCAAACATTTTATGTCTCAAACATTTTATGGCTCATAATGTATGACCAATTTCTATTGATGATAGTATCCTTAATTTCAATCAATCTTATTTCCTCAAGCAGCACATAAACAATCTAAAAGACTTCAGTGATCTCTAACCTTGGATATCCCTAAGGATTGGTTCATTGAACATATATGATATATCATAGTTGCATGGAAACATGTCTGTTGGAAGATGGTTACACCATTCAAATGTGTATCCATGAGTTAAATAAATAAGAGCACAGTCATACCAGATTGACAGAATTCTCATTCCTATTCTAAGCTTCCTAGCGTGGGTTATATTGTTGTAGTCTACAATCCGTATGCCTCAAGGTGTGTTGCTAGCCAATAATTTCTGTTATGTTTTTCTTTTAAGTATGCATAAATCAGTTTTGGAAAGTATCACTAATCTTGTAACTCAAAGCATTCTAACAGTTCAAGATTACTTAATTTTTGGATTACACTGTATAAAATTTTGTATGTATAATAATACTACATAATCCATCAATCCATCAACAGAATGAGAAGGTTTTTACTGCAAAACCTGGTAGAATACGGAAGACAAGCTAGTACCCATGGGGCTCACTTTTGCTTTATTTGAGCTTGTGTCTGGTAAGTTGAATGACCCTCAAATTTGTAAAAGAACTTATTTGATTATTTAAATCTGTTGTTTGGGAGAGTGATCAAAGATGTAGTCACATCCAGATGCGTTTTGGTTGGGTGTCAAATTTTATATTTTTTATGTTTGATTGATCATTTAATGATAAATTGTTTTCTGATATGACTTGTGTTAAAAAAAAAGTCTTTATCTATTTAATACATTTAAAAATAACTGTTAATACAAGTGAAAAAGGATCGTAATCCAATTAGTTCCTTGGTTACACCATCCATCAAGACTTGAATCCTAGAAATACTATATAAGAAATAAGTTCCCAATTGTGCCCCAGAGGACTCTGATAGAACAGATACATATCCCTTAATTGTTGGCTCTCAACCAAATAAGTATCAGCATAACTCTCAATGTCATAGATGATATAAAATCCTTCATCATTGGCTCTCAATCAAAGAAGTATCAGCATAACTCCCAACCAAAGAAATCTCAGCATAAGCTCATGCTCACACATTGTGAGCATTGAACTCATAGATAATATAAAATCCTCCATCAAAAAAATTACCAATACAAATAGTTTGATACCATCCAACTCAACTATTAAGTCCTGTCCCAATTGTGAATGGCATATATGGCATATATCTTATGTGCCTTACAACTAATACTGTTTGCATACAAAATTTAATATTTATTATTAATTACAGATTTAAGAACAAGACAGACTTAGCCAAAACAAAGATTTTATCCTAAAACTGAGAATCTCTAGCATGTGTTCAATTTTCCACAATTTAGAGTGAATTATTGCTGTTGTGAGGCCAAAACAAAGATTTTATCTTAAAACTGAGAATCTCTAGCATGTGTTCAATTTTCCACATTTCCACAATTTATAGTGAATTATTGCAGTTGTGAGATTTTTTCATCAACATTTTGAATCACATTCCACGATGATGAACCAGAATATAATAGAGAGCTCAAGAAAATCAAAAAGAAGATCAAAAACCCTAAAGAAGATTAAAAACCCTAAAAATTACAAGAGGGATAGTTATTTTCTTTTGAATTTCGTTCTTTTTAGATTGCAGAACTGGCAGTCTCAATACAGGACTAACAGAAAACACAAGTAATAAGGAAGAGTTGTATATTTTACTAAAGAAGTTTTTCCAAAATGGGAATTAAAATTCCTTTTATAGTTGCATACCAGTATCTCAAATTTAATCCAGAGAGTTTACACAAGAAGCTGATTTCATAATGTCTGCACACAGTTTATATGTGGCTTTATTATACACTCCTGTAAGAAAATATCTACTAAAATCAGTGAAAAAAAAAAAAGTCTACAAACTCAACTGAATTTTCTTACTGGTCATTACATAACTGACACCAGATTTTACTACTGCAGATTAATAGTAGCAGGTGCAGGATATTACCACCATTATCACAGGCTCAAAAGAAGTTACAACTTCTTAAAACCATAACTGCAAGATGAAGGAAAACATCTTTAAATGGTTTGAGTTTATATAAATAATGATAACTAAATTTCATTTCTACAGACCATTTTCTGCGCTTCGGTTCTGTCACTAGCATAATGCTGAATTGAGATACCAATGTTCTGCGACCCGAGGCCAATAAAACACAAGAAGCTGGAAAAAGACTTGTGCGAGGTTGTATATCTTTTGCCACAAAAAACATGTGGATGCATCGTAGGAAGTAGTTGTCCAAAACTGAAGCAAGGCCTGCCTCAAGGCTGGGATCTCATACTAGAGTATAAGAAATGAAGTATCATCGAAGCATTTGATCCATTTCATTCAATACATCACCTTCCCATGGGTTTCACAAGCTGAGAAAACTCCAGAGCCCCTGCACCTTCTTCTGACTCACCCACACTCCTGGCCTCAATCTGCTGATCTTGTTGATCTTCTCGTATAAGAGTACTCTCAGAATTTTCATCAGATTCTCTGATATGTGGCAGATTCGAGGGAAAATTGGACAGTTGGGTTGAGCTGTTAGCAAGTGAGAGGCTCCGATCAGCTGCCTCTTGCAACTGCAAGATATACTCTAAATTCCATAGTACATCTCCCATTGAAGGCCTGTTCTTTCCATCATCAGCTAAGCACTTCTCCGCAATCTCTCCAAATTTCCTCAGAGAACCTGGACTATAAGCCCCTGCAAGTTTAGGATCAATTATTTCTTCCAACATTCCTTTCTGCTGCCAATGCATGGCCCACTCTGCAAGATTTATTTGCTCTTTAGGAAGTGTGGGATTGATAACAGGCCTTGCACATACAACTTCAAACAGTACAACGCCAAAGGAATAAACATCCGATTTTTCTGTTAGCTGCTGTCTTCTGAAGTAGTCTGGATCAAGATACCCAAAACTACCCTTGACAGCTGTACTTACATGAGTATGATCGAGAGCAGGTCCTGTTTTAGACAAGCCAAAATCTGCCATTTTTGCTACAAAATTTTCATCAAGGAGAATATTGGTGGTCTTAACGTCTCTATGGATAATTCCTATTTCTGCTCCAGTGTGAAGATAATGCAGCCCCCTGGCAGCCCCAATACAAATATCAAGCCTTTGCTTCCATGATAAGGGAGGTAAATTGCTTCCAAACAAATGGCTTCTCAATGTACCATTTGCCATGTACTCATAGACCAAGATCATCTCATTTTGCTCCTCACAAAATCCTATCAGAGACACCAAATGGCGGTGCCTCAACTTGGAAAGTAGTTCGATCTCTGTTTCAAACTCTGTCAGACCTTGTTCGGACTGTGGATTTGCTCTTTTTACTGCAACCGAAACGCCATCTTCAATTTCTCCTTTGAATACCCTCCCGAATCCTCCAATCCCAATGACCCTTGATTCATCAAAGTTGTTGGTAGCAAGTTTAATATCTGCAAAGGTAAATTTCCTGCCTCTTCTAACAGCAACCATTGTACTACCACTATTTACAGTGCCCTTTGAGGCTTTGGTGGTATATGCACTCTCTGATCCAGCATGCAAAAACAAAGGAAGCCATCCTGGAGAGTGAGGCTTCACAGGTGTTGGCTTCTTCTTGCCGCAGAAAAGACACAATCCCACAAAAATAACTGCTCCTATGAGAACAGCCCCTCCTATTGCTCCTCCTATTACAGGCCAGAGAATTGAATTTTGTTCCGCTTCAGATGGGTTTTCAGCACCCTGTAGCTTTGTAGGACTTCCAGCTAGGTTATCCTTCCTGCTTAACTTAAAAATCTCGAGCCCATTAAGGATTGCATTGTTATCTGACCCTGTAAGGCTTGGATTTGGGCCAATTTGGATCCACATAGTGTTTACTCCTGCACCCATTGAAGTGTCTGTATAGTCTGAATAGATAGCCCTGTTTTTAGCATCAGCAAGACTCAACACATCAAAAGATGGGTCTGCAGTCTGGTTATTGATGTAGATACCAAAAACTCTCATGCCAACCTTATCAAATACAAGCTCACAGAAATGGAAGCGAACAAGGTAGTCAAAATTGGGATCTACAGCAAAACTCCACGATATGTTGATTTTTTGATTAACAACTTGAGCTAAGTTACTTGTCATCTCCCTGGCTGTTTCATAGACTACAAGAGGAGCAATGTAGGAATCATTTGGGGAATTATAGCTAACAGCAGACACATTTTTAGTTTCACTACCTGCATCGAGTGAATAGATGTAATATTTATCTTCCTCCCATGTTCTGGATAGCCCAGAATCATCTTGGGGAGTGACAGAACTCCCTCCAACGTTGAGTCTATACATTGTTTCTACACCACTGGAACTCAAATCCAATGAGGACTTTTTGGGACTGCTTCCCACCAGGTTCGAAGAGGTTGGGAAAATATCTTCTGGCATTGAAACCACTTCAATTGCACTAATGAAAGCAAAGGATCCAGACTCGGGAGTAAACGTTACCACAAGCTGAGCACTAGAATTGGCCACATTAATAGAGTACTCCTTCATTAACTGGACAATCTTAGGGCCTCCGCTTGCAGAATATTGCGGATTGTTGTTCTTATTGCTTATTTCATTAGAAACGTTTAGATTGGATAAGAGTTTCAAAGGCCCAACATTTACAGAGAAAACAGAGGAATTCACGCTAAAATTCATGAATGAAAATGGGTAAAAATGGAGTCGGAGCCAATGGCGACCGGGGCTAACCTTGAAGGTATAATTGGCCACACTGGTGAAGATGCGTGCAGTGGTATAGACTTTAGGATAAGTTGCATTCGTATCCACTTTGGAAAGATTTGCTGGGATTCCAACTGGAGAAAACGTAACATTGCTAGCTGATGAATCGCCAACCCATTTCCTGGCACCATCTACTGTGGAAGAATTTGTTCCACAGTCGATCAGAAAATTGTCAGCTGCTGAAACCATCAACAGCATTGATACAAAAGTGCTTGATAAGATTACTCCATTAAAACCCATTTGCTTCGTTTGCTGAAAGCTGACTGCTTGCGTCAAAGTTACAAAACAGGTCAGGATAGCCAAACCCAATTGCCAATATTAGATTCGTGATCTTCTACTTTGATCTGCTATTTTGACATTCAATTTTAATCTTCTCCTCTGATCATCAAATCAACCAATGCTTGACGTTAGCACGGGATTTGCGCTTTCCATAAACATTACTTCAAGAAGATTTTACATGTCCTAACCTCAAGGAACTAAATCTAAATAAAACAAACTCTATAAAGAAATAATCTAAGAAAACAATTTTCAATAACATTCCAGTTCCAAACTCCAAACACAAGCTTTGGGAACTCAATCAAGCATCCAAACCTTTCAGCATCCCAAACACATTAAGCACAGCATCTGCCACAGATTCACTGCCAAAACCCGTGATTGTAATCAAAATTTAAAAAAAAATCATAATCCTAGACAACCCAAAGCACCAATTATTCATCAAATCTAAATTTCCCTAAAGCACAAATTTCTTCACATACTCAAAGGCTGGATCCCACAATGATCAAAATCTGAAATCCCCAAGCTACCCAAACAACGAACTCTCCCACGCATGAAGGACCGGAAATCACAGTTCTGATCAAAATCTCAACATTTCCAATCCTAATAAACCCCACCTCAAATTAATCCTCCGGCTAATCACAACTTTGATCCAAGTATGACCCTTCCAATCACAAATTCTCCCCCCTCAATCAAATGCCAAGTCACAATTTTATCAAACCCCCAAAAAAAGCTTCAAAGCCCTAATAACCAATTTTCCACGCTTTTGATCTCATAAACCAGAAATGTCACAACCCCGACTTTATCAAAGATCTGCCCCCCACAAAAATCTGCTAGTTTTCAGAGTCAAAAGCCCCCCAAAGACCCGTCTTCAGATTTTTCAGCTCAAAATGTCAATACACCACAAGTCCACAGTACCCATCATCCCTGCTATCTCACCCAACGTTCAAACAGGAGGCTTACAGCCCAACCCAGCCAAAATATGCAAATATCCAGGCTCAAAAAGACCTCAATCAGCGTGTTTTTTAAAACTTAAACCAATTTTTTACCTTTCAAACGGACATCTGCCAATTTCGAAAAGGGGTACGGAGATCAACTAGATTCCAAAAAGGGCAGAGAAGCGTATGGCCTGGCTCTGAACGATTGGCACACTCCTCTAAAGTAGCTGACACTTGGCTACTTACAGCTTGCGCTAGCCTGGCTATATTTTAGCACCGAATTTTAACGACTAACATTATTAACAATTTTTAAATTTGACAGCCCATTTTAACAGCTATTTAGTATTTCCTTACAGTAAGTACAACATTGAAATGTTCTGTACTTCTGCGGGCTGGCAGGCTCCGGCTAAATTTAATGTCAATTTAATAGGAATCTGGCCTTAGCTAATTCTGACGGTGTTCATAGGAGGAAGGACGTGCCAAATTATTGGCACACATGGAGCTGTCTCTGTTTTTGGCGAGGAAAATCTGATTGTGAATAGACTGTTCCGACTTGAACCAATTAATTAAGGAAGAAATCAGCTTTGGATTTGACTGTGATTTTGGCCCCTTTCTGTTAAACAAATAAAATGGTAAGCCTGTAAACTATTCAACGGTAGAAAAACTGATCAATCATGGAAAATTTTATAATTTATTTGTACGGTTTAAGAATTTTTCAAGTTTTTTTAATTATTGAATGTTTTTTTTGAATTGATGAAAGGCATTTAGAGTTTATGAGTTTGGTTACAAATCAGATTCAAAGAGTTTAATGGTTTTTTTTGTTTTTTTTCCCAGAATCATAAAATCACAATTTAATCATGTTATTAGGAAATGTAGGTTGAGGAAGACTAGTCCTCATGACCTCGTGCCTATCAAAGGAACTGTTCGCCAAGAACTGCTAGCCAACCAGGTCAAGCTTCAATCCTCATCACATTGTACTATTAGCCACATACAAATAATGAATTTTTATAAAGATACAGTTTAAAAAATAAAATTAATATATTATATTTAATGTTTCTTTCAAAAAATTAAAATAGAGTAATCCAAAAATGACTACTTTTTGTTTAATTGTGATTGATGTAAACAAGTCAAATATATCATTTTCTAAATGTTCTTCCTTCACCTTAATTGAGTAATTTAATATACATCAAAGATTCTGTTAGACACAAATTTAATAAGAAGTAATTATCTTGATGTATAAGTGTTAATAAGAAGTAATTATCTTGATGTATAAGTGTTATGTGGTTATTAATCGGTATATTTTGTGGTTAATAAAAAATAATGGGTTTTTTATATGATAATAATGTGTTGAAGTTTGTATTGGTTGAATGAATTGGGATTTTATTAGCTTTTAAATAATTTTATGTAAATCTAATTTATAGATATTTTATGTTTCAACATATAAGATATAGACAAAGTGCTTGACTTATCCATAGAATTTGAATGCATGTGTATCATGTCGATTTATTAAGAAAGAATAGCTTGTAGTTTACAGAGCACATGTGCATTGTCCTATACATAGAGTTCATTTATTAAGTCACATTAAGTAATGCAGGAAGTGTAATATTTTATACATATTGAATCAAAGCAAAAGAATAATTGCAAGGAAGAAGGTAATCAAAATAGTGCCAAGGGAAACCAAAAAAGGATTGAAACAAGAATAGCTTCAAAAGAGCAGAATTTCATTACAATAGTAGATAATCAAACTCTAAACTTCAACATACCATGTAGCTATTTTGAGCATAGAGTATATTTTACATGGAGCTATAACATTTGAAAATTGATTTTATCCAAATGGTTGTTGATCATCACATGTTCTTTGGGACCCCCTTGAGTTAAGAACAAAAAAAATAGTTTGGGGGAAATGTATTATCGGTATACATGTCATTTATTAGTATTGGTACTTGCAAGGTACTTGAAGGTGATAGTGTGACAACATTTTATATCTGTATAATACCCAAAATAGTTCAAATGTCTTGTCAAACATATATGAGACTATGCACATACCTTTAGGTTCAATTAATTTTTTCACCTTATAGCTACTCACTTAGCATATATTCTAATCATTCAATATGATAATCATAAAGATTTTAAATCTTTTTAGCCACACCAGGGGTGAAAATCTAGAGTTGTCTCATATTTTGAGCTAACAAATGATTTTAAATGAAACTATTTAACCTCAAACAATTTAAAGCAAAATAATTATGTCCAAGACTACTTGACACTATGTAACACAAAGGATTTTGGGTCAAAAACTATTAAATCAATATGATATAATTTTAAAATTTATTAGGTTCAATTTGTACATAAAGTTTTAATCAAAACCTTTTTGAGAGAAAGAATTATAGAAAAAACTCTTCCACTTGAAACTATCCCTATTTTGAGATAAATTCAATAATAATTTAACTTCAACTCCAAATTTCTTCAACCAAAAAATATTTAAAAATATCTTTTTGTAAAGCTCATAGTAATGAATGTAAAAAATATAATATTTGATTAGTTATACTACATGAATTTATTTGATATTTTGATTAGTTATATAATATGCATTGTAACAAATGCAAGTAATTTAAGTTTTTATAATATAAATAATTATACCTTGCTACCTCACATGATTATTTGCCTAAGGAAGTAGATATGTTTCAAAACTAATCATAAGAAATTGAAACCTACTTTATTTTTTCCTTGAATAGAAAATATGAAAGCAAATGGGTCAAGATAATTTTATGTTTTAAAGTATTAAGAAGTAAGTTTAGATCTCTTTCACATGTTTTTGAAAGTATTCTAAGGTTAGGTTCTAAAACTTTTTGGTTATAATTAAAACAAAAATATTTATTACCAAAAAAAATTGTTGAAAGAGTCATTTATGTGTTAAAATAGTTATTTGAATAAAAGTATTTCATTTTAAAGTTTTAAGTAAGGTTGTGCATTGGTTTTACATATCATATCATTTCATTGAGTTGTCTATGAAAACATGCTTCTCGTGATTTAGCCTACCAAAAACCTTTTTATATTTGATGTTCTTATGGTCTTCATTATCTCTATGTTCATTTCAAATCAAATTGAACATTATTTGAACTATTGTTTCTTTAATGAGTGTATGAAGCTAACACTTCTCTTCTTAGAGTTTGGAAGGTTTCATGCTTGAGATAGTTATATGTTGTTCAAAGATTGATTGTGTAAAAGATCATTATTTGTAGATAGCAAAAATATGTACATTCTAACAAAAGAGTGTGTTAGAGCTTAGTTTTGCATGTTCTTAAATTTGTTGATTTTTTATATAATTGCCCCTCTTCCATAGAAATTTTTGTTAGCTTAGCCATGATATTCTTGTTGGACATTGTAAAGTGGTATATGGGATTTAATAGTCTAATTATCTAAACTAGGAATTAAAAATCATTTACATCAACAAGACATTTGGAAATGATCAATTGGCCCAACTTCAAACCTATTGGAAGAGTTGGGCATAATGATTGACTATTCTTTTTCTTGTGATTTGATTTTGGATATGATAGAATGATTAAATGCAAGAAGTAGGTCTAGTGATGCAAAATTGATAGTAATCAGCATAAACAATAAGCTACAAAACAAACGTGTTGACTCTAAGATCATATTTAGAAACATGGATTAGAAAGGAACATGTGTCTTCAATTTAAGCTCAAAAGTGTCAGTATATGTGGCTAGGTGTCCTAGTCTTGAAGGTGTTTAATATAGATATAACTAATAGATTTGGGATCAAGATGTTGATCAAATTATATCCTTGCAATTTAGTTGGAAAAGTGTTGGACACTTCAGACTTTCAAATAGTGTATAGGGTTTTTTGTTTCTTTAAAGTCTAAATCTCTTTACTCAATATGTGCTTTTTGAACTTGTGAACCTTCCCTATCAAATTTGAATTCATGCACACACAAGAGAGAAAAAGGGTGTTGGGATGTATAGGGGTTTGTTGAAGTCAAACCCCAGGTTCAAAATTAATCCTACAACAATGATGATTAGGAAAAGAGAGCTTACCCTTGTAGGGTAGAGGCTAAATTTGAAGTAAAAAAATATTGAATTCATAATATTATACCTCAAGGTTGATCTTGTTTATGATGGTGCAGTTCTCTTCAGCTACGACCCTACATTGTTGATGCAGTAACATAACATGACAAGACAAAATCAATCATAAAATTCCACTTCCATGAAGATTGTTGTAACTTGTTGCTCCATAATGCTTAGATCTTAAGAAATTTTCTCACAATACTTTCTCTAGGAAGTGCTTGAATTATTAGGTGATAAAAATGAATTAGGAACGATGCTCTTATATAGGATTCCCAAGATATTTCATAAATTAGGCCAACCTCCAAAGGTCATATTAAAATTTTGTGAGCATATAACAAATTGGTATGAACTGACACACTGACATGTTCAAATTTGGGCCCAATATGGAGGACTATGGTGCTTAGTGCCCTAGTGCACCTAAAAGGGGGTGGAATAGAGGCAGGTGTGCACAAGTTCACAACATAGGATCTAATCACCAAACTAACATATGACAACAATTTGATAAGAAAGGGAGTAGAAATAGGATTGGAAAGAGTTATAAGGAAGCAAACTAAGGCAAGGGTCCAAGAGGGAATGTAAAATTGTAAGGGGTTACAATTAACATTACTACAAACATATATTGTCATTGATTTCAAAGGAGTGTTGTCTTTGATGTCAAAAAAGTATTAATTGTACTAGTTTGTTTTATCATTAATGCAATGGCATCTGAATGTATGAAGAATGAATGTTGCATGTCATATCAAAGAATTATGAGTTGTGTTTGTATATGTGGCTAGCTTTGGTGATAGAATAAAATGAGGAATGTCTATGGTATCATACTGCATCTATTTATGTTGGTGGAAGTGATCTAAAAGTATGATTAGGAATGCTTGCTTGATAAGTTACCTAGATAGTGAGCTTGTTCTAGTAACTTGTTGTATTCTTTATTTCTTCATGGTTGTGAATTATGTCCAACAATTTGAAAGGAAAGTATGTCTACACATGCTTTATCATATTCTAGAGGTTTTAGAATTGATGTTTAGTGAAAAAAAATTTTGAAGTGACATAAGGGTCATTGTGTTGATTAATTAACCAATTTATTATTCTAGTTCAATGTGGTTGAGGTGGGTGATCCCATAATACTAGGTTACACTTCTTGGCCAAACTTGCCACTAAAATCAGTATTTTGTACCAAATCTTTACTTTCTAACACTTATAGCAACTAAACCATTAAGAATTTGAAGATGATGTAAACTACTAATTTGTGAGATTTTTCATATAGATTCTAAATATAGTTTTTTTAAATAATTTGAAAAGAATTTTTCATATTGTTATGTAACTTTTAACAACTTAATATTTACAATAATCGGCATTTTTCAGAAGTGACATTTATTTTATAGTGCATAGTATTTTTTATAGAAAGAAGGAAATTCAAATTTTTAAAATAAAGAATTGTCACACCAATATCTAGAGGATGGATATTTTTTCATAATTTTTTGTTACATATATATTTTTTAGTTAATTTTCAAGTCAAAATAATTTTAATTTGGATAGAGGTGCATTTTGTAACTTATTTGTATATGCATTTGAATTAACTTCTTCTTTTTGTGTTGAAATGAGGATATCAATACCTAGGGAAAAGATCTTTTTTACAAAAAAAAATCTCTATTTTTCAATTTTCCCACATGTGTGAAACACAATCCTTAATGTTCGATGAAAAATCTACTTTTATAAGAAATAAAACATAAATATATTAATGAAATTAAATATATTAAAAATTATATTATTTGGAAAGCTTATAATAAGGACTACATACTTAAAGAAACAAACTTTTAATGAATTCATTTGACCCCCACAAAAGCTAATGTAAAAGTGGTTTTTTATCAGCATTTTGATAGGTGCTAAGGAGACTCCATTGCAAGTATGATTTAAGAGTAGAGAGGTTTTGTACAAGAGATTTTGATATAAGAGGATTTTATCTAACTCTTTTCTATTAATTAATTAATTTAAATGGGATCTCTCAAGGCTTAAATCAATTTTTTTTTTTTTAAATGTATGATTTCATTGAAAACCAAGATGTACCAGAAAGTGTAAACTATTATTGTGGGATCACCTAGACTTTTAGCATGTGCTCATTGAAGGTAGCATGTGAATGATCATTGGGACTAGATGGGGCTACCTTGGGAACTGTGTGGCATGTTTTATCTTTTGGAGTTGCATGTGGGCTTTTAGACCTAGCCTATTACACAATTGGACACGTTTGGTTTAGGTGCTTTTGTGTGGCTGACTTGTAAATATTGTTTTATATTTTGAACTAACACATGAATGTAATTGTAATTGTAATTTATATATATAGTGATCTATGATCTATCATAGGATGTAGTAATTGTTGGAATGCTAAGTAATTAGGGTTTCGATGCAAATATCAAAATGATTAATTTGATGTAATGTGATTTGCATTCCAATCATTGTGTGAATTCATTAGAAGATCATATGCATTGTGGGAGAGTGTCTAAAGGTTGATCAGATCAAGTGCAAGTTGTGTTATCAATTATAAAGGTCCACAAGTCATATCTTTGCAATATGGTAGGACTGGTATCTTACCTACTGAGATGATGCTCATATATATGTATTGAGGATTAGTGTCTTTAGTGGATTTGTACCTCCAAACACAATTGGGGATTGGTGTCTCTGGTAGGTTGGTGCATACTTCATATTATAAGTGATTAATTATTTTTGTGCATGGATTTAGGTAGTAGATTCAAGTAGTTATTCTTGTATACACTCAAAATTGGCTTTGAGAGAATTAATTAAATACGAGTTATTTAATTAATGGATCCTTAATTCTTCTACTTATAAATAAATTGAATGATTTAATTATATAGTTCGTTTTCCCTAATTCTTCCCATCATAAATCATTTTCTTCATTTTCCTAATTAAATAAGCAAATTTAAAAAATTTATCTTATTCATTTATTCCTCCCAATTAATTTGAATTTTAAATTCAAATTAGTCACATGTCTCCTAATTTTAAACTACCCAACCTAACCCCCCTCTAATATAACCTACCATATAACTTGGGTCGAACCAACCTTATCCCTCCAAACTACCTCTATCCTAACCTCCTATGGAGTGTTTATCCCCTCATGAGGACACTTGGCTTCTTTGCCACATGTCCTCCCCCTCCATGTCACTTTCCCTCTTTGTGGGACATGTGTGGCGTTTGCTAGAGATCCCCTTGCCACTTGTCCTTTCAAGAATGACAAGTGGCATATCTCCTCAAGCCTATCATAACTTCTTCATCTCTCACCATTCATCTCTCCAAGCTAAATATAGACCGTTGAATCTTTCCACCTAAGCTCAAGCCTTGGAAAAGTTATAAATACCCCCAATTTTCATTCAGGAGGTTTCCCTAATCTTTAATCTTGCATCTTTAATATTTTGCATTCTGAGATTTTGCATACATACTTAGCATAGCAACATCCATAGTTTGCATTTTAGCATAGCAATCTTTGTAATTTAGAATTATGATCACCCATCAAGCATTTGCATTTAGATCATAGGATCATTATATAGCTACTCCTTCTTCAGGTTGTCATCTTGGAGGTCGTGTAGCTACTAGAGCCAAATCAACAGACCAACAAGGTCCTTGGAGATAGAGGACAATGGGACGCCATTGGGGGAGTACTCTTTTGATTTGTTTATTTGATTTATGCCTCAATATAATGTCTCATTGATGTGTGTTAGATGAGCATTTTGGTTAATTGACTCACATTCCCAGCATACAATTATTACCATGGTATTTCTCATCTTAGGTTTCCACACATATCTAGTGTTCTTTGTGTGGATTTGTGTTTTTATGTGTTGTTTAATTGCTAGATCTCTAAGAAGATTTTTTTGAGTTTCATTGATGTTTTAAGGTTCATGTTTGGAGAAGTCATTAATGAGAATTAATATTTGATTAAGTTGAAATTAGGATATACTGATTCACCATGCACCCTCTTAATATATTGTTTTCTCTTCAATCCCATCTAAGATAACCTATGTAAGTTTTTACCTAGAAAAAAAAGTGTCTTTACTTGATTGGTGTTTCCCTTATTCCTTTAGCAATTCATCCCATCTTACAAAGAACCTAAAATATTGCCTTGGTTTATCTTATTTTTATTCATTACAAGAAACGTCAAAACATTTATAGGTTCAAGAATCCCATAAACCCCTAGCAATGTTCAAAAACACTCCAAATGACCAACAAAATGAAAAAGTAAGTCATGCTAACGAATTCACGATTCCCTAATATTTCCAACATGGTTCAAGTGAGAAAAGATTGGAAAAGAGGCTTAAGAACAATACTAAGGGAGATGTTAGCATTTTTAGAGGTTCTAGAACCTCTCGTACCTCCAAAAAGTTTAAGGAGCAACCAAATCGTCGACATAAGAAAGGAGAGAAACAAAATTGGCTAAAGGAGAGATTAGCAGTTCAAAATTTCTTGAACTCATCAACATAAAGGAAGGAATGAATAATGATAAAAAGGTTGTCATTCTTTAGAGATATAAGAGATTCAAGAACCACTTGAACTTATGATATGGTTCAAGGTCAAGAAATAGTATCAACACTTACAAAGGAATGAGTTAATGCACTAAGTTATGAACATCTCTCATGTGAACTTGGTGAAAATACAACAAGGTTATAAATATCAATAGGTTTGTGAGTTCTGAAACCTACTAAAACTGTGACATAGTTCATTAGTTTGCAAGAATTTTAAAATTGCAACAAGTAGAGAAAGTGAAGAGAAATATGGCGATTAATTTGGTGTGTCTCATCATTCATAATTTTGTGAATTAGATAAAAGTGAAACAAATATCTTAATTTTTATATGTTCACAAAAAGTGTAGTAAACCAAAAAGGTTTATATGTTTGTAAAAATTGTGAGTGTGCAACAAAGAAAAAGAAGGTGTTATATATGTTTGAGGTTTTCGAAAATCAATTGTTCAACAAAATTAAAGAGCTCCAACTTGTTGTAAAAGCAATGTTTTAATGTTTTAAAATGCAAAAAATGGCACCAAAGTGAATTTTGTACCCCTCTCTTCTATACACTATAAAATTCCATGAATGTAGTATGTAAACTTCCAACTCCCACGACAACCAACAAAAATGTAGAGACCTTTGTAGGACAAAGAAGAACACTCCATTCCATGTAGGCACTTTCAAATACATTAAACCACAAATTTTGATGTGCTTTAGATTAAAATTTCCCCTAATAGGACGGGTTTCCATCACAAAGAACAAATCAAAGGATTATATGTAATGCTACAAATTGACTCTCCTCTCTTTTGTTTTTCATGTAAGATGCATATAGGGAAGCTTTGGATATGGTCTATGGGTTGGGTTCTCAAAATTTATATGTAAAAAGATTATCCACACTAAGAAAAAAGATATCTTATAACTAGTGCATTAATGTAACTCAAGTTTCTTGAGTTTTTATGTAGCATGCAATTTGTCAATGCAAACATTTCCAATAATTCAATGTAATAAATCACTTTGTTCTTCATTTTATATTTTGTCTCCATTTTTGTTTTCAATTTTTAGGGGATTCAAGGAAGCTCCAAATACATATTTGTTGTACTTCATGCTTTTGCACCCAAGAGTTGTAGTAAAACTTTTCATATAATGCATACACAAGTCAATTGAAATCCTTTCAATTTGGAATGTGGAACTTTAAAAAAATGTATGGATTATCAAATAGAGAATGCATTATTAAGGGTAAAGGGCATTTGAGGGTTTCAACTCTACAAGATAGAGCCAGTAGATCCAAGTGCATAAAACACATATAGAATTTAGGGTTTACAAGCTCATTTAGGTTGTATTTTAGCTTGAATATGTGTTATAGAATTAGACACCAATCTTATGACTAAAATTTGTCCATCATACCATCTAAAAATTACAAAAAAATTGAGAAACATTTTTATTTATTTTAGTTCTACATGTATTACCATTGTGCACAAATATTGTTGGAATTTTTTAATCTAAATTTTGTGACTCTAATGATTTTTAATAATTAGAGGGTCATTGCATGATATTGTTCTAGTAAGTGTATTAGTTGCGAAAATAATTTCATCTATAAGCATTGTTGGTCAATTATACCCTTTATTGCTTCATTGAACTTATCTTCCTAATAGAAGATATCTAAGAGTCATATGTATTAGAACCCTCCGGAAAGAATTATCATAAAGTCAAATCATATAGTCATATTTATGAGAGAGTTCACATTAGTCTTTATAATTGTTATATCTTAAAAGGTTATCTGGAAACACCCTCTCAAGCTTGGCAAGGCTCAAGTGAAAAAGAGGTGTATTATAACCACAGGGGCTTCACTTAGTGAACCTGGGTTATATCATGTGCGTTCATGGTATGCTAAAGAATCCCCCTATTTGCAAAAACTATTGCTCTAAACTCCTTTTTTGTCACCCCCTCCCAATACACGGCCCAGATCAAAAAATCTCATATTTTCACCAAATATTGTATTTTTTCATAGGCCAAATTAAAAACATCCTATTTTCACCAAATAGACAATATACTATTTTCAATTTTTGGGATATTAAACCCCCCAATATGAATGCACATGATATACTATTGTCTAGCTAGTGAACCCCCTATGATTATAATTTCTTTTGTTGGCATTTTCTAGTCCCAAATTTGAGTACAAGTTTCCTCTTCTTGTGATAATTCTTTTACTTTATCCTTGTCTAAGTAGTGGTTTGAATTTACATGGTTTTCTTAAAAGTGTCTTTAAATGATTGAATACTTGTTTCAATTGAAAACACACCAATTATGTAAGCAATATTAATTTTAGAAGAGATGAATAGTTGATTAATTATTAGCTATGTATTCAAAAAATATTAAATTGGCTTCCTTTTTAAAAAATCTCTACTATGGGAACCTAATAATAAATACATTTTGAACATAAGGAGTTTAAGAAGCTCAATGGCTATAGTGGCATTCTTATGTTTTTGAAAGGTATTGAAATCTACTTTTTGTTTTTTGAACAATAGTTGAACAAAAAAGGAATACTTTGGGATAGCTTCTTACTATGTATGACATTTTTTTTGTTTTTTTATAGTGGGCCTTAAAGTTATAAAATGATGATTGCAAATGTAATGTGTTCAAAATAGTAGGAAATATTTTAATATTTCAAGCTACAATCTATGGATTCTAAATTTTTATTTTTTTTATTTTTATTTTTTTGTAGGAATTGGTTACCCAACAACCTAGAGAATCCACATAAATTCTAAGTATAGGGAAATATCCTATAACCTCCAAGACTTACTAAGATGTCCTACTCCTACTCAACGCTTTGGATCAAGACTCAAAATCAAGTTAGTTGGCATCTTGTGCACATAGAGTAAACATCCAAACTAACCAAGGTGACCCTTGGGACTAAATATAAGCTATTATATTTATCATATATATTCATCTAGTTTGTGTAAATATTTAATCATTAAAGATGATATTTGTATATGAGGTTATACTTTATATTTACTTGATTTTATTAAAGGTTTAATTTCTCATATAAAGATTCTATATTTTTTAAGATGGATGGTATAACATTTATAATCTTCATCTAATTTTGTTGGAGTCTAGAAGAGACTTGTAGGAGCTAAAGGATATGTACAAAACCACATAAGTAAATGGAAAGTGTGGAAATATGTGTCATATACACGACTTAAGATAAAAATGAAAAAGTATCTAAGGAAGCTCAACCAACTAAGCGCATATATGATTCATAATTATGTAGATGACAAAATACATGTTTCACACCCCTAAGTGCAACTTAGAGAAGGAAAAAGATGCAAGATGGGTCTCAACAAATATCCTTGTTAAGCTACCCATGTATAATAAAAGTCTCTCACAAATGGAGAAAATGAGAAAACCTTGTGGGAACAAAACTCCTCCCCAAAAGATAGAAGAAGAGAAGGAAAAATAAACCTCCTTAAAAATCCCTTGAAAAATTAGGAACATGAAGAACTCCATGAATCACAGGATTATACAAATACTACCAAAGAATAACTAGTATACTATTAGAATCAAATGATTTCTACTAAAAATCAAGATGAGGATTGCAATCAAGGAGGAAAAAAATTGCATGAGTGACCTCAACAACATTACTCAAGCAATATACAAATGGTGACTCACACCAACATTTTTTTTATCGATAATTGACATACTTCAAAGTATAACCCTAACCTACCAAATTACCATTACCATTATTACTAATTCATACATTCGATATACAAAATATTTCAGTCACCAACTATAAATCCTTAGCCATTACTTGTGCATACAATCACCTTCCTATCCACCCGACATACATATTTTTACATATCTACATTATACAAAAATTGAATTTCATTTTCAATAAAAACCCTAATCACTAAACACTACCTATGTTCAAAACAAAAACACCATACAACAAGTTTACTGTATGCTTTAAAACCAAAAACAACACAAATGAGTAGAACCAAATCCTCATTCTTTTTTCACTGGTTTCAAGGGGTCATTCACCAATAATTGCATGGATCAAATTTTGTCCACTTGTTGCCCTTTTGTATCACCTCAATGCCAGTGAGTCATTCCTTTTCTTTCTCTCACAGAAAGTCCTTTAGGGCTTCTTAGCTGATGTATGCCTTCGCATGCCATTAATCTTTGTCTAAGGATGTACTCTTGTGAATGAAAGGTTGCATGGATAGAGTGGGCTCTCTAACCTATATCCAATCCCCTCCCCTAGCCATAAACTCGTGTAGTGTCAAAAATTGCATACCCCTTTGTAATTTCACCTACGCTTTTGTGACCGCTTTAGTGTCCATTCCCCTAGCATTTGGGTAGGCTCATTTCAGCCCTTGCATCAGCCTTTTCCCTCTTAGGATACTCAAGACACCTTTCGACAACTATCCTTCTACTTTTATTTCCTGTTAGTTGTGTGTTTCTCTTGTTGTTTTTTCGTGTGATTTGTCTAGACATTTGCGTGTCGCGCGAACGTCCATGTGCCGCACATTCATCCCATGACATCTTAATGTTTAAATGTTGTTTTTGCACATTTCGACACTTGTCACCTATCTTGGTCGGTGGAAACAGCTCAGAATCTTCCGAAATGGCTCACGACCCTCTCTTTCCCTCCTCTTCTCTTATTTTAAACCCATCTTTATCTTCTTTCAAGCTCTCTAGATTCTGGACACAATCTCTCTTATTCTTTGGGCTCTCATAGCTTTCTCTTTCTCTCTCTTTCTCTTGCTACAACAATCTCTAGTTTTCTACAACACTCTCAAGCTCTTACATTGATATTTTGCAACTCTCTTGGCTTTCTCAAGCCCCTTTGGTAATATCTTTCTATCATTATATCTATCTTGTCTTTGTGAATCTTGGGATTTATCACATCCCCTATCCATTTAATCATCTTATCATTCTAGTTATTTGTCTTTTGATCTATCTATCTATCTAGGTTGTCCGTGGAGGTGGAAACACCAAAACGGGGATCTGATTGAGGTAGACTCCAAAACACAACCCCCAACTTTTTCCTTCTTGCTTGTGTGCAAGTTTATAATCATAAGAAGGAGATCATTTAGTGGGAGGCTTCAATCATGGATTGGTGGTGAGCTTCCTTCTTTTCCCTCTTCTCAAGTCATTCTAATATTTCTCATTTTGTGTTATTAGCTTATCTTGTTTTTTTCCATGTTTATTTAATATTACAATTGTATCTGCTAACCCTGTATGGTTTCTGTGTTATGTTCATACTGGATGATAGCGCATCACACTTGTGTTCCAACTTCGTGCACTCATCTCGAGGATAGAGAATCAACAGAATCATCTGGGAGTCTTGTCTATAGTCTATTGGCTTAGCTTTTCTTTTTTACCCCATGGCTCATCCTTAGCGCCAGTTTGAGTGAGGTAGTAGTGGAACGATTTGTCCTCTGAGATTCATCATCTTGGAGGTGACAAATCCCCTCCTCCACATTTTGGTGAACCTAACGTGAAAACTTCTTCTATAATATTTTTAGAGAATTTTTTATCATTCCTTCTGTCATTCAATATACCCCTTAAAAAAAGGACAATTTTAAATATTTCCCCTTCAAAAAAATAAAAACATTTGGGGCACTGCCCCGAACCCCATTCCATGCCATCAGTTTATTAATGATTCATCGGTCTTCGACTGACTTGTTTATGCATTATTTCTTAAGTTTAAGTTTATTAATTTCAAAATTCACATGTTATCTTCTTTTATCAACTTAGTTTCTAGCTTTATTCAAAGTGCCAATGATGTTCTTTTTCATGCTTGTGATGACGACTTAGCTCTACCTATGTCACTCTATGCCTTTGATCCCTCTCGTAATATATCTTCTATTTTAGAGGATATTTTGTTACAAGAGGATGAAATCATTGACACCTTTCTTAATGTTACTCTACCATCTCTTCATTCTAGTGCACTCTCTTCTAGAGATGATGCATTAGTGAATGATGAGTCTCGACTCATATCTGATTTTCCAAAGGTCGATGTTTAGAAAATTCCTTCATCTAAATCTTCTACATATCATAATGAGTCTATGAATATCATTTATATCTTTGTCGCCCCTAAAATGCCTAGGAGACCAATCATTCATGTGACTACAACTAGTCCTTGTCCAAAGAAGGTAAAACCTATTCATGGTGTTACTTTTAAAAATGACTCACCAGATCTTTTTATGAGATATACACAGTCTAAGGCTCCTTATAGAATGGTAGCCCATACTTATAATACTCGTAGAAATAATAAAAATGATGATCACTCTAATACTTCTTTACCACCTTCTTAGCCAGATCTTCCTCAAGCACCTGAGCCTTCAGTTAAGCAACCTAGTGATTATGATCTTATTGAGCAACTTCATGTTACTCCCGCTAAGCTCTTACTTTGGGATTTGCTTCAGACTGCTCCAGTTTATCAAGGTATGCTAGAGGAATCTCTTCAGAAGATCTCATTACTTTTTTTTGCTAGGACTTCGAATGTAAATGTGTTGATGGATCATATTCATGCAGATTCCCTGAATATTACATTCAATCCACATGAACTCCCACCTCCAGAAGTAAGAAATCAAGCAGATCCATTAATGATAATCGTTTATGTTAACAATATCAGTATTAGACAAACTCTCATTGATACTGGTTCAACACTCAATGTTTGTATTCTAGATCTATTGCCCAAAATCAAGGTGGATCCTAAGTCTCTTGTTGCATCTTCCATGTTCATCTGTGGTTTTGATAATACTAGTAAAACTGCTTTGGGCACTATTATTTTGCCTATAAAGACTAGATTAGTTACAATTCCAACCCTAGTGCATGTTATGTTAGGACCTTTATCGTACAATCTTCTGTTGGGTAGACCTTGGATTCATGCTTTAGGAGAAGTTAGTTCTACCTTCATGGTTCTATTAAGTTTGTTGCTAACAATTTGATAGTTACAATCAAGGTTGATCTTGACGCTATGCACTTATGTCAAATCGCAGCAGCTGGTCATGCCTCAGTTACACCTACCTTTCAAAATTATATTCCATCTTTATCTTCTAATATGCCGACAACTATTCTCATGGGCCATCCTAAAGAGGAAACCCATAAGAAGGCTTTCCCTAAAGAAGATCCTCCTAAAATAGAAATTCCTAATTCTACTCCTACTCCATCTACTTCAAATTCATCTTCTTCTCAATCAAATGCATTTCTTGGTGATGATTAAGGTTCCTTAGAATTTACAAGCTCCTTCATTGGAGAATATAAAGTCAACCCTATCCACCTTAACTTTCCAAAAGTATCATTCACACCCGCTATCAAAGATGATTATTCTTATGTATCATAGGATCATGTGAACACCATTGGCTACACCATTAAAAATGATCCTCCCCCTTTGGAGGAGTTGCAATCACATTATGGTCCAGGGTTCAATATTTCTTCCGAGTATGGATACAAAGGAGATGGTCTCAAGCGCATGGGTCAAGGTGTTAAGGTGCCTTTGGAGCTAAAATCGTGTTTGTTTACGATGGGTTTAGATTTCAACCCTAATCCATCTTCATCTCATCCTCCATCATCTGTTATCTTTGTATCTCCTTCTTGTGAGCAGCCAAGATCTTCTCCACAAGAGAAAGGCATACTTCTTGCTCCTCATCCTTTATCTAAGCAAGAAAATATCTTGTTGTGGCTTCTCAAATCTCGCTTGATTACTCTTCCTCCTCCTACAAATAATAAGTTTCCTAAGAATGGTTATTTCTATGCATACCATCAAGTGCTTGGCCATTCCACTAGTGAATGTAAGGCCTTCAATGACAAGATTCAATAACATCATCAATCAAGTGTCATCAATCTTTCATGTATTGATATGCCTTCTTGTTCTTCTTTGCATAGAAAGTGACATTTAGGTGTATCTCTATCTTGTTCTTTATCATATTTAAACTCTATCTCTCTCCAGAAGAGGTGCATGTCTATCTCTCGCCTGTCGTGGTGACTATCCTTTTATAACTTTTCCATGTTTTCCTAAGTGGGGGCCAAACCACTTGATCTTTTTTTTATCATTTTCTTTGCCTAGATGGGGGCCAAACCATTTGATCTATCATTTTTTCTTGCCTTTGTAGGGGCCAATCTACTACTTACCAAATCTATCTTTGATCGCCCAATCACATGGCTACCTAGCGTATTGCTACCCATGCCGAAAAAATCTATCTATCTTATTGCCCTATTGTATGGCTATCCATACCGATATATCTCATCGCCCTATCGTATGGCTATCTAGCATAATGCACTTTGCTACCCATACTAGTGTATCTCATACCAACTTATCTTGTATCTTTTCATAACAAGGGGATTTCCTCTAAAGCGAGGCTTATTTCTGTTACATTGTCTTATCTATCTTTATCCTTTATCTTATCATCCAACATGTTAGTATGTAGCTAGTGTGTTTGGAATGTATCAAGTAACAATATCTATTTCAAACCTCAGCTTCATCTCGTTGGGGGTAACCTCATCTGATCAACAAAACTTTGCTTCCCTATCACGACTATCTTCTTTATCTTATCTTTTGGTAGTGGCCTTCCTTCAGAGCGAGTTTGGTGCTACTTATCTTTGATCATCTAACATAACACAACTTGCTAGATCTATATTTTTAATCATAATCATGACCACTAGTGATGCATCAAGCTAGTGTCTAGGTCATATACTATCTCTTTGACATTGATTGCTTCTCTAACTTCTAGGTGCATTCTTTCTTGAAGTGATCAATCCTTTCTTTCTTCTCTATGTTTTAGAATTCCTCTATCTGTTGTTTCTTGTTATTTTGGGGATGATGCATGGTACTGAGATAACCTTTTACATCGAGGTCTCTTTCACTTTTCTTACTCAAGATCGTAGTTTCTTTATTATGTGCTTTCACGTGTGTGCCATATTTTTCTTTATCATATTCTAACCCTATTGTCTGGGGATTCCATTATTTTCTAACCCTGTTCTCTTATGCAGGTTTTTCTATCTAATGCATCGGTTTTGTAGGTATCCATCTTGGGGGCATTCTTCCTTAGCTTGGAGATTTGTCTTCTTCCTCTACAGTATCCTTTTTGCATCATGATGTTATTTTATGTTTAGTAGATTTCCTTTAGCGTGCATATTCATGTTGATTCATAAGCCCGCTAAAGTGGGGGGAAAATGTAGTGTCGAAAATTGCATACCCCTTTGCAATTTCACCTACGCTTTTGTGACCGCTTTAGTGTCCATTCCCCTAGAATTTGGATAGGCTCATTTCAGCCCTTACATCACCCTTTTCCCTCTTAGGATGCTCAAGACACCTTTCAGTAGCTATACTTTTTCTTTTGTTTCCTGTTAGCCACATATTTTTCTTGTCATTTTTGAGCATGATTTGTCTGGACACTAGCGCACCATGAGGATGTTTGTGTGCCACGCATTCATCCCATGACATCTCAACGTTCAAATGTTGGTTTTGTGCATTTCGACACTTGTCACCTATCTTGGTCAGTGGAAATGGCTTGCGACCCTCTCTTTCCCTCCTCTTCTCTCAATTTAAATCCATCTTTATATTCTTTCAATATCTCTAGATTCTGGACACAATCTCTCTTATTCTTTGGGCTCTCATAGATTTCTCTTTCTCTCTCTTTCTCTTGCTACAGCAGTCTCTAGTTTGCTACAAAACTCTCAAGCTCTTACAATAATCTTTTGCGACTCTCTTGGCTTTCTCAACCCCCTTTGGTAATATCTTTATATCATTCTATCTATCTCATCTTTGAGCACCTTGGGATTTATCACATCCCCTATCCATTTAATCATTTTATCATTCTAATTATTTGTCTTTTGATCTATCTATCTATCTGGGTTGTCTATGGAGGTGAAAACACCAAAATGGGGGTCTGACTGAGGTAGACTCCAAAACACAACCCCCACATTTTCCTTCTTGTTTGTGTACATGTTTATAATCATAAGAAGGAGATCATTTAGTGGGAGGCTTCAATCATGGACCGGTGGTGAGCTTCCTTCTTTTCCCTCTTCTTAAGTCATTCTAATATTTCTCATTTTATGTTATTAGCTTATCTTGTTGTTTTTCCATATTTATTTAATATTATAATTGTATCTGCTACCCCCATATGGTTTATGTGTTATTTTTGTACTAGACAACAGTGTGTCGTGCTTATGTCCCAACTCTGTGCACTCGTCTTGAGGATAGAGACTCAATAGAGTCTGGGAGTCTCATCCATAGTCTATTAGCTTAGCTTTTCATTTTCATCCCCTAGCTCATCTTAGCACCAATTTGAGTGAGGTAGTGGTGGATCTTGGAGGTGACAAATCCCCTCCTCTAGAACTCAACTCTAGGTTACACCATAACCATCAATAATTTCAAACAGAACAACCATTCTTCCTTTACACATTTTTGCATCACCCACTCAACCTCTTCCTTCTTCCTAAGCTTTAATCCCCATGCCAAAACCATTGAAACAGTATTAAGATTTTTTTGATAGTGATGCTTTTCATTTATAAACTCTTCCTCAAGCAATATATCTATAATCTGTATAAAAATAGAGTCTTCAAACTTGAATAGACTCTACATTCTTTTCTTCATAACCTTGCCAAGAAATAATAGTTGTTGTTTGGTAGTGATGAGGGTAAAATTTGCTTCCATATTGCTTAGTCCCTTTCCACCCATCCTCTCACTTTCTCACCTATCACAACAAAATCACACATAGCAAGAAAATGCCACTCCCCATTTCATTTATAGATCCTCTAGCTTGGCTCATTAATTCTCCATCACTTACCATAATTAAGCCTAAGTTTGGCAATGTACGATCCTTCTCATGGGTTGAGACTCACATTTCGATCCTCCAATATCTCATTTAATTACACCATTAAATGACACAACAAATTTGTAGTGTACCCACAATAGTATTACCACCCCTTAAAACATGAGAGAATTTAAAATCATTAAAAGAAATTAAATAATTTCTTATCACTTTAATATATTTATTTAATCTCCATGAGAGGGCCTCCCATTTCATCACTATGTCGATTATTATCATAGAATCCCCTTCTAAATGCAACGTGGTTATTTCTATTTTTTTGCCCATTTTTATCGCAAAAAGAGTTGCCTATGCCTCTACCCCATTATTCATCCCCTTCGACAATTTATTTGCCCCAAAGCGATAATATTTCCATCCTAGTCTCTTGCCACAAAACTAGCCCCAGAAGAGCCTTGGTTCCACTTCGATGCCCCATCAAAATTTATTTGGATCCATCCATCTTTAGGCTTACTCCACTCCACATTTGACTAGCCCATTAAGACCTGATTAACTCGAGCAGGCCCATTAATAGGCCAACTCACACCAACTTATTACATCAATTCAAAAATGAGGTAAATGAAAGTGTACATGCCAATAATTTCAAAAACTCTAAAACTAACTAATGAAGGTAAGAGATGATTCCATTACTCTACTAAAACCAAGGAAGCATTAGCATATCCATATGATACTCTCCATAACATTGACAAGGAAGAGGAAATCTAACTAAAGCTTTGTGTCATTAATATAGTTCATGTAGAGGAGGAAGTAATTAGTGACCAACATTATGTACTTCCAACTAAAATAGGGCATGAAAATAACATGGTACATACACAAGATGATAGGTGTTGGGAAATTAGGTATCAACCTCAAAATTTTTTGGAATTTTTTTTGTTATTATTGTTCCTTTTCTCATAATTATTTAAAATATTTTATTATGAATTCATCTTGAAATAGAAAATAAATCTTGCAAAATGATTTTGATTTTCACTACTCAAGTTGGCATAAGTAAATCCCAAAAACTTCACCAAGAAACAATTATTCAATCTACACCTAATAAATAAGGAATATGCTCTTACAAGTTGTAGACTCAAAAATATCACCCTCGTCACCTTTAGTGGCAATTGCGACATGTGGCACCTTTGATGAATAATGATGAACAATAAATACCCAACAAGTACTGAGAGGGGGGGGGGGGGGGTGGGGGGTGAATCAGTACACACAAAAACTTCTTCAACAACTTAAACTGCAAAGACTGCACTAACTGGTAAACAACATCACCGATCTAAATCAAGGCAATACCGGTAAAACACAGTGACTGTAAAAGTCATAAACTGGTAACACTTAGATCTTCACAAAACCTAATTGTATATGGTGAAAATGGATAACAATAATAACGATATAGAAAGGCTAAATGAATTCAACCACAAAACCTTAGCCTAACAACAACAAAGATCCACCATAACATATGAAGATTACCTAAGACAATGCAAATCAAATGAAATCACAAAGATTATACCATCACATGTCCAATAGGGTTTGGATCTCCATTCTTCCTATCTCCATTGATCTTGCTTGATATATTTGCTCTCAGATTTTATGTGCACAAGAGCTCAACAAAGAACGGAATGTGGTTGCAAGTAGGATCGCATATGCCAAGTAGTCAATTGATCAAGTAGTTAGGATGCATAGATTGATTAGAAAGATTGATTAGAATGATTGATTAGAATGATTTCTTAGGGTTTGATAATGAAGGAGGCATCTCCTTATATAGAAGACACAATATGAAATGGAGGGATAAGATTGAGAGGTGTAAAAGGAGGTCGGCTATGATTAGAGGGTAGGTAAAAGAAATAATAAAATAATGAAAGGGGTAGGTAGTGTATGAATTAAGAGATGAATGACATGTGTCATGGGTAGAAAAGGTTAATGAATTAATTAAATAAATAAAGATTTATTTAATTAATAGAAGGAGTGAGATCAATTAAATAAATAAGATATTTATTTAATTTAGGAAAAGGATAATTTAAATAAATAAATGTATTTATTTAAATGAGAAATAAGGCTAGAAGAGGATAAATGAATTAATTAAATAAATAAAGATTTATTTAATTAATAGAAGAATTAAGCTTAGATAATTAAATAAATAAAATATTTATTTAATTAGACTGGACAATTTTGGGTGTCTACATTTTGCCCCTCTTTGAGACAATGTGGCTTGTCGTGTTGTTTCAAAGAAGATAAGATGAACTGATACAAAGTTGCCCCAAGATGGGAATGATATGCCCCCTCGAGAGATTGGACGAAAATGTGTGAAAAGACCATAGACAATCTCTCAATAAAAAAGAAAGGCTAGAATGAACTGATCGGATAAAGTGACAGATTCACGGGATAATGAAGACTGACTCGGGAAACAAGGGCTAGGGCAGTCTATAAGATAGACCACGAGGGAAATACATCCTCATTATCATCTACACCTCCAAGAGATTAGAGTGCAGAGAGAGAAAAGAGCAGCAGCAGTCAACAGCGATGGCTTTGGTTCACAGATTCGACCGCGTTCGCCGATTCCAGAGGCCAGCAGAGGCAAGAGAGCCAGTAAGTACCACAAAACCTCCTTGTACTTTGATGCATTTATTATTGTCATTAATGCATGCCAGATAATGTAATAAATGTGCGTTTATGTCAGGAAAACGCATTTGTGTCCAAAAATGCGAATTTATGTCTTCTAGGTCAAATCGGCAGTTCTGTGATGAACATACGTTGTCGATTGGATAAGTTGCTAAGAGGATACACTCAAGCAGGTCCTCTAGGGAAAACTAGGATAGCAAATAGGGCTAGGATTGACAATTCTGTGATAGAACATATGTTGCCAATTAGGAAACTACTCAAGAGGATTCACTCAAGCATAGGCCCTAGGATAAGATAGATCAAGGCACTTTGTGATGAACAATGAGTACCAAGATATAGTACTTTGTGATGAACATGGAGTACTAAAATATGAGCAACACTTTGTGATGAAAAGTGAGTGCAAATGTGAGCAGCACTTTGTGATGAACAGGGAGTGCCAAACACGTAGTACTTTGTGATGAATAGGGAGTACCACTAGGATAGAAGCAACACTTTGTGATGAATAGTGAGTGTCACTAGGATTGAGATGATTGATTTGTGTGACTATAGGAGTATTTGTCTATGCTGGAGTCATGGGAGAGATTCCCATCGACTCAGAGGTTGCAACCTGAGTTGACAGCCGAGGACCGAGCTGCGATTTAGGCTATGGGATTGAGACATATTCTGTATGTGCCTGAGTTTCGGGCCAACATGGGATTGCTGACTGCACTGGTGGAGAGGTGGCACTCTGAGACTTGCAGTTTTCATTTGCCGATGGGGGAGATGACAGTCACCCTGGAGGATGTATATAGGATTATGCGGATACCGATCGATGGGGAGTTGATTCTGTATGATCGAGATGGAGATAGGGAGGCCCTGAGACGAGTGTTTCAGGATCCAGGACTAGAGATGAGGGTGGGACACGTGGCATGGGATACCATGACATGGACAGGATTAGCACTACCAATAGTGTTGGAAGGAGTTATCAGTGGGTTCCTCTGTCCGGATAGGGCGACACGAGGGGTGGCTGCAGAGGACACAGGGGCCAGGAGAGATGATCTTGGGGCGGGTCCTTCTAGGGCTCAGACTCCGTCGAGGCCAACCGACTCTGAGGGAGGGAGTTCATCATAGCCGTAGAGGGCTCCCTATGTATCAATTTTGTACCATTTTGTATGATGATGTAGACACCTTCGGGTGATTGTAGCCATATGATTTTGTCATCATTGTATCATGACACTTTATATATATATATGAGATGATTCATCTTTGCGGTAGCTATATGCATGTGTACCTATGTGATGAGATGTTCTTATGTGATGCTTATGATATGGATGCAAATATGTATATGATGCAATGCAATATATATATATTTTTTGTTCTTTTATGTTTTATATGTGTATGCATGATGCAAATGTGAATGCATGAAATGTAGATGAATATGATAATGCAAATGTAAATTGTGCTAACATGTGTTGTGTGCATGGTGTGATGCAATTGTGATATCTATATGTATGTATGAAATGCTTAATATGTGGTAATGCAGGTGCAACTACATGAAATGCAAATATTTTTGGCGTGTCATTATACTCAGTCATGTGATAGCAGGCTACACGGACTCGAGAAGGACGATGGAAGTCAATCAAGAAAGGGGGATGAAAGATAGAAGATATGAAAGTGAAAGAGCTTCTTGTGTGTTATCATCATTGAGATTTATTATGGCAAGTAGGTTATGACAATCGAGGCATATGTTCAACCCAGAAAGTCATTGTACCTGTTTGCATGGAGATAAGACAGTCACAAACAAGGAATGCCCCAGTTCATACTAGACCCACAGTGTCTTCATATCCTTGGACAAGTCATAGCATTACTAAGAGACAATCCACAGACAACAAATACAAATAGGTGATGATACCCCATCCTCGCCTTTCTAGTCAGAGACATCCTGGAGATAGAATCTCTAGTCAGAGACATCCTGGAAAAGCTAAAAGACATGTCACCAAAAGATAAAATCAAAAGAAAACCAAGACTCGACACCAACATCCACTGTAGTCCTCAAATTTAGTGTCTCTTGTCACTTGTATAAGTCTTATTTGATTGTGGTCACAATGTTTACTTTCACAGAAATGATAGATAGCACTGAACCATATGTTGTCCGAGTCTGCTGAAAGATTTGATTTGTTGAAGCCCATTGTTGCTACTGTGTCTCATCTGAAACTGACTGAATCCATGAAACTGATACTTTATTGCGAAGAAGACGGAACTTTATTGAGAATTGGCGATGCAAATGTTGCTTTATTGCGGATTGTGTGCGGATAGACTGAAGGAAGCTGGAAGAAACTGTACTCCTCGAAACATGTGATGTTCTCAGTTCCACACCCATCACTAGATGTAGGATTTGCCTTAGCCACAGATAGGGTCTGATTTATTATGGATGGAAAGGGAGGTGAAAAGGGAGGTTTATTATGAATGGCTAACCAATCTTGGGTAGATAAATAACAAGCCATGATGGGAATGGGTAAGTTTATTATGAATGGATAGGCTGTGAGTGTGTGCAAAGTGAAATGATGAAAGTGAAATCCTGAAGGAGGGAGGAGCAATGTCTCTACGCATGGCGCTGGTGACCCAGTTTTCACCATGGCACTTGCCCAGGGCACCACCAAAGTGGTTTTCACCGTTGGACGAAATTATTTCTCTTTACTTTTTTTGATTTTTCAATGTTTTTTGTGTCACAAGGCGCTTGTTTGCTAGGTTTTCACCAAGTAACGATTTTTTTTTGTTTTATAATTTTTTTTTGTATTTTTGAATTTTTTATGATTTTTTTTGTATTTTTTGAATTAGGATACTCTGAAGAGCTATGTGTAAAACCTGTGAAGGTGCATGCTTTTGATAGGATCCTCCAAAGGTTCGCCCTCTGTAGTTGAGAGTTGATATGCCCCAGATCCATATGTTGCTGTAACGATGTAAGGACCAAGCCAATTTGGTTCAAACTTGCCCTTCTTCTCTCTATCTTGCTGATTTTTGGGATTTTCTCTAAGAACTAAGTCCCCTACCTCAAATGTGTGAGGCTTTACCTTGTGATTGTAATTGCATTGTTCCTTGACTGAATGATATGTAGCTCGAGCAACTGTCTTCCTTGATAAGGGAACTGAGATAGAATTACTAGTGTGTGGACTACACAAGCCCGTATGCGTGTCACCTGAAGAAGTTTGGGCATCCCTGATAACAAAGTCCCTTGAGGAAGCTCCATTAAAGGTCCATGATGTATCGCCAGAAGGGAAAGGATGTGTGGAACAAGTGGATGAGTGATGGAGGCTTATGATTGTGAAAAGAAGTGAAAGTAGGATAGCATGATGGAGACTTAGGATCAACAAGTATGCTTTTTGACTCAAAATTTTAGAACTTTTGCCCCCTGTTATTTTGATATTGGGGGAGATCATCTCTTGTTCTTTTTCGTTCATAGGATTTTTATCCTTGACTTTGATTTTTGCAGAGTCCAGTAGCTTTTAATTTTGATTTGGACTAAAGGATTTTTCTTTATTATTGACTTTTGGATTTTTCTGTTCATAGCTTGATTTGTGATCCCCAATGAGTAAGGGCTTTTGTGATTTTTGTTGATCCAAGTCTGGAAGTGGAGTGGAAATGGAATGAGTAGATGACATGGTAAAGCTATGTGAGTTATCAAGAGGGCTGGTGATACACTCAATAGATTATTCGTTGGAACCACTCTTAGGACTATTGATATCAAGAGGTGCTTGCACCACTAGAGGAGATTTGCATTCAAGCTTAGTAGCCACAACACTAGGTGGTTCACACCCAATTCCTTGATATTGCAATTTGTTTGTAGATTGTTCCTGTCGACTAAATGTCTTAGGAGATGTGGGAGTTGATCAACATGAAAGATATACTCACCACATCCCAGGTCTTTAATCTTGATCTTTTCTTTGATCTCTGCTTGTTTTGATGTAGAAGCTTTCAATGATTCTGGATCCACATATGCTGATGAAGGAATAGCTTCTCGATTGACTGGGATTATTATTTCTGATCTAGGTCACAGATTATTGCAATATATGAATGGGTTAGGATCAGCTTTGACGGTCACTTCAACTCCATTGTGTGGGAACTTGATACATCGATGATATGTAGATGGGACTGCGCTCATCTCATGAATCCATGGACGTCCCAAGAGTATGTTGTATGTGAGATCTAGATCAAGGACTTGACAAACCACATCCTTCGTAACTAGCCCTACTCTGAGAGGTAATGTGACTGTGCCTTTGGATGAACGCTCTTCATCATCATATGCCTTGATGGTAATTTTGTTTGTAGAATTCACAACTTTATCAGAATATCCCAATTGTTTAATTGTGCTCAATGTACAAATGTTTAGACCAGCTCCTCCATCTATCAGGACTCGTTTTATTCGATGTTTGTGTATGAAGGCTTCAATGTGTAGTGGTGCATTATGTGGCTGACTTACGGAGGCGTCATCAGCTTCTGTGAATGTAAGGGAGTGTGGAATGGAAAGGTATCCCACCATGGCTTGAAATTTGTCCGCGTTCAGATCAGTAGGAACGACAGTGTCTCTCAAGATTTTGTCAAGAATGGCTTTATGTGCAGGAGATATGCGTAAAAGCTCAAGGATGGAGATGAGTGCGGGTGTCTTCCCTAACTGTTCTACAAGGTCATACTCAGGTTTGGTTGATGAGGAAGTGGTGTTCTTGGTTGGAGCACCTTGCAAAGTGATTTTACCTCGATGGGTTGTAACATGACATTCAGAGGTAGGTTCGGAAGAAGATCCAACGCCTTTCAGAACGATCTTGGGTTTTTGGGTAGAATTCTCAAGGGTTTTGTCCTTGATGATAATGGTAGAGACATAATTGTCCATCGAGATGTGATTGATGGTTGAATCATAGTTATAAGATGCTTTGGTATAGTTGGTCTGATCATCTGTGGCTTTAGCTTTTCCTTTGTCATGTTTTGGGAATGGTTCCTTAAACATCTCATGTTCTTGATTGGATGAGTGCCCTTCAATTTCAATGTCACCCCTATCAATGAGATCTTGTATGATGTTCTTCAATCGATGGCAATTTCCTGTCTTATGACCCTTGCTCTTATGAAATTCACAATATTCATCATCATTCCACCAATTTGGTTTAACCTTTGGTTCATATGGAGGAAAATCTGGAATAGTGATTACCTTGTTTGCCACTAGCTTTTTGAAAACTGACTCAAGTGGTTCTCCCAATGGAGTGTACTTCCTTCGTGATTTAGAAGTTGTTTGAGTATTCACTTGATTGTTTGTAGAGCTTGATCCCGAAAAAATGATTTTGGGTCGCACTGTATTGGCATCAACAACACCATCATTGACTATGTTCTTGTTTTTATTCCAAAATCTTGGCTTATCTTTTTCTCTAAAGTCATCTTTGTTTTCCTTGAATATCTTAATGACTCCTTGTTCAATTAGGACCTTTTCTATCGCTAAGACTTTTTCAATGACGTCCTTTAAGGTGGACAAACAAGCTTTCCTTAAGTCATAACCAATCTCTTTGTTAACATTTTGGGTGAACATTTCTACCATTTGTTTTTGTGGAATTTCACAATAGCATCTACTGGCTAGATTCCTCCATCTTTGTAAAAATGATGCAAAAGACTCTCCCTTTTTTTGCTTGGTGTTGCACAAAGTAGTGACTGATATGTCTGTCTCTATGTTGTAGGAGAAATGTTGAATAAATGCCTCTGCTAGGTCACCCCATGACTTAATGCTAGGTGGAAGTTGGGAGAACCATTCCATAGCTTGATCACCTAGGCTTTGGGGGAATAATCTCATCAAATATGTCTCTTCTGCTGCTACCTCAATGCAAGCTGTGAAAAACTGTCTTATGTGTGCCTTAGGATCCCCTTTTCCTCTATACTTATCAAACTTAGGTGTCACAAAGTATGTAGGAAAAGGAGGCATTGGAATGCTCTTGTCAAATGGATAAGGACATATGTCTCTCATTGTGTATGTTGGCTTCAGTGTATTTATGTCCTCCATTTTCTTTTGTAAGTCCTTGATTTGTTGCTCCAAATTGTTCTTAGGTGGAGATCGACTTCTTGGACCATACCCTATGCTTGAGGCACCAATTGGAGGAGGAGAATGTTGCATATATGGATGATATTGATCATACACATGTTCATATGGAGGAGGTCTATAGTAATTTTTTATGAAAAATCATAAAAAATTCATATAAATTGACAAAATGATCCAAAAATCTGAAATTTTTACTGAATTCTTCTAATACTTTTCCTGACCTGCACAAAAAATTTGATGTCAAAATTCGAAGCTGTTTGTGAGATCTGATCAAAATAAGGAAAAACCCTAATTTTTAAAGATTCAATTTTTAGGGAAATATTTTGGGTCAAAATTAAAATCACAAAGAACAGATCCTGTGTATAATTATGAGAGATTTCCAAAAATGTAAGAAAATTTGAAAAATTCTCTCATTTGCTCTCAAAATTATTTTTTTATGAAAAATCATAAAAAATTCATAGCAAATGAAAATGTGCTCCAAAAATTCTGAATTTTGGATTGAGAGCTCCTAATACTTTCTTCAACTTGCAAAAAAAATTTGGTGTAAAATTTCCTAGCCGTTTGTGAGATATGATCGAATCTCTCCAAGATCTTGATTTTGTGTCCAAAACCCTAGCTGCACAAGGTTATTCTCCAAATTGTTTTACAAAATAGCAATATAGGGTTAGAAAAATCTGTAAAAAACATAGATCTAAGAAAAATCCATGTCCCACGGGGTGTGCCAAAATGTATATGGTGAAAATGGATAACAATAATAACGATATAGAAAGGCTAAATGAATTCAACCACAAAACCTTAGCCTAACAACAACAAAGATCCACCATAACATATGAAGATTACCTAAGACAATGCAAATCAAATGAAATCACAAAGATTATACCATCACATGTCCAATAGGGTTTGGATCTCCATTCTTCCTATCTCCATTGATCTTGCTTGATATATTTGCTCTCAGATTTTATGTGCACAAGAGCTCAACAAAGAACGGAATGTGGTTGCAAGTAGGATCGCATATGCCAAGTAGTCAATTGATCAAGTAGTTAGGATGCATAGATTGATGAGAATGATTGATTAGAATGATTGATTAGGGTTTGATAATGAAGGAGGCATCTCCTTATATAGAAGACACAATATGAAATGGAGGGATAAGATTGAGAGGTGTAAAAGGAGGTCGGCTATGATTAGAGGGTAGGTAAAAGAAATAATAAAATAATGAAAGGGCTAGGTAGTGTATAAATTAAGAGATGAATGACATGTGTCATGGGTAGAAAAGGTTAATGAATTAATTAAATAAATAAAGATTTATTTAATTAATAGGAGTGAGATCAATTAAATAAATAAGATATTTATTTAATTTAGGAAAAGGATAATTTAAATAAATAAATGTATTTATTTAAATGATAAATAAGGCTAGAAGAGGATAAATGAATTAATTAATTAAATAAAGATTTATTTAATTAATAGAAGAATTAAGCTTAGATAATTAAATAAATAAAATATTTATTTAATTAGACTGGACAATTTTGGGTGTCTACACTAATATCTCATTTCCACTTCACCCATATGCTTAATCAGGTAAAGAATCAGAAATATAATGACCATTGGATTAGCATGCTTTTGCCACTTAACAGAAAACACTAAAACATCACATGAAAAGCATCACACACAACACACTGATTTTTCATGTGGAAACCCAACTGGTAAAAACCACGGTGGGGATGAATACCCACAAGTTGTTCTTGAACTCTTCTGAAGTCCGCTCTGTTAGGAGCCTAGTCCGGTTAAAGACTTTACAACAGGTTCTGCTAGGAACCGATCCTGCTAGGGATCACCCGATTAAGGGATGGCTAAATACCCGGTTAAAGGTTAAAACCCTGTTAAAGGTTACCTCACAAGAGGATTTGAAGAACTCAATGATTTTGAGTCACCCTGTTAAAGGATTTACAAAAAGCTTGTTAAAGCTACCCAGTAAAGAGATTTTCCAACTGCTGAAATGGTTAGAAGTCAATAGGCAATACACTGATTTGATAACAACACTCAATGCCAAGGCAGATCCGCTTCAGTTCCTTTACACCTACACTCACACTCTATAGATCTCTACTCACTGCTTCGGTCGGGCAAGAATCACTTCACACACATTCATTTGCCAACAACTTCAAATGAGAATCATCATCAACCTTATAGACAACAATTAGGTCAGTGGAAAAAACCTAAAACCCTAAGCATCTAGGTTAACAATACAGTCGGTCCAATCCTAACTGTTTAAACACATTACATAGGGTAAAACAATCTTGAACAAATCTCAATACATTCTGCATCATTCGTTCTTTGCCGCTTCTAGAAGCTGACAACCCATCACGCGTTCTCCACCATTTACTAAGATTTTGTACATTCCTGAGGTAGATAGAATCAATCTTCTTCATGCAAGATCCTCAAGGAAATCCTTCACGTGCACAAGGCTAACGTGGCAACATGATCTGATCTTCATTTCAATGCTAACTCATCACAGGATGTCGTCAGTCGAATCACACAGACTTGGAATGCATCAATCGGAAACCCTGAAGCTAAGACTACCAACCGATAGTCATATCAAATGAAACCCCGATACAAACTTTACATATACCGGTTCACATTCCAACATACTAGTTCACCTTTTCGCATATACTAGTTCATACCATCATACCGATTCACTTACTAGTTTGCTTACTTCAATATACTAGTTCATACTTCATCATATTGACATCAATGACAACATACAATCCTATCATGTCATCAAACTCTGCACATATGCCAACAATCTCCCCCTTTGGCATTGATGGAAATACACAAAGATATCTCTACATCTTCTTCCATATAATATGTCTTCAAAACTATAGATATCTTCTCTGCTTTACATCTTCTCCCCCTTTGACAATAATGCCAAAGTGGAGGCACAAACATCCATGTTCCACTATGTTGTTCCCCCTGAGGAGTAGCATCCTTCAACACACCAATCTTGGAAAGATTTGACAATGCAATACTTGACTGATGTGGAGTACATACCTTTAGTTCACCTCTTGAAGGGGCAACACCCCTAATTCACCTCTTAAATAGGTAAATGTAGCCTTCAGTAGAGGCTTGGTGAATATATCTGCTAACTGCTCCTTACTGGAAACATGTTCTAATACAACCTCTTTGTTCTGAACTTTCTCCCTCAAGAAATGATACTTGAGCTCAAAGTGCTTGGTTCTAGCATGCCATACCGGATTCTTGGAAATATTAATTGCACTTGTGTTGTCACAAAATATACTCACCAGTTCAGCTACAGGGACTTTGAAACCACTTAATACATGCTTCATCCAAATTGTCTTAGTACAGTTCATAAATGATGCTACATATTCTTCTTTTGCTATAGATTGGGAGATACAACTCTGCTTCTTGCTCATCCATGAGACTAGTTTACCACCGAGAAAGAATGCACCATCGGTTGTGCTCTTCCGGTCGTCCACATTACCAGCCCAATCGGCATCTATAAATACTTTGAGATTGAAATCATTACTATATGGATACCACAATCCATAATCTATAGTTCCCTTCAGATATCTAAGAGTCCGCTTGACAGCTACCAAGTGGGATTCTCTTGGACTTTTCTGGAAACGTGCAGCAATGGCCACTGCATGTGCAATGTCCAGTCTGTTGTGTACTACATAGTGCAACTTACCAATCATTGACTGGTATTCCTTCTCATTCACCAATGCTAACTCATCTTCTTTTGACAATTTACAACCGGTCATCATCGGTGTACCAACCAGTTTGTTGTCTTCCATGCCAAAGGTCTTCAACACCTCTTTGACATACTTGGATTGAGTGATAAAGATACCATCTTTCATTTGTTGAATCTGTAGTCCAATGAAGAACTTAATCTCTCCGATTAGTGACATCTTGAATTCCTTCTTCATTTCATCGGCAAATGCATGGCTCATCTTGTCATCTCCACCAAAAATTATGTCATCAACAAACACTTCACAGATCAGAATCTAATCTCCTTCTGACTTTAGATAGATATTGCTATCTTCACTTGTTCTTTCAAATCCAATCTTCACAAGATGGGAGTGTAAACGTTCATACCATGCTCTAGGTGCTTGCTTCAATCCATACAAGGCTTTATGTAGCCTACATACCATATCACTGTCTTCTGATAGGGCAAACCCATTTGGTTGCTCTATATACACTTCCTCTTCAAGTATTCCATTCAGGAATGCAGATTTCACACCCATCTGATACACTTTGAATCCCTTGAAGGCTGCATATGCAAGTAGCATTCGAACTCCTTCCAATCTAGCTGCTAGAGCAAAGGTTTCTCCATAGTCTTCTCCTTCTTCTTGAGCATATCCATTACATACCAATCTTGCTTTGTTTCTTACCACTGTGCCATCTTCATTTAACTTGTTTCTAAAAACCCATTTGGTGCCAATAAATTTTTTTTGCTCAGGTATGGGTACCAAAGACCATGTACCATTCTTCTCTATCTGGTCAAGTTCCTCTTCCATAGCCTTAATCTAGTCTTCATCTTTGTGTGCCTGTTTAAATGTTTTGGGCTCAAATTCTGAAATCATGCAAGAATTCTCTCTAACCTTTCTTCTTGTAAGTATTCCTACATCCTTATCCCCTATGATCTACTTTGGATCATGATGTAGCTTTACATACCTAGGAATGATCTTAACCGATTCCTCTTCCTTTTCCTCTTCATCCTCATCTTCATCAATATCTACTAGTGTAGGAGCATTGTTACTTGTACTTGGTTGTTTTGTAACCGGTTCTCAGAAGGTTACATTCGGTTCATCTACCGCTCGCTCACTGCTGGTTTCCTCAGGTTTCTCAGAGGTTTCATCAACTTTAACATTGATACTTTCAACAATTCCATGAGTCCTATTGTTAAAACACTCGAGAGCTTTGCTGCGGTCAACTTAGCAATGATGGAATATAGGATACCTTTGTCTTGTCAATAGATCTCAACTCCTGAATAGCGGCAACCTTATTGCATAGACTGGTAGTAAGGATCTCAAAATTTTGCTAACAATGGTGGAGTCATCCATTGTACCTCCTGCACTCTTGATGTCTCTGACAACAGTTTTAATCCTTATCCCATATTGTTGAATGGTCTCTCCTTCAACCATCCACATGTCTTCAAATTTTCCTCTAAGGCTTTCTTCCTTAGCTTGCTTCACATGCTCATCACTGCCATAGATAGACTCCAGAGTATCCCATACATCTTTGGGATTGTCTTTATCCTGAACATCTATAAACTCAATATTAGATAGACTACGGATAAGAGCTTCCATGACTTGCCCATTCTCCTGAATTTCTCTTCTTTGGTCATCGGTGAGAGTACCGGTAGGGACAACATAAGTATTCTCAACATAGTTCCAGTGTTGAGCACCCATGCTTTTAATGTATATCTTCATTCCGTCCTTCCATATCTTAAAGTTATCTATGTTGAACTTAGGACCTTCCCTCTTCATCATTAGAATAGGATCTTTTCCTCAAGTGGTTATGATTATAACACAAAGGACCTAGAGGACGCTCTGATACCAATTGATGAATAATGATGAGCAGTAAATACCCAGTAGGTATTGAGAGGGGGGGTGAATCAGTACACACAAAAACTTCTTCAACAACTTAAACTGCAAAGACTGCACTAACTGGTAAACAACATCACCAATCTAAATCAAGGCAATACCGGTAAAACGCAGTGACTGTAAAAGTCATAAACCAATAACACTTAGATCTTCACAAAACCTAATATCTCATTTCCACTTCACCCATATGCTTAAGCAGGTAATGCATCAGAAATATAATGACCATTGGATCAGCATGCTTTTACCGCTTAATAGAAAACACTAAAACATCACATGAAAAAGCATCACACATAACACACTGCTTTTTCACGGGGAAACCCAACTGGGAAAAACCACAGTGGGGATGAATACCCACAAGTTTTTCTTGAACTCTTCTAAAGTCCGCTCTGTTAGGAGCCTAGTCTGGTTAAAGACTTTACAACAGGTTCTGCTAGGAACCGATCTTGCTAGGGATCACTCGGTTAAGAGATGGCTAAATACCTGGTTAAAGGTTAAAACCCTGCTAAAGGTTACCTCGCAAGAGGATTTGAAGAACTCAATGATTTTGAGTCACCCTGTTAAAAGATTTACAAAAAGCCTGTTAAAGCTACCCGGTAAAGGGATTTTCGAACTGCTGAAATGGTTAGAAGTCAACAGGTAATACATTGATCTGATAACAACACTCAATGCCAAGACAGATCCGCTTTAGTTTCTTTACATCTGCAATCACACTCTGCAGATCTCTACTCACTACTCTGGTCTAGCAAGAATCACTTCACACACATTCATTTGCCAACAACTTCAAATGAGAATCATCATCGACCTTATTGACAACAATTAGGTCGGTGGCAAAAACCTAAAACCCTAAGCATCTAGGTTAACAATACAATCAGTCCAATCCTAGCCATTTAAACACATTACATAGGGTAAAACAATCTTGAACAAATCTCAAGACATTCTGCATCGTTCGTTCTTTGCCACTTCTAGAAGTTGATAACCTATCACACGTTCTCCACCGTTTACTAAGATTTTGCACATTGCCGAGGTAGATAAAATCAATCTTCTTCATGCAAGATCCTCAAGGAAACCCTTCACGCGCACAAGGCTGATGTGGCAACACGCTTTGATCTTCATTTCAATGCTAACTCATCACGTGATGTCGTCGGTCAAATCACACAGACTTGGAATGCATCAACTGGAAACCCTGAAGCTGAGACTACCAACCGGTAGTCATATCAAATGAAACCCCGATACAAACTTTGCATATAATGGTTCACATTCCAACATATCGGTTCACCTTTACACATATACCGGTTCATACCATCATACCAGTTCACTTGCCAGTTTACTTACTTCAATATACTAGTTCATACTTCAGCATATTGACATCAATGACAATAAACAATTCTATCATGTCATCAAACTCTGCACATATACCAATAGACTCTCTCATGCTTCTTGGAGGACAGGTTCACCGACTTGTCCTTTTGTCCACTGAAGAAGTCCATGTCAGCTTCCCTAGAGGCATTACCAATTTTGCCGATTTGACAAATTCACGGATGTAGGCGCGGTGCGGAGACGTCCGTGAGACATGCTACCGTCCCGCCAACCTGCCAACCAGCAGGTGGTCATTGGGATGTTATGACCTGCGCTAGGAAGGAATTGTAACGCCTCCCTGCACAACCACTAACATTCAGACTCATCCCTTAGCCTATATCTAGGGTTTTGGGACATTTCCAAAGGATCTTTTGGCAAATTGAAGACTTGCCCTTGGAGATTGAAGCTCTTGGAGACACCATCACCATTGTTGCAGCATTGTCAAGCTATCAAGTTTTCCAAGTATACCAACACTTGCCAAGCACTAGGGGAGTAATCAAACTCTATCTTACACTTCCAATATCTCGCTTATTTTCCAATTATCAAATAGCATAGCATTGTTCTTCTATTTGCTCCTACACTCTTCTTTATCATCTTCCTTTCCTGTGGATGTTTGGGTTGTCTGTGGAGGTGGAAACACCAAAATGGGGGTCTGACTTAGGCAAGCTCCAAAACACAACCCCCAACATTTTCTCTTTTGCATGTGTGTAGGCACAGCTTCGTGAAGATATGAATTGCGGACGGCTTCATAGCGTATATCGATTGTAAGATTTCTTTATTCTCTATTATCTTTCTTATTCTACTTTGTAATCTACGCTTTTCATAGTTTTCAGTATTGTTTAGCTACGCATCCAGGGCTTTCTATTCGAACTCTATGCTCCATCCATGCAGGACGATAGCACGTCATGCCGGTGTCCCAGCTCCGTGTGCTCGTCCTATGGGTAGAGGTTATGTAGAGCCGTACAGAGAGGTTTCTCGGGTGGCTGATGCTCCTTGTATAAATTTGTTATCCCCTGGCTCATCTTAGCACCAGTTTGCAGAGGTAATCGGAAGGACAATTTGTCCTTGAGGATTCATCATCCTTGAGGTGACAAATTCCATCCATTACACAAGTTTATTATGTAATCCCCTCACTAATGTCTTATTACTACAACATTTATGTCCATATAAAATAATTACATATGTCTCCACCTTTAAATGGGCATCCCATTTTGACCACTCCAAGATTATTAGAGACATAAATTATTTACACAAGTACAAAAAAGTAAATTGTAGCCTTTGGCTATGCTAGATGAATATAAAACATGAAGGTGAAATATGCATATCTGCATCAGTAGGATACTCATGAAAAGATGAAATAAGAGAGGCACAAGTAGGAGATCCCATATATAAACATGAAACACTAGTACAAGTAACAAGATTCACAAAGAATATTCTCAACAAGGATATCATCATCACATGAAGGAATATTGTTAAGAGGAATAACATTGTCATGAAAGAATAAGGAAGTTTCAATCCTATTGCATAAAACATAATACCTAGATGTGTCACTAGAATGCAGTGCCCACCACATCATCATTCATCACCCAAGGAGACTAAAAATCATGGATCAAGTATACAAAGGATGTAAAGTCCTTTAGGATGTATGAAGTAACAACAAGGTCCATGAAAGAGGAGACACTAAATAAATATGAAAATAGATCATGTATGAAACAAGAAGCATCATGAAAGTGAAAAATGATGCAATATCAACATGGATCATGGAATGAAAAAACAATAAAGTATGGAAATAAATTAGAATCCTTGATCTAAGTATGAAGATAATTGCAAGACAAAAGTTCATAAGGATCCACAATAAATTAACTAACAATACACAATCAAAAGGTATGTGGATAAGGATCAAAGATATACTAACGATGACTTGGCCCAAACCACAATAAATAGAATTTAATGAAGCAAAAATCAAGGGTAGATATAAAAGTCAAATTATAAAAAAAATAAAAGATATACACTCAATAACATTATATCTAAAACTATTGGAAAATGAATAAACCTTGAGGATAAAACCCTAGGGCTTGTAAGAAGTTAGGCTCACCATACAATATAATGAAATAGAAGCTTTGATAACAATTTAATTAGGATAAATAATTAAACAATAATAAAAGCCTAGGGTTTAGATTTAGTAGTAAGAATTGACACTACAATATTAAAATCCATGCAATAAATAAATGCATAACAATAAATAAACTTAGCTCTAGATTTATTAACACTTTTTTTATGAGATGCGTCAAGAATCAAGTATTAAGAATTGACACTACAATGTTAAAATCCATGCAATAATTAAATGTATAACAATACATGTACTTAGCTCTAGATTTATTAACACATTCTTTGTGACATGTGTCAACAATAAATTTTCCATGCTCCCAAAAAATTAGGCCTTGACAAATGATCACATTAGAGCTAGAAAGATCATGATTTGCACCTATAGATCAAAACTTTATGTTTGCAAAGGTGAACTTGACATCTGAAACTAATCTTTCTCACAAAGTTGGTCTAATTAAATTTGGCATTACATTTTGCTTGCGTCACCTTGTATTACCTCTATTTCAAATGAGATTGTGCCTATATATATCATTTATGAATTTGTTAGGCAAGGATCTGTTCTCCTCTGGTCGAGCCCCTAGATAGGCTAATTCAACAATAATGAAATAAGAATGAAGATAAGAATAAGTCATTAATATGTCTAGGATGATGACATGCTAAAGGTGCATTATTATGATCTATGTGAATTCTCTTAGATATAGATCTTGGGTGATATTAATGAATTAGGACATGTCTTTCGCTATAACACTTTATTATGCACTTTAAAATAAATTATGATTTAATCAATTTGCAACAATTAGTAAAAATTTTGCTAAGGGCTCATGAGGTGATTAATGGCTCTCACAAACTTCCTACTCCCAAGGACAATTATGGTAATAATTCTACTACAAGGTGCCTTCATCTCCAAAACATTATTAAAATCTCTGACTTCTTGTGAAAAACTTGTTTCTTTTTTCACTAAGGGCTATATTGTCGAAACTTCCTATGGGTCGCTGCTCATGTCTATTGCTGAAAACACTCTCTCTGCTAAAACTATGGGAGGAGACAGAGTGTGTTACGAACCAGACAACCCGAAGGATTTCAAAAAGGATGTTATTGTGTGGAACTACTATGTTGAAGGTGGGGTGGCAGATTTCATGGAAAGCCTCGCCGACCACAATGAACAAATCTTGGTCCAATTTGCGGCCTCTTGGTCTGGCAAAAGGGTTAATGTTGGGGGGGTCTCTTTTGATGTCTATGAGGAAACTATTTCTTAGGCAATGGGTCTTTCCTTGGATGAGAGAAGATGGAAGAGAACCAGTCATGTTGCCAATAGCGAGGGGTTGAAAAGATTTTTCAAGGGCAAGGAGGAACTGGTGAAAACGTAAGGTGGGTTCGCCAAAGAAGAGTTGAAACACCCTTGGAACCAAGTTTGTATGATGATTATGAAGTATTTCATGCTGGAAGGTTATTACAAGGTATTTTATTACTATCACTTGCCCTTGCCTAACCATTTTCACAACAATGATCTTCTTTTCTTGTCATTTTTTCTCCTGCATTCTTTGGAGGTTTCAATTAAGGAACCCTAGACCCTAAAAATGGGGATAAACCACCCATCACTCTGCATCAAGGCCTCATATACAGGTTATACAACTTTCATCCGTCCCTCTGCCCTCCCAGCAACCTCATGATCTTCCAACCCCCATTGGCTGCTTCGTACCCCCTTGCGGCCTTCTCTAGTGGCCTTACTCTCCCCAAAAAATTTCAATTTGCGAATGAAGCTTTTGCTTCCCCTTAGTTCCCCTCCTTTGTTTCTATCACATAGATTGCCTTGCACTTTGTGCCCTCTTCCTCGACTGGGAAAGATAAAAGCCACACTCCTAGCAAGGGCAAAGGGAAACCCCCTTCAAAATGTAAGCAAATTGTCATCAACAATTCTTCCTTTGTTGATTTGGAGGATGAAAACCCTACCCATGATACTGAAGGAAGGAGGAGATCCCGCAAACTTGCTTCCAAGGGTTCCTTAGAGAAGAAGACGAAATCCCAAAATGTCTCTGACTCTAAGGAGGAGGATGCTCATGGCAAGGATGGGGATGTTCTGTATGGGTCGACGGGTAGTGAGGATATTAAGGTGTCTATGCATGAAATTGAGGAAGGTATTTCTGGGCCCTTACTAGTGCTAGGAATGTTGCGTCTGTTGAGGAACTTGTGGACAAAGTTAACCTCGTGGACCCTGATGAGGTTATGAAGATGGTGGACCTAGACACTAACACTACTGGAGCCCAGACTGTTATTGTCCTTGGGGATGATGTGGCTAAGGCAACAACGACTACCAAGGATGACAAGGAGAATTTGGGTGTTGATAGTTTAATTAATCAGGAGTTGAATAAGGAGGATAACAAGGAGGAGGAAGAGATTCCCAAGGGGATCCCTACCATTGAGCAACTCCAGAACATTAATACTAAGGTTAGTGACCTTCTGAAGCGTATTGATAGCTTGGGGCTGCTTCTGGATGCTAAGGCCATCTAAGAAGAGACAAATGAGATCAAATGTAGGATGGTTGTTCGTGGTAATCAAATTGTTAGCATTACCAAGTTTTGTCTACAGGTATTGCATAGCTCAGCATTGACTCTCTCCTTCCTGCGGAAGCGCACTACTGTTGATGATGCAGATAAGGAGGAGGCTAAGGAGCCTTATAAATTTTTGTACAATGACTAGAATGGGATCATTGAGATGACTAAGGTCTGCAAGTCGGCCCCTTAATTCTTTTCTTTCTAGTCTTTGTTTTGGTCGGGGTCCCCGTTTTGTTGTTTCAAACTCTTTGTATGTTTTTGATCTTTAGATGACTGTTGTTTTAATGCTGCTAAAGTGTTGTTTTAGTGTTGTTATGATGTTGCTTATAGTTCTTACGACGTAAAGATTCATCACCTTAATTAACGTTGCTTACTTAATAAAAAACAACTAGTAAAAAAAAAGAATGATGACCCAAATCTAAATCTAAAAATTTAGATTTTAAATCTTTATATAGAATTAACCTTGATTAAATCCAAACCCATAAATTTAAACTAACATAATGAATATATTATAATTCAAGTCAAGACCTTGAAATATATAAAATCAAAATTAAAATTAAATTATTTATAAACATACACGTAAAAGTACACCAACTTATATACCATCCATAGATTAAAAATATACCACCCAAAATAAATCCAAAACTCCATCAAATATTAAAACTATATCTTTAGAATGCCCATTTGCCTTTCACATGTATACAAATGATTTTCAATTTATCTTCCCCACCCAAAGAATTGGCTGAATTTTAATAAATTATTCACACTTTCATAGTTCAAATGAACACAATAGATTCGACAATAGTTATTATAATGAAAACAAAAAATTATAATAATTAAAAAAAGGGAATTTTTACATGTAATGATATTAATTTATTTATTATTAAAGTTTCGGCATCTATAATATTTTTAAAAAATTTAACGAAAAATTAAATTTTAAATATGCAGCAAATAATTGGAATTTGAAAAAAAATCTATTAACTCTAATATTTTTTATATGAAAAATCTTTATTAAAAAACATCAACTCCATTTTTAATTGAAGTATGTGTCTTATTTTTATTCAATATAACTATATTTTATTCTTTAATTGAGGTTATTTATCGTGATAAATCATAAATACTTATAAATTTTATGAATATAATTTTATATATGAAAGGTTCATAATTTAATTGATTGATTATAATTGGTAATGATAATTGCTCGTTTTTTAATTAAACAATCAATTAATATTTAATTCCTTAGAAGGGTGTGATTGGGCTAGGTTCAATGTTTAGGTGACTTTGATACATTGAATCCACTTATTCATGGCAATTTCATTGAAGGTTATCAAGTTATGCTTTATCGAACGTTATCAAGTTATAATGTTTTATTAGGACTCAATTGTATAGTTTTTGAGTTAAACTCATTGACGAGAGTCTATCTATTTAAGATATCAAGTTTCCACAATTTAGGAGATTTGATTGTGTGGTATTTTTTGCATCAACATTTCGGATCACATTCTACATCATTGAGTGCTATCAAAAAGTAAAATGAACCTATCTATCATGAACACGAACAATCCACTTACCATTTATTACATCCAAATAATGCTAATATGAATGAATCATTGATACTTTTCATTGATCATCCCGATACTATTTCAACTCACACTTAATCGTAAAATTTACCTCAAAATCATAACTAGACCCTTTTCAATATATTAAAAAGTATATATCATATTCATCACCTTTATTATTATTAATTTATTTAAAAGAAACACATCTTTTTAAGGCATAATTATTATGAAACTCCAAAGCTTTGCTAACTTAAAAAGTATAAACTAAACAAAAATTATAAAACCAATAATTTAAATGACGAATCCATTAATTGAGGAACCCAAAATTTTGACCTAATATTTTGTTTATATCAACTTCATGTACACGTCATCTTTCTCGTATTAAAACAAAAGCCTTTTGGTATAGCTTATTTAAATATTTTTATATCTTGACAAACAAACTCGTCCCATTCATGTCTCATAATGGAAGGCATGGTACATAATTCCTCGTGGAGTGTTGGTGGATTTAAAGACCCAAATTCCATGTTGCATGTGAGATGTGGGTATTTTCAGTCCCCCAAATTTAAATGCATCAATATTGATGTGTCATAGATTTGGTGAAAGGTATTTTATTGGGTGTTTGAATTATTGAATTATATAATATGGAAGTATTAATTTTAGGTTTAAATCTTTTTGATTGAGAGTTAAGGATTTGGGAGTATTTATTTTATCAATGTTGTTTAGGGTACAAACTCGACCACATCTCTTATGGTGTCATTAATTTGCACTCAGCAAGACTTGATATCTTGTGGGCTCATTCAACACCATTCAATTTCGCTAACAATCCAAGGGCCCATTAACAATTGAAATACTTTCGAACAATAATCCAACGGCCACTATTTTTCTTTTTCTGTACTTGGGTCAGCCCCCTTGTTTTGGCTGTTTTTAATATAAAAAACAATGAAGAGTATCCATTTCACCAAAGTTGTTTAGGGCATAATCATGACCTCATCGCTTATGGTATCACTACTTTGCACTTAGCAAGACTTGATATTTGCTGGGCTCATTTAACACCATTCAACTTCACTAACAAACCAAGAACGCATTAACAATTGTTCAAAATCTCAATACCCATAAATTACAAAAATAATTAAATTTGTTACAAAGCCTCTTAACAAAAACTATAATACACATTATGCTTTTTATAAAATAATATAATAATTGCATTAAAAAATAATTAAAAACTAGCCGTTGGGCTAGTAGTTTTTTATTCTTGTCCTGGATCTGCATGTTGCCTTCTTGTCTCTCCCCTCTTTCATCTCTTTATATTGTCTAGATCTACAACTTGCCATTTTTCATCTCCTTTCAACTCTTTCTCATCCCAATGATGAATCACAGAGTGTGATTCGAAATGTTGATGTTAAATTTTTTGACACACAATCTAATTTAGAAACTCTAAAAGAATAACTAAAATTGTTAAGATAATTTTATTTTAAAATGAATATATATCTTACATAAGCTTCACTTTTTTCATCATACAAACCTAAGGATCAACCACAGTAGTTGTCTAAAAAGGAACAAATAAGCTAATTTTTTTTTTATAGAGGTGCATGCAAATTTGTGCTCTAAAATGATGTTGAATTGTTTAATATTTATTAAATCATCTCCTCCCATAATGCATTGAATTTAATTGTTGGAAATAATTCCCTTAATGATTAAATCAATTATAAAAGGAAACACTTTAAGGTATAAGCTAAGCAACACTTGAAATGAGGCAAGAAGGTTGACCGTTTCCTTTAAATATATTTTCTTCCAATATATTTAATAGAAAGCAAATCAATTATTAAACTTCAAAGTACTATAAAAGTTGGTCTATAGATTTTTATGTGCTATATAAAAGTACATCTTTAAAGGAATTATTGGACTCAAAGGTGATATTCACTAGGAAATTTTCCTTTTAAGTAAGATTTGATGAAGTTTCCACTCTATCTTAAAAAGTGATGGCACTAATTAATATATTTAACAAAGCAATTTGAGAAATGTATTCTATATTGGAAATATAATGTGTTAGATATTTGTTGTTATTAGTTTCTTGTTTGTAAGTTTATATGTACAAAAAAATTGTCAACATTTTATTATTGTGAGAGTTAAAAAGAGTAAATTTTTTTATGGAATTTTATTAAATGTTATGGAGAAATAGATTTTAAGAAGAGAGGAGAATACGATAAAGAAAATTGTGGAAGATGATTCGAAATCTGATGTATTCTTTAGAATCGATTGGTGCTAGCGATAATGGCTGCTGGTGTTCTTCCCCTACATTTAACTTATATATAATTTTATTTATAAAACACGTCTTAGTATTTTTTTGATCAATACATGTTAGTATTCTATTAATTAGACAATAATATTACGGATTTTCACAACAAAAAAATAATGGATCAATTCTAATAAATTTCCACAATCCATGACAGTATCGAAATCAGTTTCTAGATATGTTTAAAATCTTGCACGCAATCAAATTTAAAAACTGATTTCGAAAATAATAAATATTAAATCATATCATGAAAGTCACATAAACCTAAATCAGATTAAAAAACAAACAAAACTATTAAGCAACACGAGCCGCAACAATAACAGAAAATAGTAGATGGTGATCACTCCACTTAACCCATACATCAGCAAAATCTAAAATAGAAAAACACTTTCAAATAAATAGCAATCCTAAGGGAAAAATTGCTTGACAGGCAAGGTGACCGTGAAATTTAGGCACCAGACCCAAATTTCGATTTAGATTAAATATTACTAGAAATGGATATTAACGTCGATCGTTTAAATCCGCGTTCCTTCCGTAACTCCGCGTGAATAATGAGTGAACACAACTTTACCGTTAAACAGTTACGTCAACGTCTCTATCAGTCTTTTTCAATTCTGACACCGTCAATTGACGGCAGGTGGTCTTTCTTGGCAGTTACAATAATAGCGTGGTGGGTCCTTTAGTTGTTATACCTTCAATTATTCTGTCCCTGATATTATTATTTTATTTATTTAATATTAGAGAAGCTGGTCCACCTGCAAAATTAAATGCAGGTTGCAGAAAATGATTTAATAGTGAATAATGTATGTCCTTTCATAGCATTTATTCATCCTTATCCATATCATAGGGGGGGCCAAAGGATTTCTATAAAAATTAAGCTTTTGTATATATTCCAAAAAGGTGCATTTGGCAACTATCCAAATTATATGGGTGCACGTCTATTTTAACTTTTATAAATTTGTTTTATGTGTGTAAAGGTTTAGTTGGCAATTTATGAGTTTTGGCTATTCTGATATTTGTTGTATAAATTCAGTTTCGTTAGATTTTTAGGTTTAAATAATATTGTGGAAGGGGGATTAGGTATGAGTAGATGGTGAAAATCGTATAAAAATCTATTTTATCTTGTAAATTTTGATTTTTATACGAATGGTATTTTTGTGTGGAGTTTAATCATATTCTATATGGGTCATTGAAATATTACAAAAATTCTTACACAATTTCAATTCAAAAGTTATATCAAATTTAGTATGATATTGTAGAGCATTATATGATACCTCGAATCTTTATGCTTCAATGTTCATTCAAATGAATTTCCATTTAGTTTCATTTCATTAGTTTAGGAGAAGAGCACCATTAGTCATTTTCGCTAACTTCATGCACCTTAAGCTCCTATATGGGACATCGAATTTCATTGAGTTTTATTTTGTCTTCGTATGTGACTTCACTGCTTATAGCTATTGTTTTGGCTTTTGAGTAGTAAAGACAAACACTGTGGAATCTAGTATGCATATGCTCAAATTAATAGTAAAGACAATCATGTTGGCTCCCTTCTTTAAGCTACAAGCCTCATTTTCATTTTAGAGCATTTGGAAAGCATAGGTGGCTTCTCCCAAGTTGACTTGGTGGAGCCACTCCCTAAGACATGCAACCAAAAGCACTATTTAGCAAGGGGACCCAAACATTCAAAGATATTTGGAACTACTCAACTCTTTCATGTAAAAGTAATAATGAACTTAGGGGCAAGTTTTGTTTGTCCCCTTTGTAGATTTGTGCAATCCATTTAATTTAGGAATTGGTCTATTCTAAGTTTCAAATGAAGATGTCTATTGTTCATGGACATGATTTTTTAAAGGACTAGAGATGATCCATATGTTGAAAATTTTATTTATGGGTAAAAGTACAAACTTGTGTCACACTTTTACAAAGGAAAAAACTAACACAACAATAATTGTTCAATTTCGTTGCCATAAAAGTGTGATTTGCATTTTGAATTTGAAGATGAAGTAAACTGATTAAATGTGTAAAACATTTTGAAGTTTAAGTCTACTATTTTTTGAATTTTTTTTGTCAATAATTTATATGTTTTTTAGCTTTAAACTCCATTTTCTAATTGCTGAAAAACACTTAAAATCAGAGGGTTTGGTTCCCACCACAAAAGAAAATGTATATAAATTTTTTTTTTCCGATTTTGATATCCGTTATAGATCACATACTTATACAGTGCATGAAAAAAAATTAAAAAATTTTGATGTATATTTTCTTTGTTATAGCATTTGGAAGTCGAATATTCCAGAATTTGACAGTTTTTGTCTCCCACCATAATTTTTCTATTCAATTTATGATAATCAAAAAACTAAAAATATCTTTTTGGAGAAGACTCTCTCTTCTAGTGAGCCATATTTTTTTCAAATTTTTTTGAAGTGATTCGATATTTTTGTTTTGTTTTTCAAAGTAGCCTCTCATCAAACAAAAGAATACATAGTTGTAGTAATTTTAATTTTTTATATATTAAATGTAATCAAAACATTATAAAAATTATATGAGTATAATCATGACTTCGATCTCTACAAAAGGGTATTTTTAGTTTTTTTAATAAGTTTAATTTACCTATTGAATTTTATTGTAGAAGTGAAAAGTTTCAAAAAATCATCATTTTTGTTGGTGTGGGTGCCACTTGGCCGAGGGTCGACGTGACCGGTCGCTTGAACCACATATAAAAAAAATTCCCATTAAAAAATCCAAAACAATCAAGTGCGAAATAATAAGAGTTATTTTTGCAAAAAAAATCATTTTTTTTCTCAAATAAAGTGGCATTTTGGAGCGAGTAGGAAGATTATAAAAGGGCAAAGATTTTGATTTTTTTTGGAAGGCGTCTACCCTTTCCATGTATGTTATTTTAAATTATTTTTTCAATCATCCTTAATTTACAATATTAGATGTTTTTTTGGAAATTAAATATTTTTTTAGATTAAATTTAAAACTTTATTTTATTATTCGTTAATTGCACTTCAATCATTTATTTTCAATTATGTTTTCTTAAATTATTTTTTCAATTATTGTTATTAAATCATGTTATTAATGTTATTAAATCATGTTCATTGTACATTGCATAATCAAATGTAGAATCCAAGTAAACTTAATTTCTTACTCTTTAGATCAATGCTCTTATTTCTTGAATGTTGTTTTTTCATTTTAAAAATTTTAATTTTTTTAAAAATTGGAGTTTAAGACAAATGATCTAAATGGATGAAATTTACACATATTTCATTTATTCAATTTAAAAAGTTTAAGAAAACAAAATTATTTATACATTTCATTAATCACATTTTGTTTGTTAAGAACAAGGAAAAGTAACTAGATATAACTTATTTACTATATGAGTAGATTAATTCTTATAAATTTACATACTTAAAATCTAACTAAATATTAAATTTGTTAAATATATTTAAACACTTTAATGAAATTGAGTATATATTCAACACTATTTAGTACTAAATTATATTTTATTTTATTTCCTAATACTTGACTCAAATTCTCTATATATTAGCTAAGTGATTTCAAACAATTAATGTTATTAAATCACATTCATATGTACATTGCATATAGTCAAATGCATCTAATTGAAGTAAACTTGTATTCTTACTCTTCATCAATGCTTTTAAATTTCTTGAGCCTTATTTTTTCATTTTCTAAATTATAAAAATTGGACTTCAAGTCAAATGATCTAAATGGATGAAATTTACACATGTTAAGTTTAAGAATGCAAAATTATTTATACATTTCACTAATTACATTTTTTTGTTAAGAACTGAGGAAAAGTAACTATATATAACCTTTTTAATTCAAAGCACTAAAATTTAAAGATTTGCATATTTGCATGTTTTTGTTTTTAGGTTCAAAGCATGAAATTTTGAAGATCTGAATATTTTTTGCAATGGGGAATAAGAGGACTAGATCAAGGTTGTATGATCGTAAAAGGGACGATAAGATGAAAGATCATACAAAATGTAGTCAACAACGATCTGTTGATGTTCAAGATTAACATGATGATGTTCAAGAAACATCTACTTAGGTATGAGATGATTTTTTTTTTTGGTATGGAAAATTTGATGGAAATGGATGAAGATAGTCTTTTCAATCAAATTCCATCTGAAGATATGATACTTGAAAGCACATTAAAATTGCATTGTAAGAAATTGTGGGATTATTATTTAAAAAATAAGTCTATTATTGGAAGAGCACAATTATTTGCTAAGTTATTTAGGAAAAGGGAAATGAAACCTGTTTTGGAGTTGTTGAGTGTTGGTAATAAGAAAAGTTCTCCTGATACATTATTAAAAGAAACTATAATTAAAAATTTACAAGAAGCATTGAATTGTATTGACAACACAAGTCGAGGTGTTGATTTAAGTGTTGCATGTAAAGCATTGATGACTATGATTACTAGTAAGAAATTGACTCGTAGAAAACAAGTTAATGCAATTTCTCAATTAATGCATATATTTAGAAGAACTGTTCAAAGATACATTATGAAGAGAAATATGTTGGATGAAAACATTGAAAAGAATTGGGTAAATATTTGTAGGGTTCCTAGAAAAGACAGAATTTAGGAAGATGTAAAAAGACAGGTCATTGATTATTGGACCAACCACTCTCGTGTTTCTTCCAATAGAAGGGTCACTATACAGATGATAGATGAAGATGGTAAAAAGATTACACATCCAAAACATTTCTTAGATACACCACAAAGTGAATTGTTTGAAGCATTCAAACAAGAATTTTCAAATGTAAAGATTTGCTGAAGGATGTTTGAGAGATTGCGTCCTTTCTTTGTACGCATAAATAAGGTACGTGAAACTTGTTGTTGTCGAAATCGTGTTGAATTTCATCTACACTTACAATCATATAAGAAGTTCATGGCAACAGTTAATCCAAATCTAGTCATTCCTACAAGTACAACACAATTTGTGAAGTCTATTTTATGTGATAAATTAAAAGATTCAGATGAGTTCAAAATACAATGTATAAAAGGTGAATGCAATGATTGTGGAGTTTTGAGTAAGTTTGTGTTGCAAACTAAGAATATTGATATTCATGCACTACTTATATGGAAGAGATTTGAATATGAGACATACCAAAAAAAAGTCAGGAAATGAATCCAAAAAAATTATGTTGAAAGAGAGTGAATTGCCCTACATTCAGTTTATAGATAGATTCCGTAATATGATATATCCACATATCCAACATTGTCATGGTGCAAGATGGCAGACTAAACAATTTTATGATCCAAAGAATTGTTTTCCACCAAGTTGTATTCTTTCAATTGTAAATTTCTTTGAGAACTATACATTTAGTCCTCACACAGAATTTCGAAGTCAATATTATCATTCCGATCAAGTTGCAATATTTGTACAAGTTTTCTATAGACATGCACAATTTCATGTGGATGTTATATAGAGTACTGAAAATGAACGCATTATCATCAAGGAGGTTCATTTCTATATCAGTGATGATACGTCTCATGATAGGAGCTATGTAGCACATTGTTTTGGAATGTTTTTTGAAGATATTAAAGATCGTGGGATAGAATGTAAACAACATTGGATTTGGTCATATGGATGTGTCGGTAAGTACATTAGATTTGAAATTGATTATAAGTTGATTTTTTTCTTATATATGATTTGATTGTATATAACAGGTCAAAAGTTTATATATATATGTTATTCAGGTCAGGGCAATTTAAGTCTGCAAAAGATTTTAACTGGTTATCCCTACAACATGCTCGACGTAGCATGAACTTGCAGGTAAATTCTCTTCATATTTATGTACAGTTTTAATTCTCTTCATATTTGTGTACAATTTTAATTCTCTTCATATATATATATATATATATATATATATATATATATATATATATATATATATATATATATATATATATATATATATATATATATATATATATATATATAGTATGTACATGGGTTGACCAATTTTCTAAAGTGAGAGCTTCTGTATAGGTAACACCATACGCAATTCTAATAATATTATTGAATGGTGCAAAAATCATTTTGCTGGTTGTGATACAACTTACAACAAGCGTTATTTTTGGGAAGTTAAAGGTATATATATATTTTCTTAAACATTCAAGTGTTCTTGAATTATTGTTAAAATTTGTGTGTGTGTGTGTGTGTGTGTGTGTGTGTGTATACATGCATTTGTGTGAAATGAACTAAAATTGACTAAATAATTTGTATTATCAGATATTGATTGATCAAATCCTTATAATTGTCAATCAATTAATGGTATTAGAAGTTTTCATCAAGTCATGACTATAGGTCTTAAGGGGTGCACATGTGTCGTAAGGGGCCTTGTGTGGTCCTAAGGGGTTCTAAGGGGTATTAATTTACAATTGCATATACAATTTAATTAATTTCAACATATGTCTTATATGGTCGTAATAGGTCCTAAGTGGTGTAGATGTGTTGTAAGGGGCCTTGTGTGGTCATAAGGGGTATTAATTTACAATTGCATATACAATTTAATTAATTTCAACATATGTATTATATGGTCCTAATAGGTCCTAAGGGGTGCATATGTGTCGTAAGGGGCCTTGTGTGGTCCTAAGGGGTCACCCATGTGTTAGAACACATGCGTGACCCCTTAGGACCACATAAGACCCCTTGCGACGCCATTTGGTCTTATGTGGTCCTAATAGGTCGTAAGGGGTGCACATGTGTCGTAAGGGCCTTGTGTGGTCCTAAGGGGTCACCCATGTGTTAGAACACATGTGTGACCCCTTAGGACCACATAAGACCCCCTGCGACACCATTTGGTCTTATGTGGTCCTAATAGGTCCTAAGGGGTGCACATGTGTCGTAAGAGGCCTTGTGTGGTCCTAAGGGGTCACCCATGTGTTAGAACACATGCATGACCCCTTAGGACCACATAAGACCCCTTTCGACACCATTTGGTCTTATGTGGTCCTAATAGGTCCTAAGGGGTGCACATGTGTCGTAAGGGGCCTTGTGTGGTCCTAAGGGGTATTAATTTACAATTGCATATACAATTTAATTAATTTTGACATATGTCTTATCTGGTCGTAATAGGTCCTAAGGGGTGCAGATGTGTCGTAAGGGGCCTTGTGTGGTCCTAAGGGGTATTAATTTACAATTGCATATACATTTTAATTAATTTCAACATATGTCTTATATGGTCCTAATAGGTCCTAAGGGGTGCAGATGTGTCGTAAGGGGTCTTGTGTGGTCCTAAAGGGTCACCCATGTGTTAGAACACATGCGTGACCCCTTAAGACCACATAAGACCCCTTGCGACACCATTTGGTCTTATGTGGTCCTAATAGGTCCCAAGGGATGCAGATGTGTTCTAAGGGGCCTTGTGTGGTCCTAAGGGATAACCCATGTGTTAGAACACACGTGTGACCCCTTAGGACCACATAAGACCCCTTGCGACACCATTTGGTCATATGTGGTCGAAATAGGTCCTAAGGGGTGAACATGTGTCGTAAGGGGCCATAAGACCCCTTTCGATACCATTTGGTCTTATGTGGTCATAATAGGTCCTAAGGGGTGCACATGTGTTATAAGAGGCCTTGTGTGGTCCTAAGGGGTATTAATTTACAATTGCATATAAAATTTAATTAATGTTAACATGTCTTATATGGTTGTAATAGGTCATGAGGGGTGCAGATGTGTCATAAGGGGCCTTGTGTGGTCCTAAGGGGTCACCCATGTGTTAGAACACATGCGTGACCCCTTAGGACCACATAAGACCCCTTGTGACACCATTTGGTCTTATGTGGTCCTAATAGGTCCTAAGGGGTGCAGATGTGTTGTAAGGGGCCTTGTGTGGTCCTAAGGGGTCACCCATGTGTTAGAACACATGCGTGACCCCTTAGGACCACATAAGACCCTTTTCGACACCATTTGGTCTTATGTGGTTGTAATAGGTCCTAAGGGATGTCGATGTGTCATAAGGGGCCTTGTGTGGTCCTAACGGGTCACCCATGTGTTAGAACACATGTGTGACCCCTTAAGACCACATAAGACCCCTTTCGACACCATTTGGTCTTATGTGGTTGTAATAGGTCCTAAGTGGTGCACATGTGTCGTAAGGGGCCTTGTGTGATCTTAAGGGGGAATCCATGTGTTAGAACACATGGGTGACCCCTTAGGACCACATAAGATCCCTTTTGACACCATTTGGTCTTATGTGGTCCAAATAGGTCCTAAGGGGTGCACATGTGTCGTAAGGGGCCTTGTGTGGTCCTAAGGGGTCACCCATGTGTTAGAACACATGCGTGACCCCTTAGGACCACACAAGACCCCTTTCAACACTATTTGGTCATATGTGGTCCTAATAGGTCCTAAGGGGTGCACATGTGTCGTAAGGGACCTTGTGTGGTCCTAAGGGGTCACCCATGTGTTAGAACACATGCGTGACCACTTAGGACCACACAAGACCCCTTTCGACACCATTTGGTCTTATGTGGTCCTAATAGGTCCTAAGGGGTGCACATGTGTCGTAAGGGGCCTTGTGTGGTCCTAAGGGGTCACCCATGTGTTAGAACACATGCATGACCCCTTAGGACCACAAAAGACCCCTTTTGACACCATTTGGTCTTATGTGGTCTTAATAGGTCCTAAGGGGTGCACATGTGTTGTAAGGGGCCTTGTGTGGTCCTAAGGGGTTACCCATGTGTTAGAACATATGTGTGACCCCTTAGGACTACATAAGACCCCTTGCAACACCATTTGGCCTTATGTGGTCCTAATAGGTCATAAGGGGTGGACATGTGTCATAAGGGGCCTTGTGTGGTCCTTACGGGTTATATAAAATAATTATATACAACTTAGGATGTATACATACACATACATACATACACCTCAGGACATGCTATCAGGGGTCGTGTTTGGTCCTGAGGGGTCACACACGTGGACATGCTATCAGGGGTCATGTTTGGTCTTGAGGGGTCACACATGTGTTAGAACATGTGTGTGACCCCTCAGGACCAAACACGACCCCTGATAGCATGTCCTGAGGTGTATGTATGTCCTAAGGTGTATATAATTATTTTATGTGTATTTATGTATATATGTGTATATATTTATGTATGTGTATGTACATGTAGGTATGCACATGTATGTGTGTGTATGTATGTATGTAGCCATATGCATGCATGTTTATGTATGTATGTGTATGTATTTTTATGTATGTATATGTTTATGTCCTAAGGTGTACATATAATTATTTTATATGTATGTATATGTATGTATGTATGTAGGTAGGTATGTATGTTTGTGTATGTATGTGTATGTATGTATGTATGTAGGTATGTATGTATGTATGTGTAAAGCAGAAAATCGCGATCGAACCCTAGTTGCTCTCCCCTCTTCCAACTCTGAGGAGAGAGAAGGGAGATTCATTAGGGTTGATGGTTTTCACTTAGGGGAGAGACTTTACATTCAAAAGAGGGGTTGAAACCCACAAGATCCAATCCCACGCAATGCAAGATTGGATGCTAAATGTGTTTCAAGGGTTAAGAAAGCAAGGCTACCCTCTTTTGTAAAGAATGTTGATAGAAGAATTAAGCTAGGAATGCATAGAAAGTGACAAAGATTCGCTTATAAACTGAGATAGGGATATAGGATGAAGCTGCGGACCTGGAATTAGCAGTAAAATGTCGATACGGCGCTGTCCTGCAAATTTGAACAAAAGTTGTCGGGACGATGGCGCCCGAGCGCCACGGTCCTCTGAAAAATCCGCGAAACGAAGGGGGATCTGTTCGTCTCTGCACAAGGATTCCAGATCTTCAATTTTAGTCGCGTACCTGCAACCTACACACAGAAAAGCGGAGACGATTGGGGGGTTAGGGATTAGGGGTTTGCCTTTAGGTCAAACCCCGGTTTTGGAATTAACCAAGAAATGAGCAAGTGCTGTAAATGTAAATGTCTGTAAAACAAGTACTAATACCTTGTTCTAAGGATGTTTGTATCCTTATGTGCGAAGATATAGATGTGGTATGTTGTATGTTGTAGCATGTAGTATGTGATCTCCTCTTCAATGGTTGAATCCTTGTCTTGAATGCAACACTTAGCCTTGAATGGAGACTTGAAATGATCAATTACTTGAAGGAATGCTTGAATGCTTGAATGCTTGAATGCTTGAGTATAGTTTCCACGCCTTTTCCATCATATGTGTCTCTATCCAAATGAGAGAGGAAAATGTAGTTTATATACTTGTCATTTAGGGCTGATAGACTGATTTTCCCGACCTTAGGCCGACCAGGAAAGTTAATTTCCAAATTGCAAACAAAAAGACCCGAGACCCCTTAGGAGACCGGGCCCAAAATAGGACCTAGGGACCAGGGTGCTGGGCGCCTTGGTCCTGAAGGACTAGGGCGCTGGGCGCTCTGGTCCCACCTCCCGGGACAGCAGGGTGCAAGGAGGTTCAGGCCAGGGTGCTTGAAAAATGCAGTTTTCAGTGTCATAATCAGGTTTCGGGGTCTCCATTCAGGTTGCGTGTTGCGTCGCCATCGTGAAGACCGAAATGCAGTCGAAATTGCAAGTGTCACAATTTTAGGACGCTACAGTATGTATGTATGTATGTGTATGTTTGTTTATGTATTTGTATGTATGTGTGTATTTATGTACATGTATGTATTTATTTTCTAATATTCTAAACTAATATGATACAAAAAAAAATTAAAATTAAAAAAAAAATTGCTATCAAAAAATTAATTTTCTATTAAAAACTATTTAAAAAAACCAACATAAATTAATATGATACAATAAATACATTTAAATTTTTTTTTTTAAAAAGGGACTTACCGTCGAAACCCTTTCCGCCGGATCTCTGGAAATATTTTTGCCCTCCTGCTCAACTCCAAGTCGCTCAATGCAAAATGAGGGGCTTGGGTGGATTTCAAGTTTTATATAGGGCAAGGGGTTTCCGGTTTCCGACCGGAAACCCCTTGCCACGCGAGCACTGCGTGGCTGCCAAATTAGTCTGGCCGAAACCCTTCTGGCCAGAACATGCATTGTTAGCCTAAAGTGTGACACAAATCCATACGATCACCCTTATTTTTGTCAAAATCAATTAGAGAAATTTGTTTCACCCCTTTATTGATGTTTGTCTCTTGACACTAATTAAAATGTTCTTAATCCTCTACAAATTCATAGTCTCAATTTGGCCATAGGAATCCAAGGCTATTGCTTAAGCCCATTGTTTTGTTTGGAAACTCTTATATTACGACCATCTTCCTCTTGGTGACCATTTAAGCTTTTCCCAACATACCCTCCCACTTTGTCCTTTTTGTAGGGAAAAAGAGTCTATCAAGCATATGTATAAATCTTCCCTTGGTGCTTATGTTTGCATATCTTTCTTCTTTTTTTCATCTCTGCAAAATATTGTTTTGTTCTTTTAGAAACCTTATGTTATTAAAAAATATTTTTTGGGCTACTCATTTTTTCTTCTTAGAAATATTTTAAATTTTTTCATTTAAGAATAAAGTATATTATAATGACAATATAGGATTATAATTATATAGTCTGTAATCTAAGACAACAAGTACAAGGGCTAGAAATCAAAATTAAAAGTGAAAATAAGGTAAAAAAATAAACTATGAAATGGATTAGAAGAATTTAGAAAATGCAAGATCTAGCACTAGAAAAAAATCACAAGGCTTAAAAATAGACCTCCCAAAAACAATTTTTGGTTTATTTTTCACACACTTGCAATTCTAATGGCGCTACTTGATAATGCCTCACTCTACTAGCTAACGTTTCCCAATGATGCTACTCAACACTATCCAATTATGTTTTCTAACATTATCTATTTCTAGTGACCTTCCTAGTGTTCAAGAACTCGATGACCTTCAAATTTTCAAAAGTTTATTCCCCTAAATTCTACAATTCTTTCCTCATGGAATGTGAAATGATTCTTTAGAACATGCATATACTAAATTAAAGTTGGGGATATAAATATGGGGTTTATTCTTTTGGGATATTACCTTAGTTAATCTTTATTTGGTCTCTTTCAACCTTAATAAAATACAATGGAAAATTTTGAGTTTGTGTATGCCATTGATAGTGTTAACAATTATATATGTAGAGAAATGCATACTTAAAATGAAAAGCTTAGGGGGGGGGGGGTTAGGCTATGGTGGTGTGTGAATGTACTGGAGATAACCAAAATAAGAAAAATGGAGAGGATAAAGATGAAGGAGGGAATTAGGTGTGAAATGTGATGGCTAGGGTAGAGGTTTTTTAGCTATGACTTCACAAGAGAATGATAAATGAAGAAACAACATAATGCAACCCTTACTCTTTTACCTATGGCTACTTTGTTTAATAATTATCTAAGGCTTGAATCCTTTTTGGATGACACAACACTTTATAGCATCTTGTTAGGGAGTCTTATCTACCTCTCACAAATGTGACTTAGCAAATACTTTTCTATTACTCTTGTTTTGAGGTTTATGCAAACACCATATTCATATTTATAGCTAAGAATATCCTTTAATACATAAGGGTACTTAAAAACTTGAGATTCACCATTAGTTTGTATTTATGAAGGATATCTAGATATTACAAAATAACTTCTTGCTCATATTTTATCTAGGATTGGACACACCCCATTTATTCCAATAATAAATAAGAAGATTTTATATATTTTCCTAGTATCCAAGAAGAATACAATAGTATAAAGAAAGTAATTTTCAATCTCATGGGCTTCAAATTTCCATTTAATGACTATGATTTCGTAAAATAAATCCTACTATCATTCCTAATGATATTGAAAGTACAATATAGATTATTTTAAATCTAGCTCACCATCAACAAATTGAACACATTGCGATCCATATATACAATAAAAGTTGAATTTTAGCACGTTTCTTTAGCTAAGTAGTTTTTAGATATCTTTGTGAAGGTTCTTCATAAGGATACATTCCTTAAGATTCATGATCACATTGGAATTAAATACTCTTCATCAAGGAGAGATTATATAGAGTAAGTTAACACTATAAGAAAGATAGTCAAGTTTAAGAGGGGACATTGGTATGTGTAATATTGAATTTGGTCTCTCATAAGTTGGTATATCTCTATATTATTCTTTTAGTCCAACTAAATATGTTTCTTATATTTTTCAATGAAAATATCAATTGAGAGTAAAAATGACAATAGTCACTAAATAACATAAACACAGTCTTCACCATACTATAATCAAATGTAATAATTACTTATAACCAAACAACACAAGTATAATCACATAAATTATTCAAACTCAAATAGTAGCATATATTGTTATTGATTTGATCTCTACAATAAAGAACTACTATGACTATCATTACACAACAACATACAACATTAACCAAGAATGCACACACTAACTCATTGAGGTTTCCTACAAATCCTTGTAACTCTAATATACCTCTCGAGTGAGAATGCTTTCAAAGAATCAAGGGGTTTTTGTCCCCTCATTGTAACAACCAAGGATTTTTTGTCTATTGGTCACAATTATGGGATTTTATTGACAAAAGGTGACTTGAACATATAGTGTGTAGAAAATATAATAGCCTATATTACATCAATTTTGTAGGATTGGGATGGTAGAGGATGGGGGATGCATTTTTGGGATGGGGACAAGAGGGAGCCATTTTGGGGGGATGACTAGTGGATGGCTATTTAAAAATAGGGAAATTTTTAACAGTATAGAAAATTCCAAATGTTCTCATGATAGCATTGATATGGAAGTAATCATATACATCATACAACCTTAACATATATTATTATAGTTCAATTGATATTTTTATTTCATAGAAAGTAATGTTACGCGCATATATTATATATAAAAAATACAACAAAATGTCAAAAGGTTGCAAGTTTCAACTTCTAAATGATAAAAATATGTACAAATATGTAAATACTCCTAATTAACATCTCCTAATGCTACATCAAAATTAACATTTGACTCATTACCACTATGTGGTGTAGTCACCGGTTAGGAGGGATCTCAAAGAGATCAATCTGGACCAATCAACAAGAGTAAACACAACGGAAACACAAGGATATGATGGAGGCAATGGAGAACAAGATGTATTATATCATGAAAACTGATTACAATCAATTGATAACAACCAGGTTATAAAAACTAGCTCACTGGCTTGTTAAAATGTGCTTAATTGCAAAACAAGTCATGGTCGTGACCTCTGATCATAAGATCTATCTTCTATGTTCTATATCTTAACTTCTCTACATTCTAATGCTCAATTACAATGATTTATATGATCCAAGGGGATCCGGTCTACCCAAAAAGGGATCAAATGCCGAAGAACAAGACCTAACATGTAAAAACAACAAGGTTGACCTCTGCCAAAGAAATTCCTCTAGAAAATCCAAAGGATGAAGTGTAGATCAAAGGGAAGGTTGGCCACACACCAAAGAACATCAAAATCAATGCTCAAGGCTCCATAAGCTACAAAAGGGATATGGTAGATCCCGATAGATTACAAATGCAAATAGGTCTAGGCAACGGGTACCAAAAAATTGTCTCGGACAAACCGTGAAGCATTTGGATAATTTTCTGCCAAGTTATCACTACCGGTTTTCGAGGCAATTTTCTGGTACCGGTTTCCTGGACTTATTCACATTTGTAATATACTGGGATCTACTAGATCCCTTATGTAGCTTGCAAAGCCTTTGAGCATTGATTTCGACGTTCTTTGGCATGTGGTTGTCCTTCCCTTTGATCTACACTTCATCCTTTGTATTTTCAGGAGGAATTTATTTGGCGGAAGACGACCTTGTTGTTTTTACATGTTAGGTCTTGTTCTTCAACATTTGATCCCTTTTTGGGCCGACCAGATCCCCTTGGATCGTATAAATCATTGTAATTGAGCATTAGAATGTAGATAAGATAAGATATAAAACATAGAAGATAGATCTTACGATTCGAGGTTTCGGTTATGACTTGTTATGTAATTAAGCATGTTTTAGCAAGACAATGACCTGATTTTTGCAAGCTAGTTGTTACTGGTTAATTGTAATCAGTTTTCATGATATAATACATCCCGATCTGTATTGCCTCCATCATATCCCCATGTTTTAGTTGTGTTTACTCTTGCTAACTGGTTCGGATTGATCTCTTTGAGATCCCTCCTAACTAGTGACTGCACCACTATGAGAGGATAGCCCATCTTAATCCAATTGAACTGCAAACAATACATCATGTCCCTCCTCATGATTAAATCATGTATTCTCTTCAAGATCAACAACCCAACCTACAACTAGAGTCTGGTGATACTCAAGAATATATTGGTCTTGGAGCTATAAGATACTATGCACAACCATCAATGTCTCTAATTGTTTAGAGGTAAGCCTATTCCTCTTGATTAATTAGATAAAGATACATGTAGACCAATTCCTCTCTACAAAAAAAGAAACTAGCAACCCATGAAAGGGTTCAAGTGGCAAGCATCCTCAACTCTAATGCATCCTTGCCATGCTATGTCCACCATCCAATGGGGTCCTTTTGAGCTAATTTAGCTCTATCGATCCTTGCCTTTGGTCTTTTAAATATTGGGCCATGAAGATTCACAAAAGCTAGCCAGTGTGCTCTAAGTTTTCTAGACACCTCCTCAGTATACATATTTGCAAGGGCTTTCATGAAGCCTTCTTTCACATCTTCATCATTAGATGGAGGCACCCTCTTAGGTATAGCTACATACCATTTAGTATTAGAGAATATGTTGTCATATGAAGTGGGGTGTTCATCGTTACAAGCTAGGGTTATCGTTGCACCAAAAGATCAACCTGTCAATACCTGATACAACCACTAGACTTATAGAATCCATAGAAGGTTGTTAAACCATGTCGCGAATCCCCACGAGGGATGCTGGCCCACTATCAAAAAACCTCCTCCCAACGTCACTCATTGTGGCCTATTTGATTCGAACCTATGACCAAGCTCTAATACCACTTGTTACAAGCTAGGGTTGTCGTTGCACCAAAAGATCGACCTGTCAATACCCAATACAACCACTAGACCTATAGAATCCACAAGAGGTTGTTAAACCATGTTGCGAATCTCCACGAGGGATGCTGGCCCACTGCCAACATTCATATTGTTCTACTATCACATCACAATGGGCCTAATTTGATTCTCATGAAATCCCAATTTGGGGTCACTACTATGAATTGCATGCTTCATCTATCCAAGCACATTGTCAAAAGTCTCATAAATCTCTCCAAGGCTAGGAGATATAGTATCAACATACCTTATGATCCACACAACAAGTAAGATGATAGAGAAAATATATGTGCAAAAAATGGAAATAATATAGTAAATTTACAAGTTAGAAACTAAAAAAATTCAAAAACAATAAAAAATTATAAAATCGATAAACTATTTATTAATAATCAAATCAAAAATTAAATATTAAAATTAGCGATGCATTAAAATTTAAAAAATAACAATCTCTTACGTCATTGTGGACCACCAATCATCCACTAGGGATTTTTTTTATACATTTTCCTTGAATTGCATTTATCTCTAGCATATCTAGTATCCACGGGCTTGAGGAATTACTTCCTCAAAAAATTCCTAAACAAAGGAAGTGATGTGTGATAATAACATAACATAAATATCCTCAATCATTTTTCTTTAGTTTTATATGATACCCCTCAAAAGAACAAAATAGTTGGTCTAGATTCAAAATGGTGCTAGGAAAAAAAATTAAATTTACATTTTACATCTCATGTCAACCTTATAGGCCTTACGAACTTCTCCATTGGAGACTCAAAGTTTCTTTTCCCTCCTAACTTGTCTTATGTTAGGTGGTAGCTTTAACCCTTAATCCACATTGTCATTGAGTTCATGTTATAATTTTACTCTAGTATGCATCAAGTCATAACATCAAACCTTAATGTCTAATGGCTCTTTGACACGTGTTGGGATACAACCCCAAATCTTGACCTTTGATGGCTCTCTACATTGCATCAAATTAAAATATCAAACCCTAATATTTAATGGCTCTCTAGCATGTGATGGCACACAACCTTAGACCTAGATATCCAATGGCTCTTTGACACTCATATGGCCACAAACTTGAACCTTTATCTCTAGCAATGCTTTGGAATGCATCAAAAGAAAACCTTAACCCTTGACCTCTGACAACTCCTAGACATGTGTCACCTAGAGTAGGAAGTACTTTATTAATTTTTTAATAATGGGGACATAAAAATTCATCCATCCTCAAGTAATGAAAAATATGATGCTTAAGGATATTAGATCCTTCCCATGTGGCATCTTCCATTGGTAGGTTTTTCCACTTGACTAAATACTTTGTGATGCCTCTATCCCTAGATTATTTATTGTGGGTGTTAGGTCTTGAAGACAACTGAGAGGGGGGGGGGTGAATTAGTTGTCTACAAATTCAAACCAAAATTAACTCATCCAAAACTTAATGCTTAATGCCGGTAAACCAAACTTTATGCCGGTAGATAGTTTTATCGGTTAATTATAGTACTAGTAAAGATTAATGCATGAAATAGAAAGACAATAACACCCACAACACATAACACAAATATTTGTGTGTGGAAACCCTGTAAGTGGAAAAACCATGGTGGGAAGCCTTACCTACAATCAGATGATACTACTGTAGATAGTATGTGTGTACAATATGGAGTTTGCACATGCAGAAAGACCAACTGCCTAGAGCTCACTGCTCAATCACAAGATGGGAGTCACACTGACTACAATTGGATGATTAAATCCAATGATAATGTACTATTCAAAATAGCATCTACATATGCTGGATTCAGTACCGATTAAGCTCTGATATGCTTGCTTCAAATACCTTCCTTCAATCTTCAAATGATGTTTGCATGTATAGCTCTACTTATTTTCGCATATACCTTATTCACACTTCCTTACATTCCCATTATTAATCTCACAAATGAGATCTTATATTTATATCGAAAGCTAAGACCAAATGTGTAGGTCAGCTTGCAAAGAATAATATAATAAAATCAATTACAAATAAATCGATATCTGATGCATCATGTCGGCTCAATGCATTTACAATAATAATCAATCATCTCCATAACGTGTCGTGTTGATCTAGAATAGATATGCTTGCCGATGCATAACTTGGACCTATTTGCCAGCAACAACAAATATGCAAACCTGAATAGACCAATAACCAAATCACCAAAATCAAATGATCAAATCATGTCTTCGACATAACCAAGTAGTCTCCAAGTCATTCCAAGCGCCGGTAAACAATATAACTTGTCGGTGAACCAGATACCGATGACTATGCATAAATCACTGAACATGTCGATGAACATAATCAAGAATCTCCAAGTGCTACTAAGTGTTGAGAAATGTTGACATCAATGAAAAAAACAATGTAACACATCCAAAATACCAAAAATCTCCCCGTTTGGCATTGATGGCAACACAAGATGGAAAAACCATCAAAGTGCCAAAACAGAAATGCCAAAAACCAAAAACCAACAATCTCCCAAAGAGATCATTAACTAGAAATCAAAATACATTAACCAGAAATCAAAATACATAATGTCTCTCCCCTTAGGAATAATCTAATCTCCAAAATGTGTTTTTCCATAATATCTCTCCCCCTTTGACATCAAATGCCAAAGTAGTACAAAAACCAAATAAAATAGTTCACATACAAAATACCAACTAATCCCCCTAAGAAGTAGCTCTCCTAATCAAAGCCGGAATAAAAGATTTCTCTACTAATTCTGTCGGTTGATGACAAACATCAACTGTCTAATTCTCTACCAGTGGGGGTATAACCCCAAGCTGCTCTCTGAGATATTCAAAAGTCTCCTTAGGTAAAGGCTTAGTAAAAATATCTGCAATCTACTCTTTAGTATTCACATAAACCAATTTCACTTCCTTTGCTTCAACATTCTCTTTCTAGAAAATTTAGTTTGATAGAAACATGTTTAGTTTTAGAGTGAAGTACCGGATTCTTAGATATATCAATTGATACCATATTATCATAGTAAATGATTATAGGTTCCTTGTAGTTTACCTTTATGTCCTTCAACATTTGCTTGATCCATAATACCTGTGCACAATTAGTTGCTGCTGCAACATATTCTGATTCTGCTGTTGATAAGCTTGTTCAACTCTGTTTCTTGCTCAACCAAGAAATTAATTTGCTACCAAGAAAAAATGCTCTGCTAGTGGTGCTTTTTCTATCATCTACATCTCCTGCCCAATTAGCATATGTGTATGCACATAAATCAAAATTTTCATCTCGAGGATACCATAAACCAAGATTTGTAGTGCCTTGTAGATATCGGAAAATCCTTTTTACTGCTGATTCATAATTTTCTTTAGGATTACTCTGAAATCTTGAAACAATACATACTACCTTCATAATATCAGGTCTTGTTTGTGTCAAATACAGTAAATCTCCTATCATAGATTTGTATCCTGTCGGATTAACAGGTGTTGATTCATGCTTCAAAGATAGTTTATCAGTTGTAGTCATAGGCATGCCTACCGATTTACAATTTTCCATGCCAAATTTCTTGAGTAACTCTTTCAAGTACTTAGATTGGTTAATGAATATACCTTTATCAGTCTGTGAAATCTGCAATCCTAAAAATAATTTTATATCTCCAATCATAGACATTTCAAATTCTTGCTACATTTTATTAGAAAAGTCTTTACATAATCCATCTTCTCCTCCAAATATTATATCATCAACAAAAACTTCAATAACCAAAATGTCATTATTAGTCACTTTGTAGTATAGATTACTGTCAGCATTACCTTTAGTGTAACCAAGTTGATGAATACTAAGAGTGGGGGGGGGGGGGGGTTGAATTAGTATACCAAAAAATACTGAACTCTAACTCTTAAACAATTTAGTAGTTAACCGGTATAACAGATTTACTAACAAATCGATTAAGACAAATGCAAACCAAACAAAAAATAAAGCATTCACCCACAAGAGCACAATCACCATAACACAAAATATTTTGATGTGGAAACCCAAATGGGAAAAACCATGGTGAGCGAAAACTCACAAGTAACTATCTGTAGAATAGAAACCAGACCGGTTAAGGTCATACAATGTTATTCACCAGAACAGATCTTGTTAGGAATCTAGATCTCTATTAGAAGATAAGTCATGTTAAAGACTACCTTGTGAGAGGATTTCAGATTCATAGTTGTGAACCACCTTGTTATAGGATTTACAAAGGCTTTTCCAGGCCTACCTGGTTAAGGGTTTCAAACTTGTTGAAGATGTGAGTAATCAACAAGTGAGTGATCTAGAGACTAGCATAGTATGCTTGGTTAGATCCATGTTAGCTCATTGTTAATGCACATTTAACAATACTTCAATCTTCAATATCTCCACACTCTATTTTTCACATAGACCTAATCTTCTCTTCTATAATTGCACATACAAAACCCTCATCTTATTTTTAAAACCCTAGACATGATGTCCTTATAAAGGAGTCTGATTTCATGTCGGTCCAATAGGATTACATTACAAGTTCCTAGGTTTAGTGCATCTAGACACATTTGGTAACATGACACAAAATCACCGCCAAAGTGTCGGTGGTTGATAACTCATCACAAAAATACCCGTTGGTAACTCATCACAGAGTAATACCAGTTCATACATTTTATCGATTATCGGTTGTCAAAATGAAGATTGGAAAAATGTTAACTACTGCTTTGTTCCTTCGTACCGCTTGAGATCCTCGAACCTCTTGAGGTCTTCATACCGCTTGAGGTCTTCAGTCAGTTTGTGACCGGTAAACACCTTTTGCAAAACACCGATAGTCTCAAGACTATAATACATAATACCGGTTGGAACAATTATCGGTTGAGCATAACTCATACATAAAGAAAGTGATCATAAAAAAGTGTGTGTCCATCAATGCCAATCACAACATCATCAAAATGCTAACAATCTCCCCCTTTGGCACTGATGGGAACACTTAGGAAAAATTTGACATCTAAGTGTTTTTACAACAAAAATATGCCATAATCAAAATTACTCCCCCTAAGCATATACACTATCCCTTTTTGTAGAAAACACAATGTATACTACTCCCTTAAAGAGGTAACATGAAAGTATACATAACATTCATCAAAATTTTAAATACTACTCCCCCTTTGCCAACAATGACAAAGTACTGCAGAATAACCCCTGTTTCTCATTATCATTAAAATAAGTAAATGTTTATGACAATAATGAGTGAAACTTATAAAAAATAGAATTAAAATCCTCCATAAAAGTCTTCATGGATAATGGCCATGACTCAAGTAATGAGGTAGTAACCTCACTTTCCATCTGCATCTATGATACCTGTTCTTCCATGGCATCAATTGTACTTATCTCTTGAGTTATCATTAAAGCTTCTAGATTGAGAAAGCACTTATGAAGTATTTGCAGTCTGGGTAATAAAACTAGTTGAAGTTCCTGCAAATCTCTTGTCCGGTTGCTAATCTCCAATCCTATCCTAGTAGACTGAAGCTGATACCAGTGAACAATTTGCCCATATGTAGTGAAAGAATCATATGACGTCTTAAAGTTGCTTATGTATGCATGCAAATCAGATTGCAGTTTATCCTTTTGTGCAAGCACATCATCACAAAATAGATGGGGTTGACTTATTTTGCTCAACAGTAGTTTTCCCTCATCCATAGCATCTCTTATATCCTTCTGATGTTTCTGAAGTTGAGACCAAAGCTCATTCAGTTTCTTTACTAAGGCATTGTTTAGTGCCTTTTGATGCTTCTTCTGTGCATTAGCTTTAGCAACTTCTTCCAGGCATTGTACCTGATCCTCTACAACTATACATAAAAGTTTTAGTTTGGCCAGAGAGGAATCGGTACCGGGGAGGTGGCTACCTAGAATCAAACTGGTAAGGGTGTCAATCACAGTGTGAATGACATCCTACTCCTTTTTCCTCCTCAATGTTTCCAGTCTTTCTTGTGCTAGCTTTATGCCTTGCAGCAGCTTCGATTCATCTACAAATTGGAGGTCAAGAGGACCACCAGTTGCCTTTGGAGTCTCTGCTTGTTTGTTCTTTTCTGCTTCCTTTTTCTCTTCTGCTCTTTTCTTTTCCTCTTCTTTGTCCCATTGCTCCGCTTCATGCTTTTTCTTCTCTTCCTCCTTTTTTCTTTCTTCTTCTTTCCTCTTCTCCTCTTCTTTCCTCTTCTCTTCTTCTTGTTTCCTCTTCTCTTCATCTTGTTTCCTCTTCTCTTCCTCTTTCTCCGCAATTTTCCTTGTCCAGTTTCTCCTTGTCTGCTTTTTCTTTGTCCTGTTTCTCCTTGTCTGCTTTTTCCTTATCAGCCTTTTCCTTTCTAGGTCCGAAGTGACATCTTCAACATCCAAAGCATCAACATCAATAGTGTCCACCTGTTCTGTAACTGGTTCTCTTTCACCATCAAATGCCTCATCTGGTTTTTCGGTTTCTGTTTCTTGTTCAGCTTCTCTATTTGCTTGAGCAACTTTATGCATTTTCACAGCAGCTTTAGTATGGAAGTGTGTGTATTTCACCACTTCAAAGGCTTTGCCTTCTAGTAGCAAGAGTCTTCTTCTTCTCATGAAGAATAGACCTTTGTACCGGTCCATGATTTCAAACAATTCAAAGTTTGAAGCATCAGGGAAGTATTATGCAAAAATCTTTTCTCTGATCTCTTGTTCTCTCTCGATGGAAATGCACCATTTATTATCTAAAGAATTGTACAAAGAATCAGGTGTCTTAGATATGATTTTTGATGGCGACCGATCATAAATACACAAATAATTAATGATTTCCTACTCTGCTTCCTCTTTCTCACTATCGGTAAAATCATCAAAATACTCCAAATCACTAAGCAATTTTATTTTAATGCTCTTAATAGTCCTTTGACAATGTGTCATCGGCTTATAAGAAGACATGTCAATATTTACCGGTGCTGACAATGTAGGTGCATTTCCGGTAGTTTTTGCCTTCTTCCTTGTTTGCCTGGTTTTCTTAGGCTACACTTCTGGTTCTATATCCTCAGACTCCGGTGAGTTACTTTTGGTCTTCCGCTTCCTTTCAAATACTTTAGCGGGTGCAAATTTTGATTTCTTCTTGGCAAGTGACCGCCTGGTCACTTTTGGGTTGGCTAAGGTAACCAGTGTTGATACCAATGACACTTCCTTTGCCTTTTTCACTGAAGGTTCTTCAACCGGTGTTACCCTTTCCAAGTAGGTGCCGGTTCTCTTTATTTTTTGCATTTAAAGGAGAGGCAATCAGGGTAGAGGCATACCCATCCAACATGTCATACATTACTTCATACCCCATAGGTTATACTTCTTCCTTTCTGGGTTCTACTGCTTCCATTATGCACTCATCTACTTTAATGGTAAAGCAGATGTCCTCTTCATATTTATTAACAATATCCCCAGATATCCTCATCCTCTGGCTCATCTTTTTCTTGAATTCATCAAAATATTTATTCAAGACTTCAGGATATCCGGTTCTCGCCGCTTGGAGACTTTCCCTAATTTGTTTGGTGACCGGTTGGTTAGCAAACCATTGATTATCATGGGCTCCCGGGAAATAGCCTTGAAAGTAGAAAAATAGGCCTACCAAAAGTTGTCCAAATTTGAACCTTAGAGAACTGTCCTATTTGATGGACTTCAAGTTTAATAGAAGTTACTTCTGCATACAGGTGCATAGATCAAATGATGTGTCCTCCTTGATAATTCTGTAGGTGGCATTTACCGCAGCAGTAGAGACATAGTTTATTTTGCTGGCGTAAAATGTTCGGTATCCAATCACCATGCAAGCATACTTGACCAAATCATCTTTGATGGTGTTGTCGGTCATTCTTCGTTGGTTGCTTAGAGAACCGATGAGCTTAGTCATTTCATTCTTGATGACCTTCCTTAGGGCTAGCACCTCACCACTATTGCAGAAATCGGTGACGACATGAATTGCTTTAGGTGTAATGTCATGCGTCCTCTCGAGATACATCTTATCGCCATGCACTCTGCTCAGGATGATGCAGATGTGCTCTTCCATGAACTCTTCAAGAAAGTAAACTGCATTGTGAAGTTTTTTCCTCTCTAGGATGTTGTATTCCGGTTTGATCTTCTTGCCATCCCCACAGAACAGACCTAGCTAGGAATGAATCGCTAGGGATCGTAGGTCTTAAAATTTGCAGTCGATGTACCCTGAAATATATCCTTCGATAATGACTCCAGCAGGTATTTGGGATAGGGCATTGTATTTCATTTTCTTTGAATGAATTTAGCCGAGTCCATTGGTACACTAGAGCTAGAGTGCGATGCAGAAGCCATGATTAACTGATAAACAAGAATTTTGAGAAATACCTTCATAATTTAGGGTTTGCTAATGCAGCTTCACAACACACCACTTTGGTTGCTGGATTACTGCTTGGTGTTCTTCACTTGATTGATTGACATATCTCGAGATTCTTCTGCAAGATTTGAAATCTCTCTAAATTGCAAGTTGAATCGCCTTTTGTCACTTTGTACTTGAAAAATTCTTTGCTCGAAAATTGATAAGTGAAAATGATGTTGAAAAATCCCTTTTAAACAAGTTCTCACCTACCATAATAAATGCATCACCGTTAGGGCATAAACCCTAATTTTGCCTTTTACTGCTTCTAGTCTTCTGTTGATTGACAAGTAACATATATCGGTTAAGGTCTTTTACCGATATAAACTAAGGGTTCGAAACATTTCATTGATTTGTTCCCCCTAAGCTTTTCTGAAGCTCAGTTTGCCGGTTCAATGACTTCCACACTAGGTGCAGAAACTGGTTCATCCTGTGACATATCTTCAGACTTCTTCTTCCATGTTTTATTCATTCCTGCTTGAATGATTTCAACGTCAATCTTCCCTTCAGGAGTGACCGGTATATCATCTGATAGGTTCTTTCTCATTCTACAGGTTTGGCAGGGTGTCCTGGTTTATTGCAATGATAGCATACCATTTTAGGTGTTCTCCATGGTCCATTGTTCATTCTACCATTCTTCCTTTTGCATGTTGCAATAGTGTGACTGCTACCATGACAGATCAAACAGGTTGCTCTCCAACCAGTTGCCGCTTGATAGCTACCACTACCTGACTGATGGTCATAGGCATTATACCGGTTTGGATTCCGGTTCACAGAGGGTTCCAGAATAACTCCTTGAGTTCTAGGAGGATATCTCCCAGTGTTGTGCATAACAAACCTGCATTCAAATTCTCTATGCCCAAACTTGTTGCATGCATAGCAATTTCCATTGAATCTATTGGATCTAGGCTTATTGTTTAGAAAATAAGGAAAATTATTGTAAGCCTTATTTCTACACACAATAGCAACATGTCCTTCTTTGAGACAATTAAATAAAACAGGTTTAAAATTTTGCTTACCTTTATCCTTTGATGACGATTGCTTCTTTCATGCTACATCTTTTGTTCCAGAGGTCTCACCTTCCTCGTAACCAGAGAAACCATGTCCAGTGGTATTCTTTACAGGTTTTGCTGACTCAAGCTTTTTCTCTAGCTTAGCAGCACTCTGATTGAATTTACCAAGTATTTCCTTTGACTCAGTGAGTTCTTTGGAAATAGCAGCATTGGATTCCTTCAAGGTTGCATTCTCAGAAATAGCCATGTTTAGTTCACCTTGCATTTCTTCTTTTTCCACTTTACTCTCTTGGAGATGAGCGGTAAGGGCATTGATTTCTTGCTTCAGCTTGGAGATCTCATGATCTTTGTCTTTTACCAGATCTTCAACTTTCCTTCGGTTCTCAAGCTCTTGACACATTCTGATAGTTAGTCCTTCCAGTTCCCTTCTCAGGTTGGCATTAGATTCATTCAGGTTTTCAACTTCTTCAACTAGGGCCTCCATGTCTACTTCATCAGAAGAACTATTTTCTGTAAGCTCCATCTATTACTATTTACTAATTTGTCATTAGTTTTATGTCCAAAGTCATTCTATATACTTTAGTCGGTTATTACTACCGAAATATTAAGTCGGTAAGAACATAGTAGTCGGTTATAGAAGAAAGGAGTCACAAAGTTTAGTATACACCGAGCTATCTACCGAGTAATGTTCTATGACTACCGAGCAGCAAAGATGGTATACCAAGATCATACACACAGAGTAAAACGTGTTACCAGATTCATTGAACCTAGACACATATGGGAAATGTGTTACGAAGATCGAGGAACAATAAACCGTTAACACATTGGAAATTGCACCTTAAGACTTTGTATGATTTTGAGAACATCTATCCAATGAAATAATTTTGTATGGTTATTCATTTAATGAATCATATTGTAAAGCGGAAAATCGTGATCGAACCCTAAGTGTTCCCCCCACCACTCCAAGGAGAGAGAAAGGAGGTCACTAAGGTTGATGGTTTTCACTTAGGAGAGACTTTACATTCAAAAGAGGGGTTGAAACCCACAAGATCCAATCCCACACAATGCAAGATTGGATTCTAAATGAGTTTCAAGGGTTATGACAGCAAGGCTACCCTCTTTTGTAAAGAATGTAGATAGAAGGATTAAGCTAGGAATGCATAAAAAGTGAGAAAGATTCACTTATAAACAGAGATAGGAATATGGGATGAAGCTGCAGACCTAGAATTAGCAGTAAAATGTTGAGATGACGCTGTCCTGCAAATTTGAGCGAAAGTTGACGGGACGATGGCGCTCGATGTGCACACGGTCCTCCGAAAAATCCGCGAAATGAAGGGGGATCTGTTCGTCTGTGCACAAGGATTCCAGATCTTCAATTACAACTGCGTACCTGCAACCTACACATAGAAAAGAGAGGACGATTGGGGGGTAAGGGATTAGGGGTTTGCCCTTAGGTCAAACCCCGGTATTGGAATTAACCAAGAAATGAGAATGCTGTAAATGTAAATATTTGTAATGTAATAAAGTACTGATACCTTGTTGTAAGAATGTTTGTATTCTTACATGCGAAGGTGTAAATGTTGTTGTATGTTGTATGTTGTATGTTGTATGTGATCTCCTCTTCAATGGTTGAATCCTTGTCTTGAATGCAACACTTAGCCTTGAATGGAGACTTAGAATGCTCAATTGCTTGAAGGAATGCTTGAATGCTTGAATGTTTGAGTGTTTTAATATCGCTTCCGCATCTTGCACACATATATCCCTCCTCCCCAAAATGGGAGAGGAAATGTAGTTTATATACTTGCCAATTAGGGTTGAAAGACTGATTTTTCTGACCTTGGGCCGACATAGCAACCTTATTTTCCAATTTGCAAACTTAAAGACCCGAAGCCCCATAAGAGACCGAGCCCAAAATAGGGCCAGGGACCAGGGCGCTGGGCGCGCCTTGGTCCCAAAGGACCAGGGCACTGGGCGCCATGGTCCCACCTCCAGGGACAACAGGGTGCAAGGAGGATCAGGCCAGGGTGCTGAAAAATGCAGTTTTTGATGTCATGAACAAGTTTCGGGGTCTCCATTCAGGTTTAGTGTTGCGTCGCCATCGTGAAGACCCAAATGCAGTCAAAATTGCAAGTGTCACAATTTTAGGATGCTACATTTAGCCCCCACTTTAGCGGGAGTATAAGCGTACACCCATACTTCCGGTAAAGTACAAGGAAACAACATTGAAAGACTTTCACCATGTCAAGGAGGCAAGACACACCAAGCCCCCAGTGGACTAAGGATCTTACGACTTCGATTGACAAAGTAAAAGGGAAGATCACGAGGGAGAACCATGACTGTCAATAGTAAGGTTCCCTCACTATGAGTCATGCAAGAGAAATACCAAAAATTTTCAAGGCAAAGCTAAGTTCGCCAAGAAATTTTCAAGTATCCTGCAAGGATAGACGGGGTGTATGCCCCCCTACGTTAAAGCGATCGCACACGCCTCAACGGGGGTGATTGCTTTAAGGTAGTGATACATATAGGAAATGAGAAGGAAAGGAGCACGTTATCACAAGGATTTAGCCCCCAAGTGTGAGATAAACCCAAGGATAATAGACAGAAAACACAAAGCACGAGGTGACTTCGCTTTCCTCGGGGTCAGTATGCTGTATGATAATTCATGTATATCATATGTATGCATGCATAATTGTTCTTCATTCCCCAATCAAGGAAGGTCACCTAGAAGAAGGGAACACATGTGTCTTTTGAGTCAACATGAGAGAGACCAAAAGAGATCTCAATGCTTTGCATCGTCCTCAAGTAGACAACACTAAGGACAACAAATAGAAGAATGAGAATAACACATAGAAGAAGTAACACAAGAGAGGAGGAGAGAGTCTGCTATGCTAATGAAACTAGTCTAGCACGTCATCCACCCCCCGATCTTGCTGATCAATATTTCAAGAAGGCAGGAAACACGCTAGAGGAGGAACATCCAACACAGCAGATGGAGCTATCACAAGATCCAAACAAGGGCTATGTTCATGTTCCAAGCCACGTTGTTCTTGTCTAGGAGCTAGGATAAGTGCTTTAGAAAATTTGTTAGATAAATGGTTATCAATATCAACAAATTCATATTCACTATCAGAAGCAAGAGAAGTAACATTTTCATCTATATCATCATCAAGATTTATAAAAATAGGATCTTTAACTCTCACAGGATCAAAACCATCATGCATCTTATGTTTAGGAGATTTTGGAGAAAATGAAATAATGCTTGTTGAAGGTGTTTTTGGGGATTGCAAAGTTTGAGAAGCAGCTGCTTGAGCTCTAAGACGATGCTTTCGTCGGTGTTCACACGTAGAATGATTTCGTCTAGTCTTAGTAGGAAGTGGAGAAGATTGAGGAGGAGGAATGTTCTCATCCTTATCACTTGGGTGTTTGGGTTGTGGTCTCTTAGGCTGGATAATAGGAGAAGAGGAAGGTCTCTTCTCTCTATAAGAGGAAGGAGGAGGAACTGCTCCATATAAAGGAGGAATATTTGGTTTAGGAAGAAGACCAAGTCCATCATGACGAGGAGGTATAGGTCTACTTTTAGAAAGTTTATGAGACATAGACATAGTCACATCCATAGGAATGGGTTGGGAATCTTCTTGAGGAAAGACATTAGTTTCATCTTTCAAAGGAAGAACTTCCTTCTCAAGAACGATAGGAATATCAAGTTTGGGTGTTCTAGGTTCACTTAGAGATAGGATCATATCTGTTTTCCACTTTTGATAAGATTTGAAAAGATGATCACTTCGCGGTGGAAGAGATTGGAATTGTTTAGGCCAGAAATAATCAATAGGAACACTAGAAGTTCTTTCAGCTGGTTTAAAGAGACTATGATTGATAGTAACAACTTCACCATTATGGGGAAATTTCAAACACTTGTGAATAGGAGAAGCAATAGCTTTCAAGGAAGATAGCCAAGGATAGCCAAGCTTCACACGAAATTGTTCGGATGAAGGAATAATAGAAAAGTTCACATCAAGGGATTTGTTATGGACCTCAATAGGTAATGTAATAGAACCAATTGCAGGAGAAGAAAATGCATCAAATAATTTCACAATCACATCTATTTTGTCATAGATCACTTGATTCAATTGCAAAGTAAAAAGAAATTCCTCAGTAATAACATTAACCATGCAAGCAGGATCAATAAGCACTCCACGGCAAGGTGTATTCTTGACTTTTGCAACTATGTATAAAGGACCATCAGGTGCCCTAATAGTTTCACTAGAATCAAATGTGATGGAAGGTTCTTTAGGGTTTTCTTGCTTCTCTACAAAGTTAATCACATTCAGAGTCATAGACACAAGACCATCAGATGAGAAAGAGGAATCATTAGTCTCAATCACATTAGAGGTATGAGAAGGTAATGAATCAGTAAAAATCTTAAGATTTTGGTTAGGAGGAGCTATAGATGTGTTGCCTTTATCATTCATACTAGAAACAGAGATAGTATTATTATCAATCAAATCTTGAATTTTACCCTTTAAAGCAAAACATTTTTCAGTATCATGCCCAGGTTGACGATGAAATTGACAAAAAGATTTGTTATCAAAATAGGGTGAATTAATCTTTGTAGGATCTATTTGCTTTATAGGAGGGAGAGTAAGCACATTTTGTTCCAATAACTTATTCATAATACTATGCAATGATTCATTCAAAGGAGTAAACTTTCTTTCTTTCTTGAAAAACTTAGAAATAGGAGGCACACCTGATGTTGCATTCACATTGTTGTTGATGATGTTTTCATTGAACTTAACGGACTCTCTGTTCGGTTTAAACTTCCCAAATGGTTGTTGACTACTATCACCCTTATCACTCGGAGCCATAGGATTTGCTTGTTCCATTTGACTCAGTCAGTTGATAATTGTGAAGAGTTGCACACAACTGTTGGAAAGAAGTAAACTCAGAAAACAAAAGTTTTTCTCTAATATCTTTTTGTAAATTAGAAATAAGGATTCTTTGAATATCATTGTCAGGCACTGGAAAAGAGATTTGAGCATACAAATGCTTATATCTACCAATGAAATCAGTCACTTTTTCTTTAACACCTTGTTTACAATGCATTAAATCAATCAAAGTAACTTTAGGACTTATATTGTTTTGAAATTGTTGAATGAAAGCATTTGCAAGTTGTTCGAAAGAAGTAATAGAATAAGAAGGCAACGAGCAATACCATTGTAGGGCTTTATCTCTTAATGTCCTAGTAAACAATTTTGCAAGCAACCTTTGGTCATAAGCAAAATCGGTACATATTGTTTGAAAAGTCTTAACATGTGTTAGAGGATCACCTTTACCATTGAAAAGCTCCAAATGCGGAATTTCAACATGTTTAGGGGGGATAGCTCGAACAATGTCAAGAGAAAGTGGGCTTGCATCATCAAATGTGGGCACACTAAACTTAGATTGATTCATAGAGGCAATTTGTTGCTGTAAAGAAGAGACAGTTTGTGCAAGATTGTTAATGGTCGCTTCAGTCGAAGAATTCATATTAGACGTGTTAGATTGAGATGGAGGTATTATGTTATTGAAAGAAGGTATTGATTGAGAGTAAGGTGGCAGGACACTATGATAGTTAGTCATAGGAGATGGTTGGAAAAGAGGAGCACTACAAGGAGGAATGGAATGGTTGAATGAATTGCCCCCTTGCACCAGGTTCATTTGTGGAGATGTAATAGGAACACTCATTGAAGAAATGAATGAAGAAGTCAGATTAAATGAAGGAAGAGGGTTAATTGAAGAAGAAGGATTGCCCCCATGACTGGTGATCATAGGCGGAATGTCTTGTATAGAAGTAGTCATTATGTTTGATGTAAAGGTAGGTATGCTAGCAATAGAAGTTGTCAACGAAATAGAATGATTGACTTGAGTGGGAGGTTGTGCACAACTCTTCATAGGCATCACATTCTAATCCACAATGTGTGCAATACCACGCAAAATATCAATTCCATTCTTATCACTTTGAACCATACGTTTTAGACCCTCAATTAATGAAAGAGCTTGACTATCAGGGTATTCTTGAGACATCCATTGCTGAAAATCATCAAATTGGTTATCCAATTTCGCAAGTTGTTCTACAGAAACCTCATGGAGAGCTTCTTCATCATTAGGAGGGTTAGAGGAATTACCCGTGTCCCCGTTATAAAGGCTATTCAAATTAGGTTCCATCTCCTCAGTAATTAAACCTTGGAAAGACTTAATTCTACGGCTTCGTCTAATGGGAATAGTGTAAGTAGGGCTTATTGTTGTAAAACTCATGCACTAGAGAGGGAGAGAAGATTTTGAATTTAGAGGTAGCAAATTTCAATAAAATCAGCCAATCTCCTAGATTTAGGCTATTAAATGCAATCACGACAATCTCCCAAATTTTTGAAAAAACAGTCAGGGACCGTGGCGAACGAAGTGCACGCGGTCCTCGCAACTTTTTTCAAAATTTTTAGGGATGAAAGTTATGATGATTTTAAAGCTAATCTGAAAAAATTGAGTGATTTTATGATCTGTAGATAGGCCAAATTAAAGTTGCAATCTAAAAAATTGAACCCTACCAAGATTGTTGAAAAATGCAAAATTTGAATTTTGAAAAAGAGAGGAAAACTGAAATTTTGAATTTTATGATTTTAGAGGGAATACTAAGAGCAATGCAAGCTTTGAAATTTAAAAGTTGACTCAATTTCACACAAAATTCAATTTTGAAAGCGGAAATCAAAGTTGTTGCAATTAAACACTTAATTTCAAAAGTCACAAATTGCAAGAATTTGAATAAAGCACTGAAATTTCGAATGAACGCCAACACACTTTTCAGATTTAGGACAATAAGAACACAATTTTGACACAAAATTTCAATTTCAATAATTTTTGAATGATTAGGAGCCTTAATCCAAGCAATCACTAGACCAACTTTGACTTTAATTTTGAAAGTGTTAGAATTGATAAAATCAGCCAAGATTCTGGATTTTAGCAGAAAAATATAGTAAGATCTAGCTCCTGAAATTTCGAAAAAAATGTCGGGGACAATGGCGCTCGGAGTGCACACAATCCTCGTAACTTTTTTCCAAATTTTCAGGGATGAAAGATATTATGATTTTGTTGCGGAATCCAAAGTTACAGCTGATTTGGAGATGTTTTGATCAGTGAAATTGTCGGTCAAAGGTTGAATCAAGAGGGTTTTAAAAATTAGGGTTTTGACACTTAACCACTTAATTTTCAGAATTAAAGCACAAATATGAATTGATAATTTGCAATAGAAGGGTAGATCTGAAACAAGCATTAACATTTAGACATTTCGCAAGCTCAAAAAAGAAAATTTAGGGTTTTCATGTAATTAACCTCTAAAATTTGCAAAAGATAAAAAATGGAAATGTAATCAAGGCATCCAATTTTTAGATCTAACCATGAATAATCAGAATTAGAATGTTCACGTCGGCTTCACCAAAATGTAAAGCAGAAAATCGCGATCGAACCCTAAGTGTTCCCCCCACCACTCCAAGGAGAGAGAAAGGAGGTCACTAGGGTTGACGGTTTTCACTTAGGAGAGACTTTACATTCAAAAGAGGGGTTGAAACCCACAAGATCCAATCCCACACAATGCAAGATTGGATTCTAAATGAGTTTCAAGGGTTATGACAAAAAGGCTACCCTCTTTTGTAAAGAATGTAGATAGAAGGATTAAGCTAGGAATGCATAAAAAGTGAGAAAGATTCACTTATAAACAGAGATAGGAATATGGGATGAAGCTGCGGACCTGGAATTAGCAGTAAAATGTTGAGATGATGTTGTCTTGCAAATTTGAGCGAAAGTTGATGGGACGATGGCGCCTGACGTGCACACGGTCCTCTGAAAAATCTACGAAACGAAAGGGGATCTGTTCGTCTGTGCACAAGGATTCCAGATCTTCAATTACAGCCGCGTACCTGCAACCTACACACAGAAAAGAGAGGACGATTGGGGGGTAAGGGATTAGGGGTTTTCCCTTAGGTCAAACCCCAGTTTTGGAAATAACCAAGAAATGAGAATGCTGTAAATGTAAATATTTGTAATGTAATAAAGTACTGATACCTTGTTGTAAGAATGTTTGTATTCTTACATGCGAAGGTGTAAATGTTGTTGTATGTTGTATGTTGTATGTGATCTCCTCTTCAATGGTTGAATCCTTGTCTTGAATGCAACACTTAGCCTTGAATGGAGACTTAGAATGCTCAATTGCTTGAAGCAATGCTTGAATGCTTGAATGTTTGAGTGTTTTAATATCGCTTCCGCATCTTGCACACATATATCCCTCCTCCCCAAAATGGGAGAGGAAATGTAGTTTATATACTTTCCAATTAGGGTTGAAAGACTGATTTTTCCGACCTTGGGCCGACATAGCAACCTTATTTTCCAATTTGCAAACTTAAAGACCCGAAGCCCCATAAGAGACCGGGCCCAAAATAGGGCCAGGGACCAGGGCGCTGGGCGCCATGGTCTTGGGGGACCAGGGTGTTGGGCGCCCTAGTCCTGAAGGACCAGGGCGCTGGGCGCCATGGTCCCACCTCCAGGGACAGCAAGGTGCAAGGAGGATCAGGCCATGGTGCTAAAAAATGCAGTTTTTGATGTCATGAACAAGTTTCGGGGTCTCCATTCAGGTTTAGTGTTGCGTCGCCATCGTGAAGACCCAAATGCAGTCGAAATTGCAAGTGTCGCAATTTTAGGACGCTACACATATTTGTAAGATCGAAGCATGAACAAGATCACCATTACAAGAGATCTATTTATACAACATGATTAAGGATCAAACATGTGTGTGAAGCAAGACATATGTGAAAAGAAAAATCATGGGAAAGCACTGAGTGTTATAACTGTTACGATTGACAGAGATACATAGAGGTCACTGAGAAGTATTTAAGAGAACAGTCAAGGAATAGAGTAAACAGAAAGGTTTACTGAGTAAATTTATGGGTTACTAAGGTACTCTATAAGCAAGGTAATTTCATTTTGAGCACATAGAATCTGCTATAACATTTCAAATGTGAAGTTGCAGATATTTTGTAAGATTTTGTTTGTAATATTTTGAGTTGTAAGAGAAACCTTTAACAGGGTAAAAGACTCTAACAAAGTCTATAAATTGTAAAGCCCTTAACTAGGTACAACATTTAGAACAAGTGTTGTAAAATCCTTTAGCAAGGTAGATCTAAAGATCTTGATACTCCTAACAGGGTAAGCTATTAGAAATAGCTAAACATGTAGCTCTAACCGAGCAAACTTTATTATTGCAGTAGTGAAGTTGTGAGTGTCATCCCCACCGCAATTTTTCTCTCTAACCAAGAGTTTCTGCGTAACCAAAATATATGTGTTATGGAGTGAATCATGTATGATTGTTATTTATTTGTTTTAGCATTATATTATGTTACAATAGTTTTCGGTTTATGCTTAACAATAAAGTTATTGTTGAAGAAAAGATTTGAAGTACTGATTCACCCCTCCCCTCTTAGTACACTAGCTTTCCATATTGGGCCTAACAATTGGTATCAAAACTTTAATCTTGGAAAAGGGTTTAACTGCCTAAAGAGAAAGATCTTATCAATGGAAGGCTACAAACAATCTCAGAGAATTGTGAATCTTCAAAATGAATTAGATCATGCTAATCAAGTGATTACAGACATGCAGAAACAAATGCAAAGATCACTAAAAGTTAGAAGAAGATTGTCTGATGATTTGCAAGACTCTCAAGAGCTGGTGGAACAAATTGAGACATCATCTGAGAACAGTATATCTGAGGAAACTAAAGAAATGATTGGAGCATTGAAAGAAAAGAACCAAGCACTGACTGATCAGCTAAAAGCAATGAAAAGAGAACATGAACATTTCAGCACACAGATGACTGAAAATCTTGATGCATCGAGGACAACTGAGGATAACATAAGAGATCTAGAAAGAGAAAAAAAAATAGCTTGAAGCATTAGTATCTAAAAAGAATGATGAAATCACAAGGATGAATGGAATTCAAAGTATTCTGTCTGATCAATCGGGCTATACCCATCATGAAGTAAATCTAAAGGAAAATGAGAATCAAGCATTGAAACTTGAACTATCAAGATTGATCGATGAACTTGAAGTAGAAAAGAAGTCAAAAGAAACTCTAAAGAAAAGCTATGAAGCATCAAGGATGTTGGATGAGCAACTAACTACAAGAAGACCCAACAAAGATGCAGGACTCAGTTACAAAGGAAAATACTCTACTGAGAAGGGAATCCACACTACCAAGAGAGGAGAAACATCAAAGCAAGCTAGAAACAAGAAGAACATCAAAGGAAATAAGCCTATTTGCAACTACTACGGAAAACAAGGACATACTACCAACATGTGCCAAATCAGAAAAGGTAAGCAACCAAATGTCACTAGGTCCAATGGTTATTGTTATAATTGCAATAAATATGGTCACACATCTAACCAATGTAGGACAAAGTCTGCTAACAATTATCAGAAGGAAAAATTCAAAGGGTTTTGTAAAAAATACAATAGATATGTGTAGCGTCCTAAAATTGCGACACTTGCAATTTCGACTGCATTTCGGTCTTCACGATGGCGACGCAACACTGAACCTGAATGGAGACCTCGAAACCTGTTTTCGACACTAAAAACTGCATTTTCTTGCACCCTGGCTTGAACCTCCTTTGCACCCTGCTGTCCCGGGAGGTGGGACCAGAGCGCCTAGCGCCCTGGTCCCTGGCCCTATTTTGGGCCTGGTCTCCTATGGGGCTTCGGGTCCTTTTGTTTGCAAATTGGAAATTATTGTTTTCTGGTCGGCCTAAGGTTGGGAAAATCAGTCTATCAGCCCTAATTGACAAGTATATAAACTACATTTTCCTCTCTCATTTGGACGCATACATATGATGGAAAAGGCATGGAAACGATACTCAAGAATTCAAGCATTCAAGCATTCCTTCAAGCACTTGATCATTCTAAGTCTCCATTCAAGGCTAAGTGTTGCATTCAAGACAAGGATTCAACCATTGAAGAGGAGATCACTTACTACATACTACAACATACAACATACAACAAACAACAACATCTATACCTTCGCACATAAGGATACAAACATCCTTACAACAAGGTATTAGTACTTGTTTTACATTACAGACATTTACATTTACAACAATTTCTCATTTCTTGGTTAATTCCAAAACTGGGGTTTGACCTAAAGGCAAACCCCTAATCCCTAACCCCCCAATCGTCTTCGCTTTTCTGTGTGTAGGTTGCAGGTACGCGGCTGAAATTGAAGATCTGGAATCCTTGTGCAGAGACGAACAGATCCCCCTTCGTTTCGTGGATTTTTCGGAGACTGTGTGCACGCCGAGCGCCATCGTCCTGTCAACTTTTGCTCAAATTTGTAGGACAGCGCCGTATCGACATTTTACTGCTAATTCCAGGTCCGCAGCTTCATCCTATATCCCTATCTCAGTTTATAAGCGAATCTTTCTCACTTTCTATGCATTCCTAGCTTAATTCTTCTATCAACATTCTTTATAAAAGAGGGTAGCCTTGTTGTCTTAACCCTTGAAACTCATTTAGAATCCAATCTTGCATTCTGTGGGATTGGATCTTGTGGGTTTCAACCCCTCTTTTGAATGTAAAGTCTCCCAAGTGAAAACCATCAACCCTAGCGACCTCCCTTCTCTCTCCTTAGAGTTGGAAGAGGGGAGACCAACTAGGGTTCGATTGCGATTTTCCGCTTTACATTTTGGTGAACCCGACGTGAACATCCTTTCTGATTATTCATGGTTAGATCTGAAAAATTTGATTCCTTGATTACATTTCCATGTTTGATCTTTTGCAAAATTTTAGAGGTTGATTACACAAAAACCCTAAATTTTCTTTTTGAAAATTGAACTTGTGAAATGTTTAATTGTTAATGCTTGCTTCAGATCTACCCTTCTATTACAAATTATCAATTCATATCTGTGCTTTATTTTTGAAAATTAAGTGGTTAAGTGTCAAAACCCTAATTTTTGAAACCCTCTTGATCCAACCTTTGTCCGACAATTTCACTGATCAAAACATCTCCAAATCAGCTGTAACTTTGGATTCCGCAATAAAATCACAATATCTTTCATCCCTGAAAATTTGGAAAAAAGTTGCGAGGACCGTGTGCACTCTGAGCGCCATCGTCCCCGACATTTTTTCCGAAATTTCGGGAGTTAGATCTTACTGTATTTTCCTGCTAAAATCCAGAATTTTGGCTGATTTTATCAATTATAACACTTTCAAAATTACAGTCAAAGTTGGTCTTGTGATTGCTTGGTTTAAGGCTTCTAAACATTCAAAAATTGTTAAAATTGAAATTTTGTGTCAAAATTGTGTTCTTACTGTCCTAAATCTGAAAAGTGTGTTTGCATTCATTCGAAATTTCAGTGCTTTATTCAAATTCTTGCAATTTGTGACTTTTGAAATTAAGTGCTTAATTACAACAACTTTAATTTCCGCTTTCAAAATTGAATTTTGTGTGAAATTGAGTCAATTTTTAAATTTCAAAATTTGCATTGCTCTTGACATTCCCTCTAAAATCATAAAATTCAAAATTTTAGTTTCCCTCTCTTTTTCAAAATTCAAATTTTTGCATTTTTCGACCATCTGGGTAGGGTTCAATTTTGAGATTGCAACTTTAATTTGGCCTATCTACAGATCGTAAAATCACTCAATTTTTTCAGATTAGCTCTAAAATCATCATAACTTTCATCCCCGCAAATTTCGAAAAAAGTTGCCGGGACCGTGTGCACTCCGAGCGCCACAGTCCCTGACATTTTTTCTAAAATTTCGGGAGATTGTCCTGATTGTATTTAACAGCTTAAATCTAGAAGATTGGCTGATTTCACTGAAAATTGCTACCTCTAAAATTCAAAATTTTCTCTCTTTCTCTAGTGCATGAGTTTTACAACAATAAGCCCTACTTACACTATTCCTGTTAGACGAAGCCGTAGAATTAAGTCTTTCCGAGGTTTAATTACCGAGGAGATGGAACCTAATTTGAATAGCCTTTTTAACGAGGACATGGGTAATTCCTCTAATCCTCCTAATGATGAAGAAGCTCTCCATGAGGTTTCTGTAGAACAACTTTCGAAATTGGATAACCAATTTGATGATTTTCACCAATGGATGTCTCATGAATACCCTGATAATCAAGCTCTTCCTTTAATTGAGGGTCTAAAACGCATGCTTCAAAGTGATAAGAATGGAATTGATATTTTGCGTGGTATTGCACACATTGTGGATTCGAATGTGATGCCTATGAAGAGTTGTGCCGAAACTTTAGGTTATACACAACCTCCCACTCAAGTCAATCATTCTATTCCTTTGACAACTTCTATTGCTAGCATACCTACCTCTACATCAAACATAATGACTACTTCTATACAAGACATTCCTCCTGTGATCACCAGTCATGGGGGCAATCCTTCTTCTTCAATTAACCCTATTCCTTCATTCAATCCAACTTCTTCATTCATCCCTTCAATGAGTGTTCCTATTACATCTTCACAAATGAACATGGCGCAAGGGGGCAATTCATTCAATCATTCCATTCCTCCTTGTAGTGTTCCTCCTGTCCAATCATCTCCTATGACTAACTATCATAGAGTCCCACCACCTTACTCTCTACCTTCTTTCAATAACATAACACCTCCATCTCAATCTAACACGTCTAATATGAATTCTTCGACTGAAGCGACCATTAACAATCTTGCACAAACTGTCTCCTCTTTACAGCAACAAATTGCCTCTATGAATCAATCTAAGTTTAGTGTGCCCACATTTGATGTTGCGAGCCCGCTTTCTCTTGACATTGTTAGAGCTATTCCCCCTAAACATGTTGAAATCCCACATTTGGAGCTTTATAATGGTAAAGGTGATCCTCTAACACATGTTAAGACTTTTCAAACAATATGTACTGATTTTGCTTATGACCAAAGGTTGCTTGCGAAACTGTTTACTAGAACATTAAGAGATAAAGCCCTACAATGGTATTGCTCGTTGCCTTCCTATTCTATTACTTCTTTCCAACAACTTGCAAATGCTTTTATTCAACAATTTCAAAACAATATAAGTCCTAAAGTTACTTTGATTGATTTAATGCATTGTAAACAAGGTGTTAAAGAAAAAGTGACTGATTTCATTGGTAGATATAAGCATTTGTATGCTCAAATTTCTTTTCCAGTGCCTGACAATGATATTCAAAGAATCTTTATTTCTAATTTACAAAAAGATATTCGAGACAAACTTCTGTTTTCTGAGTTTACTTCTTTCCAACAGTTGTGTGCAACTCTTCACAATTATCAACTGACTGTGAGTCAAATGGAACAATCACATCCTATGGCTCTGAGTGATAAGGGTGATAGCAGTCAATAACCATTTGGGAAGTTTAAACCGAACAGAGATTCCATCAAATTCAATGAAAACATCATCAACAACAATGTGAATGCAGCATCAGGTGTGCCTCCTATTTCTAAATTTTTCAAGAAAGAAAGAAAGTATACTCCTTTGAATGAATCATTGCATAGTATTATGAATAAGTTATTGGAACAAAATGTGCTTACTCTTCCTCCTATAAGGCAAATTGATCCTGCAAAGATTACTTCACCTTATTTTGATAACAAATCTTTTTGTCATTTTCATCGTCAGCCTGGGCATGATACTGAAAAATGTTTTTCTTTAAAGGGTAAAATTCAAGATTTGATTGATAATAATACTATTTCTGTCTCTGGAGTGAATGATAAAGGCAACACATCTGTAGCTCCTCCTAACCAAAATCTTCAGATTTTTACTGATCCATTACCTTCTCATACCTCTAATGCGATTGAGACTAATGATTCCTCTCTCTCATCTGATGGTCTTGTGTCTATGACTCTGAATGTGATTAACTTTGTAGAGCAGCAAGAAAACCCTAAAGAACCTTCCATCACATTTGATTCTAGTGAAACCATTAGGGCACCCGATGGTCCTTTATACATAGTTGCAAATGTTAAGAATACACCTTGCCGTGGAGTGCTTATTGATCCTTCGTGCATGGTTAATGTTATTACTGAAGAATTTCTTTTTACTTTGCAATTGAATCAAGTGATCTATGACAAAACAGATGTGGTTGTGAAATTATTTGATGCATTTTCTTCTCCTGCAATTGGTTCTATTACATTACCTATTGAAGTTCATAACAAATCCCTTGATGTGAGCTTTGCTATTATTCCTTCATCCGAATAATTTCGTGTGAAGCTTGGCTATCCTTGGCTATCTTCCATGAAAGCTATTGCTTCTCCTATTCATAAATGTTTGAAATTTCCCCATAATGGTGAAGTTGTTACTGTCAATCATTGTCTCTTTAAACCAGCTGAAAGAACCTCTAGCGTTCCTATTGATTACTTTTGGCCTAAACAATTCCAATCTCTTCCTCCGTGAAGTGATCATCTTTTCAAATCTTATCAAAAGTGGAAAACAGATATGATCCTATCTTTAAGTGAACCTAGAACACCTAAACTTGACATTCCTATCATTCTTGAGAAGGAAGTTCTTCCTTTGAAAGATAAAACTAATGTCTTTCCTCAAGAAGATTCCCAACCCATCCCTATGGATGTGACTATGTCTATGCGTAATAAACCTTCTAAAAGTAGACCTATACCTCCTCGTCATGATGGACTTGGTCTTCTTCCTAAACCAAAAATTCCTCCTTTATATGGAGCAGTTCCTCCTCCTTCCTTCTATAGAGAGAAGAGACCTTCCTCTTCTCCTATTATCCAGCCTAAGAGACCACAACCTAAACACCCAAGTGATAAGGATGAGAACATTCCTCCTCCTCAATCTTCTCCAATTCCTACTAAGACTAGACGAAATCGTTCTGCACGTGAACGCCGACGAAAGCGTCGTCTTAGGGCTCAAGCAGTTGCTTCTCAAACTTTGGAATCTCCAAAAACACCTTCAACAAGCATTATTCCAATTTCTTCAAAATCTCCTAAACATAAGATGCATGATGGTCTTGATCCTGTGCGAGTTAAAGACCCTATTTTTATAAATCTTGATGATGATATAGATGAAAATGTTATTCATGATGAAAATGTTACTCTTCTTGCTTCTGATAGTGAATATGAACTTGTTGATATTGATAACCATTTATCTAACGAATTTTCTAAAGCACTTATCCTAGCTCCTAGACAAGAACAACGTGGCTTGGAACATGAACATAGCCCTTGTTTGGATCTTGTGATAGCTCCATCTGCTATGTTGGATGTTCCTCCTCTAGCGTGTTCCCTGCCTTCCCGAAACATTGATCAGCAAGATCGGGGGGTAGATGACATGCTAGACTAGTTTCATTAGCATAGCAGATTCTCTCCTCCTCTCTTTTGTTACTTCTTCTATATGTTATTCTCATTCTTCTATTTGTTGTCCTTGGTGTTGTCTACTTGAGGACGATGCAAAGCATTGAGATCTCTTTTGGTCTCTCTCATGTTGACTCAAAAGACACATGTGTTCCCTTCTTCTAGGTGACCTTCCTTGATTGGGGAATGAAGAACAATTATGCATACATACATATGATATATATACATGACTTACTGACACTGAAGAAAGCGAAGTCACCTCGTGCTTTGTGTCTATTATCCTTGGGTTTATCTCACACTTGGGGGCTAAATCTTTGTGATAACGTGTTCCTTTCCCTTCTCATTTCTTATGTGTATCACTACGTAAAAGCAATCACCCCCGTTGAGGCGTGTATGATCGCTTTAACATAGGGGGGAATACACCCTGTCTATCCCTTCAAGATATTTGAAAATTTCTTGGTGAACTTAGCTTTGCCTTGAAAATTTTTGGTATTTCTTTTGCATGACTCATAGTGAGGGAACCTTACTACTGACAGTCATGGTTCTCCCTCGTGATCTTCCCTTTTACTTTTTCAATCGAAGTCGTAAGATCCTTAGTCCACTGGAGGCTTGGTGTGTCTTGCCTCCTTGACGTGGTGAAAGTCTTTCAATGTTGTTTCCTTGTACTTTACCGGAAGTATGAGCATACATACTCCCACTAAAGTGGGGGCTAAATGTAGCGTCCTAAAATTGTGACACTTGCAATTTTGACTGCATTTCGGTCTTCACGATGGCGACGCAACACTGAACTTGAATGGAGACCCCGAAACCTGTTTTCGACACTAAAAACTGCATTTTCTTGCACCCTGGCTTGAACCTCCTTTGCACCCTGCTGTCTCGGGAGGTGGGACCAGAGCGCCCAACGCCCTGGTCCTTCAGGACCAGGGGTGCCCAGCGCCCTGGTCCCCCAGGACCATGGCGCCCAGCGCCCTGGTCCGTGGCCCTATTTTGGGCCTGGTCTCCTATGGGGCTTCGGGTCCTTTTGTTTGCAAATTGGAAATTATTGTTTCCTGGTCGGCCTAAGGTCGGGAAAATCAGTCTATCAGCCCTAATTGACAAGTATATAAACTACATTTTCCTCTCTCATTTGGACACATACATATGATGGAAAAGGCATGGAAATGATACTCAAGCATTCAAGCATTCAAGCATTCAAGCATTCCTTCAAGCAATTGATCATTCTAAGTCTCCATTCAAGGCTAAGTGTTGCATTCAAGACAAGGATTCAACCATTGAAGAGGAGATCACTTACTACATACTACAACATACAACATACAACAAAAAACAACATCTATACCTTCGCACATAAGGATACAAACATCCTTACAACAAGGTATTAGTACTTGTTTTACATTACAGACATTTACATTTACAACAATTTCTCATTTCTTGGTTAATTCCAAAACCGGGGTTTGACCTAAAGGCAAACCCCTAATCCCTAACCCCCCAATCGTCTTCACTTTTCTATGTGTAGGTTGCAGGTACGCGACTGAAATTGAAGATCTGGAATCCTTGTGCAGAGATGAACAGATCCCCCTTTGTTTCACGGATTTTTCGGAGGACCGTGTGCACGCCGGGCGCCATCATCCTGTCAACTTTTGCTCAAATTTGTAGGACAGCGCCGTATCGACATTTTACTGCTAATTCCATGTCCGCAGCTTCATCCTATATCCCTATCTCAGTTTATAAGCGAATCTTTCTCACTTTCTATGCATTCCTAGCTTAATTCTTCTATCAACATTCTTTACAAAAGAGGGTAGCCTTGCTGTCTTAACCCTTGAAACTCATTTAGAATCCAATCTTGCATTGTGTGGGATTGGATCTTGTGGGTTTCAACCCCTCTTTTGAATGTAAAGTCTCCCAAGTGAAAACCATCAACCCTAGCGACCTCCCTTCTCTCTCCTTGGAGTTGGAAGAGGGGAGAGCAACTAGGGTTCGATTGCGATTTTCCGCTTTACAATATGGACACAGTACCAAGAAGTGTTGGTTTAAGCAGAAGAACTATATGTGGTATGCACACTGAGCAAATACTAGAGGCTATTGAACTCACATTGACCTTAACCGACAGTATACTGTAGTACCATGGGATTATAATACAAGGATATGGTGTGAATACTATGGAAGGTATGGACATATAATTGCCAACCACTTTATAAGGTTTGGAGTGAACAACCGAAGATCATGGAGAAATCCTGGTATGGCATGTTTTCATTGTCACAAAGTTGGACACTTGGCTAGAGATTGCAGAGATCAACCAAGAGGAGATATTGAAGAAATAAAAAGAAAATTCCAGATGATTTGGAAAAAGAAGGAAATTGTGTCAAATAAAGAAAGCACCTTACCTACTGACTTAGGTGCATCTATTCCAAATTAATCGGTAAAGGTATGAAAGGACTGCATTCTCTCAAGGTTAAATCTTAGCAGTTCCTATTTTATAATGTACTTAATTCAAAATCTGCATAGCTAAGATGCATTAACAAGTTTGGAATTTTCTCAAGTCTTTTAGAGCACTAGTCAAGTCAGTAAATGAAGGAGGCCTGTCAAGTCGGTAAATACAGGAAGTCTGGCTACTTGGTAAAAGCAAAAAAAGAGGTAAATCGGTTTAGTGGAACCAAGTGCATTTAATGTTTTCTAACCTAACTGCATGGAGCCTGATAAGGTAAAGTGTGTACTTAAAGCTTTTGCGTGGTCATTTTATACTTACCAAGTTTTCAAAAAGCATAGCGAAGAGATTCAAAGTCGATCAAATCTCTTCCCAAGCGAAATTCAAGGTATTTATATCAATCACAATGCATTGTCAAGCAAGTTAACCGATCATATCAGTTGTGAATATCTATTTTATATTTACTAAGTGGAAAGTGTGCTAGTTTAAAGTTTTCAAACCCTAAGGCTCTTTCGTTAGTGATTATCCAAAGTTTGATATGGCACCTAAGATTCAGAAACCCATTGTTGTTGAGAACATTGAGAAGCCCTCACTAAAATACTCACTACCTCTCAAAGTAGCATCTGAACCAAATGATAAAACTACATTTCACTCATTCCAGATAGGGTTTTATTAGTTGAGGATGTCAGATTCTTCACTAAGTGTCATGTTGAGGAACTAGGTCACACAGAGATCAAGGACACATATGATGAATTGTGTACTGATGGAAAACTGGATAGCAAGTTTGAACATATTAAAATCAAGGGATTGACCGAAGCCCTAACCTACCCGCGAGTCTTCAAACCCCAATGGGTTAAATTTGTTTTGAGCAAAGTTCATGATGACTTTATGTGGTTAGAAGAGCAACCATTCAAGATCACCAAGGAAATCATCCACTTGATCACCGGTTACCCTATTTTTGACCATGCCCGAGCTCAGAAAATGATTTCATAGAAGGAACTGATCACCTTAACCGGAGTTGAATCTGATTGCAGAGGTTTGAAACTGAACAATGTCACAGATGCAGAGCTAAAGTTTGCAATTAGAGTCATAGGTTATTATTTCTATCAATTGGCAAGGGAAAATAGTGTACCCTGTGTTGTTGTTGACTTAGCCTATAAAATTGTGAAGAAAGGTATGAAGATTGATCTATGCGAAGTGTTGTTGAAAAATCTGTTTGAGAATCTCAACACCACAAGGAAGCCAAAGAAGAACAACTCAACAAACACACTGAAGTTTGGATCACTTTTGGTATGCATGTTTTTCTATTTTGAGAAATTCTTTCCATCAGTTGATAATGTAGTTTGGGAGCTACACCGACCAATCACCCATCAAATCAATGACTTCATCAAACAACTAGGTGATAACTTCAATGAGATTATGGATGATTATTTTAGCAAGTTTCAGGAAAAGATGTATAATAGGTACAGGATACCACCCCAGTTAGTGGAAAAATATAAGGACAATATATGTTTTGAAGTAGATACCGACTATTGCTAAGTCAATGCGGTAGAACTGAGAACTCAATCTTTTCTACCTATGGGTTATGAGATTGATTTTGACATCACACAGTAGCAGATAGATGCCTTTCTTACACTGCCAAGGCATGCTACCGAGATCAGATACGATACATATGAAGAAGTCAAAGAAAAAGTCAAAATGAGCATTGTAGTACCAAAGGCTACTAAGAAAGCAACAAAATTGATTAAAGCATTAATGAAGAAATTTGGAGAAGGTTCTTCCTCCACTCCTGTTAAGAGCGTTCAAGTCATCATCGAGGAGGAATCTGAAGCCCAAGAAGTAGCTATTACATTGAGCATCGAGTTGCCAAAAGGGAAAATGTTGAAAAGGAAGAAACGAGATACATCACAGGTATCACCGACTCCTCCAGTGAAGCACCCCAATACTAGATCATCTGTAGTGTCACCGAGTAAGAAGCAAAAAAATGTTGTAGTTCCAAAGGTAACAAAAACTTATGAGAAGTCTTCTCGGAGACTCATTTTAAATAAAGAGTCAAGTGACACTGAATTTGAAGACAAAAAAAAATTTCAGATTGTCAAAAGCAAAAAGGAAGATGTACATAGTGTTGATAATTTTTGTGCCAATTTGAAACAATATGGTGAATTTGGAGCATTTAGGTATGTCAAATATGACTCTCGGATAGAAGAAGAAAAGAGGCAAATAGAAGAGTCAATTGTATGTACACTTCTTAAATTCTGATTGGTCCCATTGGAAGTAACTAATTCTCTTCCAAAAGCATTGTACTTACACATTGATAATAGGTGGAAATATGCTATGGACTTGGAAAAGAAGATGAGAGAAAGAAGTCTGGTGCATCTCTTTCCAGACATGTTGGTAGATGAGATAAGTGAACATCTGAAAAACTACCACACAAACTTCCTGGTCAAGCAAAGAGCCCGAAACTGATGAATGGCCTTTACCTTGAAGTAGAGAAAGAGACAAAAGAAAAATGGCAAGAAATTTTTTGAATCAAGAGTGCTGATGAGCAAGGTGAAGTTGAAATAGTAGATATCACCGAGCAAGATCCCACTGAAACTATCTAGCTTGATGAGGATGTCATGGATACCGAGGAACAGGAACATGAAATGATAGAAGGGAATGCTTATGCCAAATTGGTATCAAGTGAGTTAGTTTTGGAACAAGTCAAGTCCTATCCTCCGGTAAGTCAACATGTTTCAACCGAGACACCTCAGGATACTGAACAAGGAAAAGAGGGTCACCAGTCTACAAAAGGAGAAGCTACTTCTGAGGCCACTAGGGAACAGACTTCTCAAGCCCCTTCAAGTACTGACAATGTTACAACTGAGACCTCGAGCAAGGATTCACCGAAGGCTACATCTGAGGCTAAAGAAATTGACAAAAGTGTTGCCTCTACCGAGCAACCTACTGAGGGTGAAAAAGCCTCCCAAGCTATTGTGTTAGTTCAACTGGTGAAAGCCTCCTCCTCTAAAGAAAAGAAAATGAAAAAACATAGTTTCAAGTTAGATTTGTCAAAACCAATTGTGTTGCCCAATGTAGACATATCCAAATTAAAGGGGCAAGCACTTATTGAATTCGGTGAACTATGCAAAGCCAAAGCCGAACAAGAGAAACAAATGGCTATACAAAAGAAAAATAGAGTACTTCAGAAGGTCAAAGCACTATTAACAAAAATGCTACTTGAAGCTACAGTGACAAAAGATACAACCATCCATATTCAACTGGATGAACTCCTCACTAAAATAGAAGCATCTAGAGTACACACATCTGAATACCTGAGAAAATTGAAGGACAAAGAGCTCACTACAAAAAGGATTGAAGAGGTGTAGAAAGCCATTGCTATCAGTAAAGTAAAACTTGTCAAATTTATTGTTGAGTCATCCCCTAAACTCAAGCACATTCTTTATTTATTTCAGAAACTCTGTACATTCTCTTTTTTCATTAAAGATATCAAGAATAAAACATAAGTGATTGCGAAAGAGATCACTGATCTCTCCAATAAATTGACCACTGAGCCAAATTCTATTCAAAATTTATATACCAAGTTACAAACACTCATGGCTCAACAATTGGAACTTAGGAATGAAGAGCACAAAATAAGGATGGACATTATGACTCTTCAAACCTTATTCATTCCACACTTGTCCTCCATCCAATAACAGATCAACAAGGCTACCTCCTTATCCACTCAGACAGAGGGAAGCACTTTAGATGGTCCGATTTCACTATTAGCTGATATTACAGCTCATAATTCACTCATGGATAGTGTCAAGGATGCCCTCTTTGCCACTCTCACCGATGCAAGAACAAAGTATAAATCCATTTTTGACTAGTTGCCTCCACTGAATGGTAACTAGTTTTGATGTTTGTCAAAAAGGGGGAGTATAGTGTATACAAGAGGAGTATACCGAGCAGATCAACATATTCGAGTATACAAATTATTTTTACAGGGGGAGCAGTGAACTAAGCAGTGAATACAGAATATTGATCACAACACATGCATAATTAGAGTTATGTATAGTATATTGATAAGGGGAGTATATCTGAGTATACTATTTTATTGACAATTGTATATACTATCAGTATAGTCAAATTTTGTAAGTATATAGATTTCTTTTGAGTTATGAATTTGAAAGAAGTTTTGTCAAACATTTCAAAACTAATGTCAAAAGGGGAGATTGTTACTATTTACTAAGTTGTCATTAGTTTTATGTCCAAAGTCATTCTATATACTCTGGTCGGTTATTACTACCAAAATATTAAGTTGGTAAGCATAGAGTAGTCGGTTATAGAAGAAAGGAGTCACAAAGTTTAGTATACACCAAGTTGTCTACCGAGTAACGTTCTATGACTACCGAGCAACAAAGATGGTATACCGAGTTCATACACACAGAGTAAAACATGTTACTAGATTCATTGAACCTAGACACCTATGGGAAACATGTTACAAAGATCGAGGAACAAGAAACCGTTAACACATTGGAAATTGCACCTTAAGATTTTGTATGATTTTGAGAACATCTATCCAATGAAATAATTTTGTATGGTTATTCATTTAATGAATTATGTTTGTAAGATTGAAGCATGAACAAGATCACCGTTACAAGAGATCTATTTATACAACATGAATTAAGGATCAAACGTTTGTGTGAAGCAACACATATGTGAAAAGCAAAATCATGGGAAAGCATTGAGTGTTATGACTGTTACAATTGACAGAGATACATAGAGGTCATCGAGAAGGATTTAAGAGTTTAGTCAAGGAACAGAGTAAACAAAAAGGTTTACTGAGTAAATTTATGGGTTACCGAGGTATGCTATAAGCAAGGTAATTTCATTTTGAGCACATAGAATCTGCTATAACATTTCAGATGTGAAGTTACAGATATTTTGTAAGATTTTGATTGTAATATTTTGAGTTGTAAGAGAAACCTTTAACAGGGTAAAAGACTCTAACAAAGTCTATAAATTGTAAAGTGTTTAACAAGGTAAAGCATTTAGAATAAGTGTTGTAAAATCCTTTAGCAAGGTAGATCTAAAGATCTTGATACTCCTAACAGGGTAAGCTATCAGAAATAGCTAAAGATGTAGCTCTAACCGAGCAACCTTTATTATTGCAGTAGTGAAGTTGTGGGTGTCATCCCCACCACAGTTTTTCTCTCTAACCAAGAGTTTCTGCGTAACCAAAATATATGTGTTATGGAGTGAATCATGTATGATTGTTATTTATTTGTTTTAGCATTATATTATGTTACAATAGTTTTTGGTTTATGCTTAACAGTAAAGTTATTGTTGAAGAAAATATTTGAAGTACTGTTTCACCCCTCCCCTCTCAGTATATTAGCTTTCCATATTGGGCCTAACACCATCAGTTTCTCGGCATTCTCTCTTCTTTTTGCGAGAGAGGCTTTATATTTGACTTTGAGTTCATCATAGGCTTTCTCAGTCTGAGTGAGCTGATGAGTAAGTTCCCTCATAATGTATTCCCCAATATCTCCTTCCAAGTGGTTAGACTTATAGAAAGGCTAGCTCTAATACCAATTGATGAATACTAAGAGGGGGGGGGGGTGAATTAGTATACCAAAAAATATTGAACTCAAACTCTTAAACAATTTAGCAGTTAACCGATATAACAAATTTACTAACAAACTAGTTAAGACAAATACAAAGCAAACAACAAATAAAGCATTCACCCACAAGATTACAATCACCATTACACAAGATATTTTGACATGGAAACCCAAATGGAAAAAACCACTATGAGTAGAAACTCACAAGCAACTATCTGTAGAATAGAAACCAGACCGGTTAAGGTCATACAATGTTCTTCACCAGAATAGATCCTGTTAGGAATCTAGATCTCTATTAGGAGATAAGTCCTCTTAAAGACTACCTTGTGAGAGGATTTCAGATTCATAGTTGTGAACCACCTTGTTAGAGGATTTACAAAGGCTTTGCTAGGCCTACCCGGTTAAGGGTTTCAGACTTGTCGAAGATGTGAGTAATCAACAAGTGAGTGATCTAGATACTAGCACAATATGCTTGGTTAGATCCATGATAGCTCATTGTGAATGCACATTTAGCATTACTTCAATCTTCAATATCTCCACACTCTATTTTTTCACATAGACCTAATCTTCTCTTCTATAATCGTACATACAAAACCCTCATCTTATTTTTAAAACCCTAGACATGGTGTCCTTACAAAGGAGTCTGATTTCATGTCGGTCCAATAGGATTACATTACAAGTTCCTAGGTTTAGTACATCTAGACACATTTGGTAACACGACACAAAATCACAGCCAAAGTGTTAGTGGATGATAACTCATCACAGAAATACCTGTTGGTAACTCATCACAGAAATACCTGTTGGTAACTCATCACAGAGTAATACTGGTTCATACATTTTATCGATTACCGGTTGTCAAAATGAATACTGAAAAAATGTTAACTACTGCTTTGTTCCTTCGTACCGTTTGAGATCCTCAAACCGCTTGAGGTCTTTAGTCAGTTTGTGACTGGTAAACATCTTCTACAAAACACCGATAGTCTAAAGACTATAATACATAATACCGGTTGAAACAATTACCGATTGAGCATAGCTCATACATAAAGAAAGTGATCACAAAACAAGTGTGTGTCCATCAATGACAATCACAACATCATCAAAATTCCAACACAAGCTTCAAAAGATATTTGTCCAATCTAGCATACCAAGCTCTAGGAGCTTGCTTTAATCCATATAAAGCTTTCCTTAACCTGTAAACCATATCTTTGTCATCTGTCAAAGAAAATTAATTAGGTTGTTCAATGTAAACTTCTTCTTCAAGATCTCCATTCAGAAATGCACATTTAACATCCATTTGATATACTTTATAGTTCTTATGAGCTGCAAAAGCCAATAAAAGTCTGACTACCTCAATTCTAGCTACCAGTGCAAAGGTTTCATTGTAATCAATTCCTTCTTTTTGTGAATATCCCTTACACACTAATCTTGTTTTGTTTTTTATTACCTTGCCATCTTCATTAAGTTTATTCCTGAAAACCCATTTAGTTCCAATTACATTTTTGTCTTTAGTCCGGGGAACTAATGACCAAGTGTTATTCCTTTCAATTTATTCCAATTCATCTTCCATAGCTTTAATCCAATATTTATCTTCACATGCCTCATTAATTGATGTAGGTTTGATTTGAGAAATAAGACATACCTCTTCATTTGCCAATCTTCCCCTAGTCATAACTCCTTCATATTTATTTCCAATTATCTGATCTTCAAAGTGATTCAATCTTACATACTTGGGTGTTTTTACTTGATGTTGTTCTTTAGTGATTGTTATATTTTTAGATGATGCCAGTGTAACTTGATCAACATTCTGTACCAGTGTACTCATAATAGGTTCATTTGTGATTATCTCTATTGCCGATTCAGAGTCTATTGACCTTAAATTTCCTCTAAATTGTTCATCAATCTTCACATTTGCACTCTCAACAATTTTCTGTAATCTCTTGTTAAAACATCTATATGCCTTTCTCTTAGATGAATGACCAAGAAATATTCCTTCATCACTTCTAGGATAAAATTTATCAATATACTCATCTCTTCTAATGTAGCATTTACTTCCAAATATTCTAAAATATTTAAGAGTAGGAGTATTACCAAACCATAGTTCATGAGGGGTCTTACCAGTTTCACCTCTGATGTGAACTTTGTTGAATGTATAGACTGTTGTGTTGACCGCTTCTCTCCAATATACATGAGGTAGATTTTCTTTTGATATCATTCTTTCGGCTACATCCAAGATAGTTTTGTTCTTCCTTTCCACAACTCCATTTTGCTAGGGTGTCTGAGGTACTGATAGTTGTCTTCAAATCCCATTCACTTCACAGAATGTATTAAATTCCTTAGATGTGAACTCACCTCCTTGATCTGATCTCAAACATTTGATTCTCTTGTCGGTTTCATTCTCTACCATCACCTTAAATAGTTTGAATTTTCCAAATGCTTCAAATTTCTCCTTGAGAAAAGTAACCCAACACATTCTAGAATAATCATCAATGATTAGCATAAAATATCTATCTCCTTGTACACTTCTAGTTCTTGCTAGACCACATAAGTCAATATGAATTAAATCAACAACATTGTTAGATTTTTCTGGAATACTCTTGAAAGTTGCTCTAACTTGCTTTCCCAATTGACATTCCTTACATACCAGATTGTGAGGTTTAACAATATTAGGTAAATCTCTTACTGCCTTAATTGTACTGATTTTCACAATGCAATCAAAGTTTACATGACAAAGTCTCTTATGCCATAACCAAATTTCATCAATATGTGCAATCAAGCATGTTTTCTCATTGTTATTCAAATGAAATATATTTCCTCTAGTTTGATTACCTGTTGCAATTTCCAAACCAAATCTATTTAAGATTTTGCATTTACATTCTTGAATTGTAACTGAAATCCTTTTTCAGCTAATTGACCAACACTCAAAAGACTATGCTTCAAACCTTCAACATAGTAAACATTATCAGTATTATGCTTACCATCAAAAGGTATAGTGCATTTTCCTTTTATCAAATAAGCTTTATCATCTCCGAATCTTACTAGACCTCCATTGTAATCTTGAAAGGTTAAGAATTTACTCTTATCACCAGTCATGTGATGTGAACATCCAGAATCAATGATCCATTCATCCTTATCTTCAATTTTAGCTACCAGGGCCTTCTCTACTGGTTGATCTTCTATTATAGCAACAAAAGCCCATCCATTGCCTATCGGATCCTCATCAGAATCATCAGTGAATCCTTCATCAACATAATAACACAATTTGTCTCTATTCTTCTTAAACTTGTATCTTTGATAATTAGGGTTAGGCTTATATGTTCTTTTAGCTTCTTCTCTTAATGTTGCATGTCTATCAGGACACCTAGAAGCTAGATGACCAATCTTATTACAGTTAAAACATTTAATGGTGCTTTACCTTCATACTTACTTCCAACTAGACCTTTAGGCATTTTCTTTGCAAATAGTGCTTCAAGCTCTTCCAGTTCTTCATTCTCCTTCTTGATTTATTCAAGTTCTCTTGCATAGAAGGCTTTCTAATCAGATTTCTCAAATGATGATGATGATGTAGATGATGATGATTCCTTGAAAGCTAAATCAGTTTTAATAGTAGCAACATGACCAAATTCTTCAAGTTCAAAAGCTGAAAGTTTTCCAACCAAAGTGTCTCTAGATACTAATGCATTAGGCATTGTTCTCAATTCATTTATAGTAGTAACTTTCATTTTATGTGCCGGTGGCAAAACTCTTAAAAATTTAGAAACAATCTCATCTTCACTTAAGGTTCCTCCACAACATTGTATACCCAAAATAATTTCATTTACTCTTTCCATAAAAGCAGAATTCCTTTCATCTTCTTCCATTTTCAGATTTTCTTACTTGACCCGAAAGCATTCAAGTTTTGCAATTTTGACTGTGGTATCACCTTCATTCAATGTTTCCAACTTGTCCCAAATAGCTTTAGCAGTAGATCTATCTGATAATCCCATGATTTGTTGATCTGATAATGCGCTCAAAAGTGCTTCTCTTGCTTTGCAATCATTTTCCTAATCTTTAGCCAAGGTTGGTGGATTAGGTTGACCTTGAGTAGGAGCAGTATACCCATTCTTTGTAACATCCCAAATGTCCTTCCAAATGCAATTCAAATGTTTCTCCATCCTGATCTTCCATATGCCATAGTTGGTTCCATCAAGTTTAGGACTGCCCTTCCTAAAATAGTTAGTAGACATTGGATCTTCTCAAGTTGTTAAACTTCTGCAAAAAGAGAACTATGCTCTGATACCAATTTTTATGTCCCGGAGACAACTAAGAGGTGGGGGGGGGGGGGGGGGGTGAATCAGTTGTCTACAAATTCAAACCAAGATTAACTTATCGAAAACTTAATGCTTAATGCTAGTAAACCAAACTTTATGCTAGTAGACAGTTTTACCAGTTAATTACAGTATCGGTAAAGATTAATTCATGAAACAGAAAGACAATAACATCCACAACACATAACACAAATATTTGTACATGGAAACCCTGTAAGGGGAAAAACCACAATGGGAAGCCTTACCCACAATCAGATGATACTATTGTAGATAATATGTGTGTACAATATGGAGTCTGTACATGCAGAAAGGCTAACTGCCTAGAGCTCACTACTCAATCACAAGATGGGAGTCACACTGACTACAATTGGATGATTAAATCCAATGATAATGTACTATTCAAAATAGCATCCACATATGCTGGATTTAATACCGGTTAAGCTTTGATATGCTTGCTTCAAATACCTTCCTTCAATCTTCAAATGATGTTTGTGTGTATAGCTCTGCTTATTTTCACATATACCTTATTTGCACTTCCTTACATTCCCATTATTAATCTCACAAATGAGATCTTACATTTATACCAAAAGCTAAGACCAAATGTGTAGGTCGGCTTACAAAGAATAATACAATAAAATCAATTACAAATAAATCGATATCCGATGCATCATGTTAGCTCAATGTATTTACAATAATAATCAATCATCTCCATAATGTTCCATGCTGATCTAGAATAGATATGTTTGCCGGTGCATAACCTAGACCTATTTGCTGGTAACAACAAATATGCAAACCCAAATAGACCAATAACCAAATCACCAAAACCAAATGATCAAATCATGTCTTTGACATAACCAAGTAGTCTCCAAGTCATTCCAAGTATCGGTGAACAATATAACCTGCCGATGAACCAGATACCAGTGTCTGTGCATAAATCACTGAACATGCCAGTGAACATAATCAAGAATCTCCAAGTGCTAATAAGAGTTGACAAGTGTTGACATCAATGACAAAACCAATGCAACACATCCAAAATACCAACAGTGGGTATCCATCACTTTTTGTGGGATTATAATCAATTTATTCTCATTGTCTAAGTGCAGTAACTCCTTTGAGAGTGTAATGTGCTGATCGAGGAATTCCTTCAAACAAGACACATGAAAATCATTATGATTCATGCTGCTCTATGGAAGCTCCAACTCATACGTCACTTCACCTATCCACTTTAGAATTTTGTACTGTTCATAGTATTGGGGTTTAAGAATTTTAATTCTACCAATGGGGGCTTCACTAACTAGGCAATATTACATCATGTCCATTCATATTGGGGGGTTTCATATCCCAAAAATGAGGGTGCAATATTTATTTCCTATCGATGAAAATAGCGGGGGGGGGGGGGGGGGGGGTTTGTAATCCGACTATGAAAAAATACAATTTTTGATGAAAATAGAGGGGCTTTTATTTGGGTCGTGTATTGGGAGGGGGTGAGAAAAAACTAGTTTAGGGCAATATTTTTTGAAAACAAGGGGATTCTTTAGTATATCATAAACGCATGTGCTATAACCTAAGTTCACTAAGTGAAGCCCTCGTGATTCTACCCTTCTTAATGGAAGTGTATATATGACTACAGTCTCAATAAAACCAAATCTCCCACCTCAAAGGATTTGTCTATTCTTTTTTTATCTGAACAAGTCTTCTACTATTTTTGTGCTTGTGACAAAGTATTCTTTAGTGCCCTCAATATCTCTTGATTGCAACCTATTGAGTCTCATGTTGATGGTATTATCCAGTCTAAAAGTAAAATGTTAGTAAAATAAAGTTACTCATAACCATATAGAGACCTATAGGGTGCCATACCAATGGACATATGGTGTGAGGTATTGTAGCAATATACACCTAGTGGCAGTCTCAAACATAGTTCCTCAAGTATCCCCCGATCCACTTATTAACTATCTTTGATTGAGAATTAGTTTGGGAAACAAAACATGCATAATTTTTCAATCTATCAACTCGAATATAAATATTTTTTCTACCTCTTACCTTCAATAAACTTGTGATGAAGTCCATGGAAAATATCTCTCATTTCTTCTCAAGAATTGGTAGTGGTTGGAGCAAGCCTACGAGAAAAAATGGTTTTTTTTTTTTTTGTTGGTAGGTCATACACTCTCTAATATGATTATGGAAATCCTCCTTTAAAATATTCCATGAAAAAATCCTACGAATATTCTTATATCTCTTATAATACCCCCAATGTCCTATTATTGGAGTGTGATGAAAGGCTTTCAAAAATTTATCCTTGATCTTAGACTTATGCACTAGAAAGATTTTTTTTTTTAGAGGATTATCCCCTACTTCATAAGACACATGCCATATTTAAAAAGTCAATAATATTAGCAAAAAAATACTCAACAATAATGTTAACCCTCCAATTAACCAAAAGAGTAGATATCAAGCATAGAATAAGTCTCCTAGAAACTGCACCAGCTACTACATTCACCTTTATGTTTTCTATTTTAAAATCATAAGCTTGCATCTTGATTACCTATTTTTGTTGGTTTTCACTCAACAGAATTTAATCGAAGAAGAAATTCAAACTATTATGATAAATATTCACAAAAAATTTTTTAAACTAAATATTTTCTAAACTTATCCAAAGCATGCGTGATTGCAAAAATCTTATCATAAATAGAATATCCTTTATCTAAATTGCTTAATTTTTCTCTCTTAAAATTTGTTGGATTCCCTCTTTGACATAGGAAAACTGTGGTGCCTTATCTAAAAGAATCACATTCAACAATAAAGGGTAATGCAAAATGAGGAATGACATGCACAAGGAGCATTGCCTCCTTTATCTTGATTAACTATTTTTGGGCATATTCAGACCATATACAATATCTCTTCTTTGTCATAGCAATCATGGATATAAAAAAATGAGAGAAACCCTTCACAAATATCTTATAACAATGACATAATCCTGTAGCGTCCTAAAATTGTGACACTTGCAATTTCAACTGCATTTGGGTCTTCATGATGGTGACGCAACACTAAACGTGAATGGAGACCCCGAAACCTGTTTATGACATCAAAAACTACATTTTTCAGCACCCTGGCCTTATCCTCCTTGCACCCTACTGTCTTGGGAGGTGGGACCATGGCGCCTAGCGCCCTGGTCCTTGGCCCTATTTTGGGCCCGGTCTCTTATGGGGCTTTGGGTCTTTAAGTTTGCAAATTGGAAAATAAGGTTTCTAAGTCGGCCTAAGGTCGGAAAAATCAATCTTTCAACCCTAGTTGACAAGTATATAAACTACATTTCCTCTCCCATTTTGAAGAGGAAGGACAGATGTGTACAAGAGGCGGAAGCGCTAGGCAAACATTCAAACATTTCAAACATTCGAGCATTCCTTCATTCTAAGTCTCCATTCAAGGCTAAGTGTTGCATTCAAGACAAGGATTCAACCATTGAAGAGGAGATCACTTACAACATACAACATACAACAACATTTACACCTTCGCATGTAAGAATACAAACATTCATACAACAAGGTATCAGTACTTGTTTACATTACAAACATTTACATTTATAGCATTCTCATTTCTTGGTTAATTCCAAAACTGGGGTTTGACCTAAAGGCAAACCCCTAATCCCTAACCCCCCAATCATCCTCTCTTTTCTGTGTGTAGGTTGCAGGTACGCGGCTGGAATTGAAGATCTAGAATCCTTGTGCAGAGACGAACATATCCCCCTTCATTTCGCGGATTTTTCAGAGGACCGTGTGCACGCCAGGCGCCATTGTCCTGTCAACTTTCACTCAAATTTACAAGACAGCACCGTCTCAACATTTTACTGCTAATTCCAGGTCCGCAGCTTCATCCCGTATTCCTATCTCTGTTTATAAGCGAATCTTTCTCATTTTACATGCATTCCTAGATCAATCCTTCTATCTATATCTTTACAAAAGAGGGTAGCCTTGCTGTCTTAACCCTTGAAACTCATTTAGAATCCAATCTTGCATTGCATGGGATTGGATCTTGTGGGTTTCAACCCCTCTTTTGAATGTAAAGTCTCTCCTAAGTGAAAACCGTCAATCCTAGTGACCTCCTTTCTCCTTGGAGTGGGGGGAACACCTAGGGTTCGATTTTCTGCTTTACATTTTGGTGAACCCGACGTGAACATCCTAATTCTGATTATTCATGGTTAGATCTGAGAATTTTGCTTCCTTAATTACATTTCCATGTTTGATCTTTTGCAAATTTTAGAGGTTAATTGCATAAAAACCCTAAAATTTTCTTTTTAGTTATTGAGCTTGTGAAATGTTTAATTGTTAATGCTAATTTCAAATCTACCCTTCTATTGCAAATTATCAACTCATATTTGTGCTTTAATTCTGAAAATTAAGTGGTTAAGTGTCAAAACCCTAATTTTTAAAACCCTCTTGATTCAACCTTTGATCGATAATTTCACTGATCAAAACATCTCCAAATCGGCTGTAACTTTGGATTCCGCAACAAAATCATAATATCTTTCATCCCTGAAAATTTGGAAAAAAGTTGCGAGGACCGTGTGCACCCCGAGTGCCATCGTCCCCGACATTTTTTTTGAAATTTCGGGAGTTAGATCTTACTGTATTTTTCTGCTAAAATCCAGAATCTTGGTTGATTTCATCAATTCTAACACTTTCAAAATTAAGGTCAAAGTTGGTCTAGTGATTGCTTGGATTAAGGCTTCTAATCATTCAAAAATTGTTGAAACTGAAATTTTGTGTCAAAATTGTGTTTCTTACTGTCCTAAATCTGAAAAGTGTGTTGTCATTCATTCAAAATTTCAGTGCTTTATTCAAATTTTTGCAGTTTGTGACTTTTGAAATTAAGTGTTTAATTGCAACAACTTTGATTTCCACTTTCAAAATTGAATTTTGCATGAAATTGAGTCAACTTTTAAATTTTAAAGCTTGCATTACTTTCAGTATTCCCTCTAAAATCATAAAATTCAAAATTTCAGTTTCCCTCTCTTTTTTTCAAAATTCAAATTTTGCATATTTTCAATAATCTTGGTAGGGTTCAATTCTGAGATTGCAACTTTAATTTGGCCTATCTACAGATCGTAAAATCACTCAATTTTTTCAGATTAGCTTTAAAATCATCATAACTTTCATCTCTAAAAATTTCGAAAAAAGTTGCGAGGACTGTGTGCACTCCATTCGCCACGGTCCCTGACATTTTTTCTGAAATTTCGGGAGATTGTCGTGATTGTATTTAACAACTTAAATCTAGGAGATTGGCTGATTTTATTGAAATTTGCTACCTCTAAATTCAAAATCTTCTTTCTCTCTCTAGTGCATGAGTTTTACAACAATAAACCCTACTTACACTATTCCCGTTAGACGAAGCCTTAGAATTAAGTCTTTCCAAGGTTTAATTACCGAGGAGATGGAACCTAATTTGAATGGCCTTTTTAATGAGGACACGGGTAATTCCTCTAATCCTCTTAATGATGAAGAAGCTCTCCATGAAGTTTCTATAGAACAACTTTCGAAATTGGATAACCAATTTGATGATTTTCAGCAATGGATGTCTCATGAGTATCTTGATAGTCAAGCTCTTTCATTAATTGAGGGTCTAAAACGTATGGTTCAAAGTGATAAGAATGGAATTGATATTTTGCGTGGTATTGCACACATTGTGGATTCGAATGTGATGCCTATGAAGAGTTGTGCCGAAACTTTAGGTTATACACAACCTCCTACTCAAGTCAATCATTCCATCCCTTTGACAACTTCTATTGCTAGCATACCTACTTTTACATCAAACATAATGACTAATTCAATACAAGACATTCCACCTATGATCACCAGTCATGGGGGCAATCCTTCCTCTTCAATCAACCCTCTTCCTTCATTCAATCCGACTTCTTCATTCATTCCTTCAATGAGTGTCCCTATTACATCTCCACAAATGAATATGACACAAGGGGGCAATTCATTTAACCATTCCATTCCTCTTGGTAGTGTTCCTTGTTTCCAATCATCTCCTATGACTAACCATCATAGTGTCCCACCACCTTACTCTCAATCAATACCTTCTTTCAATAACATAATACCTCCATCACAATCTAACATGTCTAATATGAACTCTTCGACTGAAGCGACCATTAACAATCTTGCACAAACTGTCTCTTCTTTACAACAACAAATTGCCTCTATGAATCAATCTAAGTTTAGTGTGCCCACATTTGATGTTGCGAGCCCACTTTCTCTTGACATTGTTCGAGCTATCCCACCTAAACATGTTGAAATCCCACAGTTGGAGCTTTATAATGGTAAAGGTGATCCTCTAACACATGTTAAGACCTTTCAAACAATATGTACCGATTTTACTTATGACCAAAGGTTGCTTGCAAAACTGTTTACTAGAACATTAAGAGATAAGGCTCTACAATGGTATTGCTCGTTGCCTTCCTATTCTATTACTTCTTTCCAACAACTTGCAAATGCTTTTATTCAACAATTTCAAAACAATATAAGTCCTAAAGTTACTTTGATTGATTTAATGCAGTGTAAACAAGGTGTTAAAGAAAAAGTGACTAATTTCATTGGTAGATATAAGCATTTGTGTGCTCAAATTTATTTTCCAGTACTTGACAATGATATTCAAAGAATCTTTATTTCTAATTTACAAAAAGATATTAGAGAAAAACTTATGTTTTCTGAGTTTACTTCTTTCCAACAGTTGTGTGCAACTCTTCACAATTATCAACTGACTATGAGTCAAATGGAACAAGCAAATCCTATGGCTCCGAGTGATAAGGGTGATAGTAGTCAACAACCATTTGGGAAGTTTAAACCGAACAGAGGGTTCGTTAATGAAAACATCATCAACAACAATGTGAATGTAGCATCAGGTGTGCCTCCTATTTCTAAGTTTTTCAAGAAAGAGAGAAAGTTTACTCCTTTGAATGAATCATTGCATAGTATTATGAATAAGTTATTGGAACAAAATGTGCTTACTCTCCCTCCTATAAAGTAAATAGATCCTGCAAAGATTAATTCACCCTATTTTGATAACAAATCTTTTTGTCAATTTCATAGTCAACCTGGGCATGATACTGAAAAATGTTTTGCTTTAAAGGGTAAAATTCAAGATTTGATTGATAATAATACTATCTCTGTTTCAGGAGTGAATGATAAAGGCAACACATATGTAGCTCCTCCTAACCAAAACCTTAAGATTTTTACTGATCCATTACCTTCTCATACCTCTAATGTGATTGAGACTAATGATTCCTCTTTCTCACCTGATGGTCTTGTGTCTATGACTCCGAATGTGATTAACTTTGTAGAGTAGCAGAAAATTCCTCAAGAACCTTCCATCACATTTGATTCTAGTGAAACTATCAAGGCACCTGATGGTCCTTTATATATAGTTGCAAAAGTCAAGAATACACCTTGCCGTGGAGTGCTTATTGATCCTTCTTGCATGGTTAATGTCATTACTGAAGAATTTCTCTTTACTTTGCAATTGAATCAAGTCATCTATGACAAAACAAATGTGGTTGTGAAATTATTTGATGCATTTTCTTCTCCTGCAATTGGTTCTATTACATTACCTATTGAGGTCCATAACAAATCCCTTGATGTGAGCTTTGCTATTATTCCATCGTCCGAACAATTTCGTGTGAAGCTAGGCTATCCTTGGCTATCTTCCATGGAAGCTATTGCTTCTCCTATTCACAAGTGTTTGAAATTTCCCCATAATGGTGAAGTTCTTACTGTCAATCAAGTCTCTTTAAACTAGCTGAAAGAACTTCTAGTGTTCCTATTGATTATTTCTGGCCTAAACAATTCCAATCTCTTCCACCACGAAGTGATCATCTTTTCAAATCTTATCAAAAGTGGAAAAAAGATATGATCCTATCTCTAAGTGAACCTCGAACACCCAAACTTGATATTCCTATCATTCTTGAGAAGGAAGTTCTTCCTTTGAAAGATAAAACTAATGTCTTTCCTCAAGAAGATTCCCAACCTATTCCTATGGATGTGACTATGTCTATGTCTGATAAACTGTCTAGAAGTAGACCTATACCTCCTCGTCATGATGGACTTGGTCTTCTTCCTAAACCAAATATTCCTCCTTTATATGGAGCAGTTCCTCCTCCTTCCTTTTATAGAGAGAAGAGACCTTCCTCTTCTCCTATTATCCAACCTAAGAAACCACAACCTAAACACCCAAGTGATAAGGATGAGAACATTCCTCCTCCTCAATCTCCTCAACTTCCTACTAAGACTAGACGAAATCGTTCTGCGTGCGAACGCCGATGAAAGCGTCGTCTTAGAGCTTGTGCAGCTGCTTCTCAAACTTTGCAATCCCCAAAAACACCTTCAGCAAGTATTATTCCATTTTATCCTCAGCCGAAAATTGAGCCAAAATCTCCTAAACATAAGATGCATGATGGTTTTGATCCTGTGCGAGTTAAATATCCTATTTTTATAAATCTTGATGATGATATAGATGAAAATGTTACTCCTCTTGCTTCTGATAGTGAATATGAATTTGTTGATATTGATAACCATTTATCTAACGAATTTTCTAAAGCCCTTATCCTAGCTCCTAGACAAGAACAACGTGGCTTGGAACATGAACATAGCCCTTGTTTGGATCTTGTGATAGCTCCATCTGCTGTGTTGGATGTTCCTCCTCTAGCATGTTTCTTGCCTTCTCAAAATATTGATCAGCAAGATCGGGGGGTGGATGACGTGCTAGACTAGTTCATTAGCATAGTAGATTCTCTCCTCCTCTCTTTTGTTACTTCTTCTATGTGTTATTCTCATTCTTCTATTTGTTGTCCTTAGTGTTGTCTACTTGAGGACGATGCAAAGCATTGAGATCTCTTTTGGTCTCTCTCATGTTGACTCAAAAGACACGTGTTCCCTTCTTCTAGGTGACCTTCCTTGATTGGGGAATGAAGAACAATTATGCACACATACATATGATATACATGAATTATCATACAGCATACTGAACCCAAGGAAAGTGAAGTCACCTCATGATTTGTGTTTTGTGTCTATTATCCTTGGGTTTATCTCACACTTGGGGGCTAAATCTTTGTGATAACGTGCTCCTTTCCCTTCTCATTTCTTATGTGTATCACTACCTTAAAGCAATCACCCCTGTTGAGGCGTGTGCAATCGCTTTAACGTAGGGGGCATACACTCCGTTCATATCTCTTCAAGATACTTGAAAATTTCTTGGCGAACTTAGCTTTGCCTTGAAAATTTTTGGTATTTTTCTTACATGACTCATAGTGAGGGAACCTTACTACTAACAGTCATGGTTCTCCCTCATGATCCGTGATCTTCCCTTTTACTTTGTCAATCGAAGTCGTAAGATCCTTAGTCCACTGGGGGCTTGGTGTATCTTGCCTCCTTGACATGGTGAAAGTCTTTCAATGTTGTTTCCTTGTACTTTACCGGAAGTATGGGCATACGCTTATACTCCCGCTAAAGTGGGGGCTAAATGTAGCATCCTAAAATTGCGACACTTGCAATTTTGACTGCATTTGGGTCTTCATGATGGTGACGCAACACTGAACTTGAATGGAGACCCCGAAACCTGTTTATGACATCAAAAACTGCATTTTTCAACACCCTGGCCTGATCCTCCTTACACCCTGCTGTCTCAGGAGGTGGGAACATGGTGCCCAGTGCCCTGGTCCTTCAGGACCATGGTGCCCAGCACCCTGGTCCCCCAGGACCATGGCGCCCAGTGCCCTGGTCCTTGGCCCTATTTTGGGCCCGGTCTCTTATGGGGCTTCGGGTCTTTAAGTTTGCAAATTGGAAAATAAGGTTTCTAAGTCGGCCTAAGGTCGGAAAAATCAGTCTTTCAACCCTAGTTGACAAGTATATAAACTACATTTCCTCTCCCATTTTGAAGAGGAAGGACACATGTGTACAAGAGGTGGAAGCGCTAGGCAAACATTCAAACATTTCAAACATTCGAGCATTCCTTCATTCTAAGTCTCCATTCAAGGCTAAGTGTTGCATTCAAGACAAGGATTCAACCATTGAAGAGGAGATCACTTACAACATTTACACCTTCGCATGTAAGAATACAAACATTCATACAACAAGGTATCAGTACTTGTTTACATTACAAACATTTACATTTACAACATTCTCATTTCTTGGTTAATTTCAAAACCGGGGTTTGACCTAAAGGCAAACCCCTAATCCCTAACCCCCCAATCGTCCTCTCTTTTCTATGTGTAGGTTGCAGGTACGCGGCTATAATTGAAGATCTAGAATCCTTGTGCAGAGACGAACAGATCCCCCTTCATTTCGTGGATTTTTCGGAGGACCGTGTGCACGCCGGGCGCCATCGTCCCGTCAACTTTCGCTCAAATTTACAGGACAGCACTGTCTTGACATTTTACTACTAATTCCAGGTCTGCAGCTTCATCCCGTATTCCTATCTCTGTTTATAAGCGAATCTTTCTCATTTTACATGCATTCCTAGATCAATCCTTCTATCTACATTCTTTACAAAAGAGGGTAGCCTTGCTGTCTTAACCCTTGAAACTCATTAAGAATCCAATCTTGCATTGCATGGGATTGGATCTTGTGGGTTTCAACCCCTCTTTTGAATGTAAAGTCTCTCCTAAGTGAAAACCGTCAATCCTAGTGACCTCCTTTCTCCTTGGAGTGGGGGGAACACCTAGGGTTTGATTTTCTGCTTTACAAATTCAAGAAACCCTTTTAGTAGAGTTAAATTTATAGGTAAAGGCCAATACTTGGATTGCATGAATATTCTATTGATCTAAATGAATACCCTTGAAACCTATGACATGAATTAGGTATAGAATCATAGATAATCAAAAATAACATTTGGACAAATTAGCATAGAAGGATTTTTGCTCCAAAATTCCCATGATTGTGTTTAGATGTTCCAAATGTTCCTTCCGAGTCTTGTTTTGGATCAATATATCACTAGGGAAACCTGGAACATTTTTTCTAAGTTTCTTACTTAAATAAGTAGTTTCTACGTGATTAGAATGTAGATGGGGCATTCATGAGTTTGAAAGACATGACCAAAAATGTAAAATGTCTATAATGAAATCAAAAGGATTCTAAATATCTTTGATTCTCATGCAAATTTTATGGCATCATGATCTCATATCAATATTGGAGAAATACACAACTTTATGTAACTCGTTTATCCTTTGAATCAGATATCTATTCTTGATGGTCTTCTTGTTCAAGGACTTGTATTAAATACACATCCTCATAGTACCATCCTTCTTCTTCACAAGAACCATTGAAGATGTAAATGGACTTGAGGTTAAAAAATTATTTGATAGACTTCTCTATCTCCTCTTTATATACCCTATTAGTTGATGATATAGTGTCATGATAATAGTCTTATCCCCTTCTTCTAATTTTATACCATGTTGAAGCCTTCTATTTGATGGTGGTACCAAATGCATGTATTTCCAAGATGCCACAAATCTCTAAAACTTCTTCCACTTACATTAATTATTTGTCTCATCAATGTTACTCAATTTTAGGGGTAATGCCTTATGTTGAGGGATGCTTATATATGGAGGCTTTTATTGTAGCATTAGTGGTTCACTCTTAGAGTAGGATTTTCTTTTAGTAACCAAATCCTGCAAGCTTTGAGCTCCTTTGATGACCTCTTTCATGAGTAGTTGTCATATACTTAGCTTTTGTAGTGGACAAAGAAACCACAACTTGTCTCTTACTCATCCAACTATTTGTACCACCCAATTCTATCAACATCGCTTGCCCAGTCTAAATTTGTGTAACAATGAATATAAGGGAAATCTCATCTCCTACCAAATTACCAATATAACACAAAGAATAATTTGATGCACCCTTCAAATATCTAAAGACTCTTGTAAACACATCCCAATGAAATATATTGGGATTAGACATATAATTGGAATAACTCTCACTACTTGAGAAATGTTTGGTCTAGTTCAAATCATAACATACATCAAAATTACAACTACACTTGAGTGAGGTACATTTATCATGTCTTCCATCTCCTATTGGGATTTAGGAGAATTGGGAGTAGATAAAACCAATCCAATTGTAAAAGGAACACATAATGGTCTACAATCCTACATGTTAAACCTATGTAAAACTAAATTCACATACTTACTCTAGCCTAGGGCCATATATTTCACTCTATATCTTCTAATTTGTTTCACCCCTCTCTCATGAAACAATTACAATTTTAATGTTAAGATGAGTAGTGTGGTTTGTCAGTTGATGTTTAATTGAGTAAGCATTGTAACAAATGTATATGTGACCCAAATGATTAAAAGTATAATTAAAGTTTTGATATATGTTACACTTGAGATAATTTAAGATTGGTCTAACTACATGTGAATCTAAGTGGATGCAGGAGACTTCGCTACCCTCTAGGAGGAGAGGGAGAGTATCATTGGGGAGAGGGTTGTAAGCACAAGAAGAGGTTGAGTTTCCATTAAATCCAAATTCATGCCCATTCTGAGAGAAGTTGTCCCTGTTAGGGCTCATTGTTGTTGACCTAGTGTCTTAGTGGGTAGTGTCAGTATTTTAAAGTCTCTAATGATAGGACCTTGTGTTGTTTAGATAGAATTGTTAGGACCATCACCATCTTATTAATAACATATAATTATTTTATTATTCCTTATCTTAGATCATTGACACAAATACGAGTATATGATGAATTATGTAATATGCATATGCATATGCTCACATATGTATATGTAAGTATATGTATACACATATATACATATATCCTCATATTAGCACATTAGTATTGATAATATAAGGTGGAAACAAATTTAATTTAACTAGATAAGAGTATGTTTCTTCCCTATTTTATATTAAACCCAAACTCTTGGTCATATAAGTAATCAATTGCCATTGAGATTTGATATAAAACTATATACATTATTGGGTCATGCTATCTATTGATTCTTTGCACTAGCTATTGTTAAGCCACTCAAGTCGGGTTAAGGCATTGTGAGATAACTTGTAATTTTATTCTTCTGAAGATTATAGAACTCAATATATCTCAAGCCACTATATTGCAGTGAAATATTTCATATAATTATATTTACATGTAAGCTAAGGTGTCTAGTGCATCTTTATCCCTTAACCAATAATGGTTTCTTGATTATGAGTAGTTTGATAATTTATTTCAAGTCTAAGCAATATATTAAGCATAGAGAATGTCAATCAATTCTGAGTGTTTAAGACGTTTAAGTCTAAAAGTCAAAACTTAATGTGTGATTTAAGTCATTTGCACCTATATTATTCATTTAACAAAATATTTTTATCAGTTTTGGTTTTCTTTTCTTAACTTACTAACATGGTGAGAAGAGCTTGTACATTGGTAGGTGATAAGTGACTGCAATTTGCATCTCAAATTCTTTATTTATTATAAATCTTTAAGGCTAGTTTAGCTCTGACTAGAGCTCAATAGAGAGTAGTTCTCAAATCTGGCAATGATACACAAAAGAAATATCCTTCTGATATAAATCTCTTTCAAAGCAATTCTTAATGCGTTCATTATGAAGTGAAATATTTGTGAAAAATCTATTGCAATTACTGATTATCAATCTCCTATATAAATAGATTATTTAACTACTGAAAAATTAATTCACAACTGATATTGAAAATGACACAATGACAATTTTACAAATAAAAATACAGGCACAAAAAAGAAAATTTGCAAAACAATAAACATGATATTTTTGGACAAATTGTCCCTGGAAAAACCATGAAGGGAAAACCAGTTCAGCAGGAGAGAAATTATATTAAACTTCAACAAATCAAGAGATACATTACTGCTTGCCTCCTACTAGCAGAGTTGCAACAATATTTTGTCTTCGAAAATTCTTCCCTCAATTTCTACTGTTGTATCATATCCTCTCACCGTGCCTTTGCTATCACTGCAAATATGTTTGCTATCACTGCAAATTTATTTGCAAAAATTTTGTTTTCCAAATACCCTTTGATCTCCTTTTATAACCTTCTCATTGTTCAACCAATGACCATGATTAATTTTAATCAATGACTAAGATTATTTTGGACTCTAATTAACAACTTTCTAGAAGTCTATAATTAAAGAATTTCTAAAAATTTCTAATTAACAACTTTATGGAAAATTATAATTAAGAACTTTCTAGAAGTCCCTAGGGTAATCATATTATTTCTAAATCTGGGTATGGCAACACTTATCTGAGCTACCCAACCTAACACTCCCTCTTAGCAATAAAAGAAAATCTGCGAAACAATAAACATGATATTTTTGGACAAATTGTCCTTGGAAAAACACTCAAGGGAAAATCAATTCAATAGGAGAGAAATTCTATCAAACTTCAATAAATCAAGAGATACATATATTGCTTGCCTCTTACTAGTAGAGCTCTGGCAATATTTTGTCTCCGGAAATTCTTCCCTTAGTTTCTACTACTGCAATTCCTCCACTGTTGTAGCCTATGCTCTCACTGCATCTTTGCTATCACTATAAATATGTTTGCTATCACTACAAATCACTTTACAAAAAATTGTGTTTCCAAATACCCTTTGATCCCCTTTTATAACCTTCTCACTGTGCAACCAATGGCCACAATTAATCTTAATCAATGGTTAAGATTATTATGGACTCTAATTAATAAGTTTCCAGAAGTCTATAATTAATGACTTTCTAATAATTTCTAATTAACAACTTTATGGAAAATTCTAATTAAGAACTTTCTAGAAGTCCCTAGGGAAATCAAATTATTTCTAAATCTGGGTATGGAAACACCCAGGTTTGAGCTACCCAATCTAACAATTATTTGTAGTCTAGAACTGTATTATTTTGGTTATGTTTATAGTGTCTATGCTTAAATATTTCTAGTCAACTAAAGCAAATTAAGCTCACAAGTTGAAGCTAAAAATTCTTTACATTTAGAGAACCTCTTTAACCATTCTTCAAGGGAATACAATATATTACATAGCTATACCTCAATTCCTTATCATGAACCTTTTCAAACCTCTTGTATGAAGCCATAGTAAGACTAAGATGGAACTATTTTGTATAAAGCTTGAAGTCTTTATTTTCCATGATAGTTCAAGACTAGTGAATAGGAAGGTCTATCAAGCATCAATTATTGTTAGAATATAATTTCAGTATAGTCCATTGGCATAGGAAAACATATTATAAGAACCAAACTATTGATGTAACATTGATATGCTTAACAAGGGAAGGATAAAACTAGATCCTCGTGCATAGAGAGTTTTAGGGAAAAGAAATGAGTTCTTTTATGTATATAAAAGTGCAAAGATAGAGATAGCTTACATGCATGCATGCACATAGTAGAGATGGAACATACAAGCATGCATGTAAAATGCAAAGATATCACGTGTATGAGTACATGATAAGAAAGTTAATGTCAAACTAAACTATAAGAATTCCATGGTTTATTTTCATGTTAAGATTAAGTAGTACTATTTGTAGTTATGACAAGAGTATTCAACTTTAAACAATGATTCTATCTTTGAACACCATTTCCTCTCAAACACTTATGCAAGAGGAGATGAAGTTGATTTGAATTGTGATTCTTGGTTGAACATGAATGAATTTCTTAACTATTACATTGTCTGAATTCTATCAACTTTCAAGGACAAAATATAGTTAATGCATGTCCTTTAACCGCTTGTCAACTTAAAACTAATGGGTCAAATTGAGACCAGTAACTGTTGTGAGTCACAAGTCGAATAGGGGTAGGTGGATAGATGATTTTATATATGATGTGCTTAGTAAGTATAATTAAAGCCTTTGGCCAAGGTGCCACAAATTTTTGCTTATTCTAGTCAGTACACCAAGACCATCTACATAACCTAGTCAGAGGGTCATACAAATCAACATGGGTTTTTAGTGTGTGACTGACTAGAGTTGTGTAGGTATCTAAACACCAAGCTTAGATGGCCACTAGACCTAGTCTAGTGTCTGCACCCTCACAAAGGGTAGGGCCACTTCCAAAAGGAAGGCATGTGGGGGATCGCTAGGTCTATGCTTGGAGGTAAAGCACTCCAATGATTCTCTCCCCCACGTAGAATATGATGAAACTTGAAAATTCAATACCGATAAGTAGAATTATAGTAGACTCTAAACCCTATTTGTCTTTCATAAGTTATGTTTACAAGTTAGAGATTAAAATATGTAACTTGTGTTAAATAGATTCACTTATTTTCATGCTATCTTTTCAATTAATGCAGAATGTTATTAGATAGTATTGCTTGAAGTTTAAATGCAGAATTTTTCATATGCAATTTTAGTTAGTTTCTATTTCTAGAAATATGCATGTAATTTTTTTTTCTTGTTAATAGAAATATTGTTACATAGGGTATTAGAGCTACTAGGTTCAACACTGGACCAAGGAGCTCACCACTTGAAACCTAGTGTAGTAAGCTACCATATAGAATATGTTGGTGTTCCAAGATGTGGATCTAGAAAACACCAAGGAAAAAGGTCTGAGTCCCACGATTGAATTCCCATTGGAGAGAAAAAACTAAATTTGACTATACTTGTTGCACTTTTACTTCTAACATTGAAAAAATGGTTGACACTATTAAATAACTCCAAAAGGAGAGATACAAATGGCCTACTACAAACAAGAATTCATCTGAGCCATTATCTTCCTCCAAGCTAAACATGAACCCCAAACAAACTCAAGAGATTCCATTTGGGAAGAGAGTTGTAATGGATGGATAAGAGTACCCACGTGTCCCCACTTTTGGATACAAACTAGTACCATCACTATTTGAAGGGCAAGAAGAGCCCATATAAATGTCCTGCTCTAGTGGAGATAATAGTTCATAATCTATGAGCTTGAGAAATTGTGAGTTATGTTACATAATGTACATACTCTTTTTGGAGTGATTAATGGAAATAAAAAAAATGGTGTGTGTAAACATTTAAAAAAAAAATTCTAGACTAAAAATGAGATGCACAATGGTTTAAAAATTAGTAAATGCTTCAAAATATTCTAAGCAACTAGTAACTTAACATGGAAAAAATAGAGATAATTTCAGAGGGTCTGAACCCACTGATACCTCGATGGCAAAATTATACTAGTTCTTAACTATGATGAATGACACCAAGACTAGGATTAGTAAAATGAAACATCGAGTCATGAGTCAAAATATAATAAAGGGGGAGGACCAAGAGACTCAAATTAGGGGGCCTATAACAAGTAAGAGTGCAATACACAAATCAAACATTGAAAAGAACACTCAAAGGCTCAAACTCACTAAAAAATAAAAAACCAATTGGCCCATGAGATTTCTCTAATATGAAGAAACTTTTACCCCCTAATTATGAAGTCTAAGTGTCGAGAGACACCACCAAGGATTGGTTAACTAAACTAGGAAAAAAATTCAAGGTACAAAATTATTTTGAGAACACTAAGGCAATGTGGGGAGCTTTCTAGTTGTTAGGGGAAGCTACAACATGGTGGGAGAACAAGAAGGTTGAGTTAGGCCTAAAGTCTACCAAGATAATTTGTGAGAAGTTTGTTAATATTTTTAGATAGAGGTGGCTACCTTAGTTGTTCTTTAACCATAAATTAATGGATTTCTAGAATTTGAGATAATGAGGCCTTATAGTTATTGAGTATTGAGAAAAAATTTCTTGGTTACTCAAATATGTACCCTAATATCAGGCTAATGAAAAGTTTAGGATCAAGAAATTTATAACGGGTTTGAATAACCGTATTGGTGAAGCAATGTATATTCTTATGCCAAGCACCATTGACACAAAAAGATCATCAAACAAGAACAAAGACTCAAAAGGGATGCAATAATTATGGTTAAGAGTTGAAATAACTTTTAGTGGACTTAGTCTTCTTAAACCTTTAAGAATAAATGAGATAAATATGACTTAGGGAAAATAAATGACAAGGGGTGCAATGGAAATAGATAGAAGTCAAAGGGGGAAATGAAAAACTACAACAATTTCAAGAGGGAAGGGGAAACTACTAGCAGGGCTCCTAAGAAAAGAGGTCAGCCAGGGGGATGTTTCACTTGTGGTGGAGAGCATTATTCAAATTAGTGCCCTAACAAGATTAAAGGGGCATCATTATAGAGGAATTCTTTACCCTCTCAATAGGCAACATTTTAGCAACAAAAACATGCAATGTTGTGTAATAGATAAGGAGAGTACCATATTACTTCAATAGAGACTACAAGTATGCTTTATGGAAATTATATTTCTGTACTCATAGACGCTAGTGTAGCCAAAAGCTTTATTTCACCCAAAGTGTTGAGTAGATTCCCTAAGATAGATGTCTTTATGGAAAATTCTTTTACTGTAGAGTATGCTAATTGTTCTAGATCTTAGGTAGAATAATTCTTGTTTGCGGTTAGAATTGAGCTTCCTATATTTACAATAGAGGTCAACTTGTATGTAGCTCCATTAGGATCCTATGACATAATTCTAGGAATGAATTATCTTTGGAGGTATAGGGATAAGGTTGATTATTATTGCAAGACTATTGAGTGCTTGGATGACCTTGGAAATAAGGTGTTTTTGCAAGGTACCCAACGAGAAGTCAAATTTAACTAGATATCTAAGTTATGAAGTTTAGATAGGTTAAGAGAAAGGGTTGACAATTATTTGTGGTTAAGATGGAAGGGATTGTTGAGCCTAAGTAAATTATCTTTCAAGATGATATGATGATGTATGAATCATTAAAACTCTATGGCTTAGGGTTAGAAGAAGCTATTAAATAAGAAGAAACATTTGTAGAGAAGTACCCTTACCTTCAAGATTACCAAGGCATTTTCTTTGAGGAGTTACCAAGGTTACTCCCTAAAAGGGCATTCATCTTCTCATCAAATTAGTATCTAAAGTTGAACTAGTATCTAAGGCTCCCTACCATATGATGACCACACAAATTATAGAACTGAAAGCACAACTTCAAGAGTTGTTAAGTAAGGGATCGATTTGACCAAGTGTGTCATTGTGGGGATCATCATAATTTTTGTAAAAAATAGAGATGAAACCTTGTGGTTGTGTACATAGATTATCAAATGCTAAATAAGACTATAATAAAGAATAAGTGCCCCGTACCACGTATCAATTGTCTATTTTATCATATGTGTGGAGTTGTAGTGTTTCCTAAGATTGACTTGTGGTTAGGATGCTGCCAATTAAGGCTTAAGGATGAAGATATTCACAAAAAACCCTTCAGAACTAGGTATGGACATTATGAGTTTATAGTCCTACCTTTTAGGACCATTAATTCCCCAACAACATTCATAAACCTCATGATTGTGTATTCAAATATTTTCTCTACAAGTTTATACTAGTATTTTTGGTTGATATTTTGATTTATTCCAAGAATGGAGAAGAGCATTACCAATACTTTCAGATAGTTTTGCAACAGTTACAAGAACATAAACTATATGGTAAATTGTCCAAGTGTACCTTCTTTCAAAGGAAGTTCAGTATCTAGGGCATCACTTCTATAGGAGGCATAGTAGTAGACTTGGCTAAGATCAAGGCTATACTAGAATGACCAATTCCTAAGAATGTTTAGGAAGTGTGAAGTTTTATTGGGTTGGAAACATAATATAAGAGATTTGTGTGGATCGAGAAATGTTAGAAGCCTTTCAATTACCTTAAAGAGAAACTAACATCATCACCTACTCTAAATGTGCCAGATCTAGAGGGTCACTTTGTAGTGGTCACATATGCCTCAAGAGAAGGTTTAAGAGGGATTATTTTGCAAGAGGGATGAGTAATTGCCTATGAGCCAAGAAATTTGAAATATACAAGTAGAACTATGCTCCCATGATGTTGAATTGGTAGCAATAGTTCATGCTCTCAAGATGTGGTGACACTATATTTTGGGAAAAACCTTTAAACTTAGATTAGATCATCAAGGTTTGACATATATTCTCTCAACCAAATCTAAATTATTTCCAAATAAGATGGTTGGAATTAATTATGACTATGATTTTGAAATCAACTATATTAACAGAAGGAAGAACCAAGTGGAAGATGCCTTGAGTCGAAGAAGGCATATATCTTCCATGGTTTCCATTCACATTGATTTCAGAAGAAAGAGCACCCCTGGGTACCCAAGAACCATGACCATCTCTTGAAGGTGAAATCATCACCTCTTCAAACACAATAGCCACATATTTACTTTTCACAAAAATACTCTTAAACTCAACTGTGTATGCATCCAACTTATAATGTGCCAAATTTGATACCTCTATCAATGACCATATCCCCTCTAAGCATTTTACATCTTGCATTAGAAAAGACTAAATGCACAATTTCATCTATTATTTTTCTTATAGATAATACATTTCTTGCTAGTCCAAAGATATACAACACACCATTAATCCTTTTTTATTCTACCATCAGGAAACTTTATTCTAAATTTACCACAAACAACTTGATATATAAATTAGAATCACCCAAGTACACCTTACCTCCATCAAATTCTTCATATTAAGGAAACCAATATTTATTATATGTCATATGAAGAGATGCAATTGAGTCAATTAACCATGCATAATTACTTGAATGAGTGGCCAAATCTACAATAAACACATTGCCATCTTCCTTCTGAAAGTTAAAATCCAATTTATCTTCTTCTATTCTTTACACTCTTTATGAAAGTGTTTAGGCTTACTACGATTCCAGCAAACAACTTTTGAGTTTCTAGGAGATTTGGATCTCCCTCAAACTTGGATTTATCATGCTTCTTGCCTTTTTCCTTAATTTGTCTATGAACATTTAGGGCCTCCTTGACATTGATAGATATCTTCCTCCTCAGCTCTTCAAAAATTAAAAAACTCACCACATCTTCAATCTTCAATATAACATAAGTACTACTAATATCCATAACAAGAGAATCCCATGAATTATCCAAAAAACAAAGCAAGATCTAGTATTTCTCTTCCTCATCCATATTGACATCAATAGATTTCTATTGAGCCACAAACATATTGAATGCTTCTAGGTGGTTTACAATTCACCTACCCTCTTCCATTCTTAATAAATACAATTTATTCCTAGAGAAAATATCATTCACTAAAGATTTGGCTTGATACATCGCACCAAGTTTCTTTCATAGCTTCTTTGTAGATGATTCTTCATGGAAATTGATTAAAATAGAGTCTACCAAGTGTGATTTTATTAGACCCTTGTATTTATGGTCTATAACATCATATTGAGTAGCCATAATAGGATCTATAGGCCTAAATAAATTCTCATTGAATAACATTCCACAAATCATGATCTATTAATTGATCCTCCATCTTCAACTTCCACATCTTAGAATTATTTATAGAAAATTTATCCAGCTCTAGTCTCCTTGATGAACTTGCCATTTAAAAATTCCTACACAAGATCCCACTCAAATTTGGATTAATTCAAAAAACCCAACAACCTAGGATTTGGTACCATTTTAAAGGAATTTAGGGTAGTGAAACAACTTCTAGTATACTAATCTTAAGAGGAGGGTAATGCCAAATTTTTTTAGATATTTACAATAGTTATAGATGTTAAACATAAATAACACAAATAACATTCATAACATAACATAATTATTTTTGTGGGGAAAACACTTTTAGGAGAAAAAATGTCACCCTCCAAAATATGCTCAATATATTATTCAAAAATCTTTAGCAGATTACAATATACTTGTAGAGTGATCTTCTCATAGGAGTATCACCAACAAAGATCTAGAGGTAGCTCACTAGATATTAGACTCACATAATACATCACAATATATCACCATAATGTGACGGACTCATAAAATATGGTTGCCTTCTAGGGCATTATAAACACACATAATATCCACCATGAGATCTATGACTTAAAGATAAATGGTCAAGATTTACAATGACAAATTATACATACAATGTGGCTTTTGGGGGTGTTGCTCCTGAACTCCGATTGGGGTGCATGCCCCTAAGATCCTTTGCCATAAGGGGAAGGAATACCATTGAAACCTGCAAGGGAGTAACCCCATTGCAAGCCCCAAATTCATTTATTGATAATAAACTTTTGTTATTGTAAGGTTGGGACACCTTTTTCCTAATAGTTTAGATAAAACACTCACACAAAACCCTTGAGAAATTAAGAGATATTTTCTACAAAAATAACTATGAACTTAATTTTTCTCATGTTTATAATGATCATTGATAGCCTCTAAAATTCTTCCATATAGTGCTCAACTATCACCTCTTCTCTAAATTTTGTTAACTCCACATGAACAAAATCACTAGATCCTTCTTATCAAACCTCACCATCAATCTTTAACTAAACACTTTTGTGGTCAAGATTGAGCTATGTACTTTCATCATCATGTCATGGTACCACTATTGGGCCATAGCCTGAAGGTGTAAAGTGGTGAACTTAGTGGATTTTTCTCAAACATAGGGTTCAAGAAGATATATGTATCAAATTTATACAACCATGCAGGTAGAATAAGCACATAATCCATCATTTATGGTCTGTATATTGATCTTTCCTAGATGATGTTGAATTCTTTTATGTGGTTTATACTCATACCTTCTCACTCTATGTCCATTGTTTTTCATCATCTCATGATAATGCACACAATAATTGTCTTAATGAATGGCATTATCTAGGGAATTATATTTAGCATGACACTTTTTATACCTTTTATGGGCATACATGTTGATTTACTTCAAGGAGTTCTATTTCCCTTCTTCCTAGAAATTTGGCTTTGAATGTCCTCAAGGTTGGATTAATTGAATTTGTTGAATTACTTTCTTTTTCCCCATTTGGTGTGTATTTCCCATCATCCAGTTGTTGATTCATCTCTTTCAAATTCCTTAGCATCTTTTCCATAGAATCCCTTAGGTTAGTGTGATGTCCCAACCTAAATGTTGCGGTGGTGAGGATTCCCATTGGGCATGTACCCAGGGCTGGGACCCACCCACGATTGGGAAGTCACATATCCACGAGGGGGCTAGCCTATGCTGCCACTCTGGTGAGATGGAAAATCCACTCTTAATGCCACTGGGCACCATTCACCATGTTAGGGATCCCACAGATACTGAGAGGGGGGGGGGGGGGTTGAATCAGTATCTAACCGGTAATTAGAATTTCTTAACTTAAAACATGTAGAACATAATATAACAGTGTACCGGTATGCAAGAAATAATGTAATAAACAGAATCAAGAACAGCCACATGAAAAACACACCATAACACAAGATGTTAATGAGGAAACCCGGTGTGGGAAAAACCTTGGTCGGATTTGTCAAACACAATATTCACTCACTGGCCAATAAGAGAATATTACTTACAATAGGGGCCTGCACATGTAGGAAGGCCAACTGCCTAGAGCTCACTGCTCAATGGGAAGTCACACTAACTTACAATAAGGATTATACAAATCCAATATCTTGTACTACTTTACAATAGCATCTTCTATGCTAGATTTAGTATCGGTTCCTGCTCTGTTCTTTTCATATACCTCTTGACCTATATTTCGCACATTAGGTCTGTCTAATATTTTCCTTAAATACTTCTCTATCACATCACTCAAATGTCTACAATGATCTCTTTTATATATAAGAGTCATTTTACAATTTGTCAAGTCGGCTTACATATTTTTACAATAATAAACAAAATGTAATATAACAAAATTCTGTCGGCCTCTGTGCCGGTATACTTTCTTTCTTCTATGCCGGTGCCGGTGTCCTAAGTGTCGGTGTAGAGTGTGATCTATTGATGCCGGTATAATGTCTTTGCCGGTGCCATAGGATTGCAAGGTTGCCATCAATGACAAAACCTTCAATCACATACAATGTCTCATTGGAGTGTGCATATGCCAACAATCTCCCCCTTTGGCATTGATGGCAACACTCATGAGAAATTTCAAAAAAGTATCCAAAAATGTGTAGTCCAAAAATATTACCAAAAATGTCTGTGCTCCCCCTGAGCATACGATTCTTGTTCTGTGATTTGAATTTTCTCATCTCACTACTCCCCCTTTGGCATCAATGACAAAGGTTGTCAAGATGTCAGTAGAGTTGGTAGTTTCAACTATCCATAAACTCAACCTTGTAGTTGGGTAGTTATGATTTGAAAAAGATCTCCCAAAATCAAGTTTATACTATCCATAAACTTCTTGCTATCCTTTATTGTTGTTTCTATTCTCTTCATTGTACCGGTGAGATGCTACAAGTGCTCTGCTGGTGTTTTGCTTCCCTGTATTAGTGCCTCAGAAATTTCCTTCCGCAAAGATGCTAGATAGTCCAATCTTGGACTTAGTTTAGATCTCAAATGTTTTGCCTTATTTATTATCCTTTCTTTCTCTCTTTCCAATTTGAGTAGTTCTTCCTCAAAATTTGTTATCTTCTCTTCAAAAACTGATAGTGTATCAGGTGAGTTGACAAAACTATCTGCAAGTTTATTGATCTCATCATGTACCTTGCTCATTTTCTTGTCAATATCTATAGTCAAAAATTTTGTTTTACAGGTATCTTTGTACATATTTTTGTACTCTTTCAACAAATTGCATAATTTCGGTAGAAGTGTGTCAAAATATCTATTACACTTCTTTATTTGCTCATCAAAGAATTTCTGTTTTTCAATTTCTACCTTATCCTTCACTGAATCTTCCTTTATTTTCTCAATGTTTTATGAGATGTATTTACAGAGTGTATCCAATTGTCCTAAAGAATCTTTGTTATCTATATTATAGTTAGGTGCAATTACCTTCAAAATTGGTATGGTATCATCAATTGCTTTGTAAGCCTGTGAGCTGCAGTCAATTATTTTCTTGATAGAATCAAGTAGTACCTCAGTCACATTTGTTGATTTGTATCCTGATAATGATCCAACAATCTGAGTACCAATGGAAGTAACCAAGCTTGTATTGACCTCTGGTAGGTCAGTTTGTGTCTGCATTTCTTTAAGCATGGGTTTTCCTACTTCACTAGTTACCGGTGGCACTGTTTCCTTATGTACCTGTTCTGGTTGTTGTTGTTCTGGAGCCTTTTTCTCTGTTTATTTCTCTGTAGGTTTCATTTCCTTAGTCTGTGTCTCAGTCTCTACCTTTTTCTCTTTATCATCTGTCGATTTATCAATTTCCTCAGTCACCGGAGGCTCACTAGCCATATCTGACTCTTCTATTGTATTTTTGTGTACTACTATGTTGATTTTTTGAGTATCAACATTCATAGTATATAGGACTTGAGGATTAGGGTTATTATCCTCTACATCCATACTCTCGGCTGCCGGTTGATCTTCAGTAGTTGTTGATTTTACCAGTGGAGTGATCAAGGAAGGTGGGGGTAAGTTGTCTCTAACTTTGATACTTGGTGGTCCACCAACTTTTCCTTTACCCTTATCTCTATCTTTTTGATAGACTAAGATAGGCTTGGGGTTCCTGTATTCTTCCCGCTTTTCTTTCTCAACCAGGAATATATCCCATTCATTATATGTTTCCTCTGCCACTTCATTAACTCTTCCTGCCATTAGTGAAATATGTCGGTGTGCAGTAGAGAATACTGACTGGTTGGCCTTTGCAATCAGGTCATCAATTTCTTGTGGAGAGTTTACTGGATATACAGCAAGTAACTTTTCAATTTTTATTTTCTTATCCAATTCTATCACTCCTTGTCTTCTTGCCTTTAATCTTTTGAATAATTCATCAGGTATTTCATTGACTACTTCCATCAGAAATTTCTTGTACATATCCATGTGCAATATAACACTATTTTCAACTTGGTCTTTCTCATCAGTTGTTAGAGTGTCATATATTTTCTCTATGTTCTTCAGTTTATCTTCCTCTGTGATTTCATTCAGCGGTATATCAAGAGAGGCCGAGTCTCTGTTTGTCCTTTTCTTCTTCTTGGGTGTTAGTTTCTTCTTTGGTGTGGCCTTTCTAACCAGAGATCTCACAGCTTGTTGCTTTTGCCTTGTCCTCCTAGGTGAAGGTGTGGTTGTTGGTGAGGGATCTCTTTTTCTTACAACTCTTTTAAAATTTGCAGGCATGTCACTTCCTGAAGAAGTACCTACCGGTGATAGGTGAGTTTCAGGCTATGGAGCTGCTAACTCATCCTCTGTTATGCCAGTTTTCTTCAATACATCTTCCTTAATGGCTTTTGCTTGTCTGGACCCTTTCCTTACAACTGCCTCAACCTTTTTCACCCTTTTCTTTGATTGAATTTGTCTTTCAATATTCTCTGCACTACCAAATACTTCTTCCTTTAGTTCTCTGGGGGCTTCCAGAAGTGCTTTAGCATATGTTTCAACTATGTGATCATCTGTTTCATATCCCATCTCGGTTACCCAAACTGTCCTTGGGATGACCGCTTCCATCCAGATTTCATCTTTCTTGATGACAAAGCATATATCATCTTTGTATTTGTCTACAATCTTCTGTGATAATCTTACTCTTTTCTTCATTTTGGTCTTTAGTGCTTGGAAAAAGTCATGAATATTGTTTTCCTTGCTCTCACCCATGTTATTGAATAGTTCAGTCAATTGTTTGCCTACTGGTATGTCATATCCAAGTTCTTTGTAACCTATACCGAGAACCTGTTTTGTTATATGTAGCATTAGGCATACTAACAGATTTCCAAATCTGAAAGTTCCTTTCTTGTCCTTCTTAATCTTTCCAAGATTGTCAATTAATTCATCCTTTAACCACTCACATATGTCAATTTTTGCATTGTTTGTGACCATGTCATAAGCACTCTTAGTGCATAAACTTGAAACTGAATTAAGTCTATTAGCATGAGTAGCTTTATACCCTAATATCATACTGATGAATCTCACATTGACATCTTTTACATCATTAACCCTTAGAGACCTCTTGTCAAATGTTGCACTAGTTAGGTTTATAACTAGGTCATTGGAAACCTTCTTGGTTTTATCTAGTCTTTTACCGGTGGTTGGTAACCCTGTGACACCTTTCACAACTTCCTTGGTGAATTTGTGAATTACATCTAACCAGAAAAATTCTCCATGTACCCTGCTCAAAACTATCCTAATCACATCCTTTGGAAATTTAGGAATGCTAAGGATTTTTGTAAATCCTAGGGACTCAATGATCTCGTGTTCATCCTTTATATTGCCGGTATTATCACATATCATGGTTTTATACATGGTTTTAATTTCCTCATCTCCTAACTCTTCAATGTTGCAGTGGATGTACATTCTGGGGTCTTCAGCATATACAACTCCCTTAGGAATTTGAGAAAAAGCACCTAGGGTATCATCCTTCTATCTCGGGAACTAACTGAAATATGGGCCTAGGTCTTTTTATTACTTCAACAACAATAGGGTTTGCTATGTATTCAATTGCAGAGGTGGATGCCATGATTAAATACCTTTTACTACCTTGGATGGATGATTGCTTGGAGTGTTCTTGCTTCTTGCTCGAAATGCCTTAGCTCAGAGTCTTCGCACTCTTCAAAAATTTGAAATCACAGTGAAATGAAATGGAGCCAAAACCTTAATTTTATAATGTCTTTTCGCCATCTACCACATTAATTGCATGCCGGTTAAGTATTCACTTAACATTGTTTATAAGTAATTTCCAACTTCTTATCTCTAACTGAGAGAATAATAGCACATGTATCAATAGATTGCCAAACCCTCAAGGAAATTTTCTTCAATTAGATGAAGAACTTCCTGCCGGTGGAGCACTATTTTGTCCTTCGGGTGAAGCATCACTCTATCCTGCCGGTGAAGTATTGATTGGTTCTATCGGTGGAGGAGTATTCCCAATATTTAGGTAACCTTTTCTAATCCATTGTTTTGAGAATTCTTGCTTAACCTCTTCAACTTTTTCTTTACCTTTCAAGCTAGAACTTTTATTGTCTACCGGTGTTGCTTTACTTCTACAAAATTTAGCAATATGCCCAATCTTGTTACATGCATAACAAGTTACATTATTTTTTTGAATACCTTTCCCATAACCTATGCCAGTTTGTGTTCTGCATTGATTAGATAAATGTCCAAATCTTCCACAAACATAACATCTTACATTCATTCTATAGTTTTTCAGAGTTGTGACCAACTTTGTTGCATTTAGAACATTGACCGATGGGTGTGTTGATATTCTGATAATTTCTAGATCTACATTCATTTGCTCTATGACCATACTTATTACAGTTAAAGCATTTACCATTGAATTTATAAGAATTAGGTTGTCTTACCAGTTTGCTGTGATCCTGAGTATTTGCAGTACCGAAGCTTTCACAAACTTCAAAGCCAATTCCATAGGTGTCACCTTTAGGTTTTTGATTCTTCAGCAAGGTGCCAATTTCCTCTGAGCTTTTCTTGAATTTTTCTTTGTGTTGATTTGTAGTTTCTAGTTCTCTTTCTAGGACTTCTTTTTTTCTCATCAGTTCATTTGAGTCATTCTGAGTATGCATCAGATCTGTCTTCAACATGTAATTTTCATAGCTAAGTCTTGTGTTCTAATTTGTTGCATCACTTAGTCTTCTGGTCAATTCTTCTTCATTCTTCTTTCTATCCTCAATCTCTTTGCAAAATCTCATAGTCATATCCTGCATTTCATTTTTTGTTGTCATGATCTCTTGTTTCAACTTGCTTATTATATCATTAAGTGATTCCTTTTCATCATTCTCATTTTGCAATTTTTCACAAAGTTCTCTTCTCTTATTTCTTGCAACAGTAAAATTTTCTTGAAGTGCCTGAATGATGTCCTAAGCTACTCTTAAATCATCTTCTAATTTGATATTTTTCAACTTTTTTGCATCATAGTCTATAAGAGCTCCTTCCAGTTGCTTCATCAGATTTTCCATCTTTACCGGTGTCAAGATCTTCCTCAAGCTGTTAGGCTTTTGAAAATAGAGGACCAGGCTCTGATACCAATTGTTAGGGATCCCACAGATACTGAGAGCGGGGGGGGGGGGAATCAGTATCTAACCAGCAATTAGAATTTCTTAACTTAAAACATGTAGAACATAATATAATAGTGTACCGATATGCAAGAAATAATGCAATAAACAGAATCAAGAACATCCACATGAAAAACACACCATAACACAAGATGTTAACAAGGAAACCCGATGTGGGAAGAACCTCGGTGGGATTTGTGACCCACAATATTCACTCACTAGCCAATAAGAGAATATTACTTACAATAGGGGCCTGCACATGCAGGAAGGCCAACTGCCTAGAGCTCACTACTCAATGGGAAGTCACACTGACTTACAATAAGGATTATACAAATCCAATATCTTGTACTGCTTTACAATAGCATCTTCTATGCCAGATTTAGTACCGGTTCCTGCTCTGTTGTTTTCATATACGTCTTGACCTATATTTCGAACATTAGGTCTACCTAATATTTTCCTTAAATACTTCTCTATCACATCACTCAAATGTCTACAATGATCTCTTTTATATATAAGAGTCATTTTACAATTTGCCAAGTCGGCTTACACATTTTTACAATAATAAACAAAATGTAATATAACAAAATCCTGTCGGCCTCTGTGCTGGTATACTTCCTTTCTTCTATGTTGGTGCTGGTGTCCTAAGTACCGGTGTAGAGTGTGATCTGTTGATGCCGGTATAATGTCTATGCCAGTGCCATAGGATTGCAAGGTTGCCATCAATGAAAAAACCTTCAATCACATACAATGTCTCATTGGAGTGTGCATATGCCAACACACCATAAGTCTGGGATTTTGGCATAGTGGTGGCCTTTCTTGGTATTAGAGTCGAGGTCTCGAGGTTGAACCCTATAGAGCGTGGTGGACTATGATGTCCTAGCCTAAATGTTGTTATGGTGAGCATTCTCGCTGGGAATGTACCCAAGGCTAGCAGCCACCCATGATCATGTAGCCATGTGTCCACAAGGGGGCTGGCCTGTGCTGGCACTTTGGTGGGATGAAAAACCCACTATTAACGCCATTGGGTGCCATTCACCACAATTCCAGACTTTTATGTAATAACCCTTGCTGCAATTTTATATTAGATTTAGAAAATTCCAATGGTTGAACTCAAATTTACAATTTGCAACCAAACGATGAAATTGGGTATGTCAAAAATTGCACCAATGAGCTTATAAACACTTAAAAACTCATAAAAAAACACAAGAAGATGGTTCTATAGAAATTTCAGCAATATAGTAGTATGCAAAAATATGTTTATAACAATCTACAAATCTGCCATGAAGCATTATAGAATAAACTCTAGAAATGGAGCTTAAAGCTTCACAAATCCACTATAAATCCATAATATTCTCCAAACTCCTCACACTTCCTTAGAATAGAAAGATGCATGAAATAAATGTCTAACAACAGCCAAGAACAACACTATATGTTGTTATTACTAGCAATACAAATTTGAAAATGAACTAAGAAACTACAACACACCAACTATTACAACCCACAGGGGCTTCGTTGGCTAGGAAATACTATATCACGTGCATTCATATTGAGGGGTTTAATATCCCAAAAATGAGGGTGCAATATATTTCCTATCAGTGAAAATAGGGGGGTTTTTTATTCTGACTATGAAAAATAACAATATTTGGTGAAATCAGGGGACCTTTTAATTTGGGCTATGTATTGGGAGGAGGTGACAAAAAAAGAGTTTAGGACAATATTTTTTGAAAATAGGGGGATTATTTAGTATTCCATGAATGCACATGCTATAACCCAGGTTCACTAAGTGAAGCCCCCATGTTACAACCCTTGCCAAACAACACACATAAAAATGTCTTTGAAGCACAACTGCAACCCGTGAATGTGATTGCCATTGGAGACTTGTAAACGTACTTCCTACAAGCCTCTATCTCCTTGGTTTACTAGCCTTGGATAATTTACCTTCTTTGGTTTACCAACCTCTGAAGTAAAATAGCTTTCTCCTGTTGAACATGACAAGGTAGAATGAATGGAAAAGCAATCCAAAAACTTGATAAATGAAACCCACATTCAAAATATGTCTTGGGAACCAAAACCCATGCCAAGGAAGAGGGAATATTTCCATAAAATATTTGAAACCTCTTTTCTAAATTTTTACTTCCACTTCTTCCACCCGAATAGGAATTGCCAATTACTTCCATCTTTTTGACTAGATTCCAAGAAGACACAAAATTGCCAATTTGAACCCCACTAAAATCCACACCCATTTTGGCATTTGATTTTATTTCAAAATTACTTAATATTTGTTGCCAAATCAGATTTTTCTCATTCAAATTGGAAGATAAACTTTCCCAATTAATCCAATAGTCCCAACTTTCTATATTTAGATAGTCAGACTTACTAAAAATAGTAAATGTCATTTTTAGAAAGGGTACATGACAATATTCACCATTAATCTGATTTGAATATTTCACCTTCAAGTACAATATTTCATGTTTTATCCCTAGGGTTTGTCTTCCTATTTTTGGATAATTGGCCTTACTAAAAATACAAATTGCTATTTTTAGAAAGAAGCAATTTTTAGAAAAAGGGGACATGATAGGTAGATTGAATTTTAGTCCTAATGACCTCCCTAAAGTGGGATTCCTCATTTCTATCACCCACAACTACTTCTTTTCTCTTTTCCCTTCACAATTAGTTGATTTAACTATCACTTATTTGTATGAACTTGCATAACCATGCACTCACAGGCTAGCAAGAAAGGTGCTCTGATGGCACTATAATTCCCCTTGCTATATTTTTCAATGAAAACAATAATTTTGAACACAAACAACAATATTCACCAAATAAAATAAACATATATTCAAATTGTAATAATTACTTATACTCAAAGAACAAAAATAAACTTACACAAATGATGCAAACTCCACCAATAACTTAAATATTGATTACAATATGATCTCTTTAGCAAGGGACTATTATGATAGACATTACACAATAACATACAACATTAATCAACAATGCACGCATTGGCTCACTAAAATTTCCTACAAATCCTTGGAGCTCCAATGCTCTCCCTCAATGAAAATGATTTCAAAAAACCAAAGGGTTTTTATCCTCGAATTCTAGCAGCTAATGTGTTTTTGTCTATTGATCATAGCATCCTATGATATTTCATCTGCAATAGATGGCTTGAACACATAGTGCCCATAAAATATAATAACATTACATGGATACTCATAATTGAAATATTTTCCTAGTTTTATACGCTACCCCTTGAAAGAACAAACTTGTTGACTTAGACCCAAAATGGCACCAAGGCCCAAATTTGAATTATACACATTATATCACAAGTTAACTTATAGGCCTTACAAATTTCTCCATAAAAGGCTTAGAGTTTCTTCTCCCTCCTAACTTGGTAATAGTTAGGTGATAGCTTTGACCTTTGATACCCATTGTGTGATTGAGTGTATACCACTCTTTTTCTCTAGCATATATTGGTTCATAACCACAAACCTCTATTTGTGACGGCTCTTTGACATGTGTTGGGCTGCAATACTAAACCTTGATCATTGATGGCTCTCTAGCATGTGTTAGGCTACAACTTTGAACCCTAACTTTTGATGTGTTCTTTGGCATGCATTGAGACATAACCATAGATCTAATTCTATGATGGCTCTCTAGCAATTATTGAGCTACAACCTCAAACCCCAATCTACAAAAATGCTTTAGAATTCGTTAGATGTAAACATCAACCCCCAATCTTTGATAGATCCTAGGCGTGGGTCACCCTAGGTAAGAAGTCTTTTATTAGTTCTTTAAAAAGGGACATGCCACTAAACTCATGCATTTAACATATATCATACTCTATATTGTCTTATTAGCCCCTTTTGTATTCCATTAACTTAGATTTGTATACACATACGTACTCACCTAATTCCAAACACTTAAGATAATTGTTTTTAAATTGAATCCTCTTATCTTGGTATTAAGAATACCATTAGAATGATAATTACTTATGACTATTATTGTTAAGGAAAATAGACATCCCTTATAGCTTATTCTAGGCCAATTGAATAAAATGTAAATATACAAGCACAAGTAACCTAGACCTATTGATTATGGTCTTAGAATTTGATATTATGATCAATTAGAAGATTTATTAAATGTACAAAATATAAAAAGAAATAATGATACTTAGGTTTGTAATAGAAGATAACACTAAGTTTGAAATAGAATTGAATTTAATATATATATTAAAATTTAGAACAATGAATCTTATATTGCTAGCCATCTCAAAATCAAAGTATTTTGTTAACCGTGCCTAAAGATGAAACTGCAAATAGAGATATATCTGTTACATTTGTATTTGTATTATTTTATTAATAAGCTTTTCTTCTTCACTTTACTCAATGTGTCTTACTTCTATGCTTCTTGATGTCTATGGACAGTTGGACGTATTTGTAAATATCTATGTAGGGTTGTTAGTATGTCACAAAGGATTATGTTCCCTTAGGTTAGCCTTATATAAATGATTGAATAATTGAAAACAACAATCTTTCACCATTAATGGTAAATAGAATGCACAACAACTTTTATTACTTTAATATATATATGAAAAATTAACCAAAAAAATGGAGCAGCAAGGAGAGCGGAGAGCAGGAATCCCAAATTTCAAATCTGGGAATGGCGGATTTTCTGGGGAAGGCAGTCTTTCTGGGGGTGGAATTGGAAATCAAGTAGGTTTCCAAGTGCCTCGAAGTACAAAAGAGGACAAGGAGACAGTCAAATCGGTGGAAGAAAAAGATTCCAAAACTGGGGACCCACACGATAGAGGTAAGGGAAAAAAATGGTCTTCGCTCTTTGGAGTGAAGCCACTGGTAAAATTAGGATTTCCAGAAGTTACAAACATCTCTGATCCAGGTTCAGGGTTGGTTGCTATTTCTGTTTTGGCTGGTTGATCTTACTGTCGCTAGTTTAGCCATGACATTAGTCGGACGATTTGCTAGTTTTAGGCCTAACGTTGATGTTGTTAGGAATTTTATAAGGAGGAAATAGGTTCTCAAGGGTCAAGTGGATGTGGTGGTGTTTACTAGGGGATTTTTTTCCTTTACTTTTAACTCTGAAGAAGATATGAACAAGGCTCTATGTGAAGGCCCATGGATGTTTGACAAGTCAACTTTGGCTCTACAGAAATGGGCTCCCAACCTCCCTCTTGATGAGTCTTTTTTTGTATCGGCGCCTTTGTGGACGCACCTCCTAGGCCTTCTGCTAGATTCTGGAATGAGGAAGTCTTTAAGGGGATAGTGAGCTCTTTTGGAGAACTTCTCTTGATCGACCCAATGACTGTAGCTAAATCAAGGTTAGTCTTTGCTCGCATCTGTGTAAATGTTAATCAAATGATGGACATGCCCCAATCTATTGAGATTATTTCTTAATTAGGGAAATGGACCCAAGTGATTGAATATGAATCACTCCCATTTGCTTGCTTCCATTGTAAAAAATCGGGCCATTGGGAAAAATCTTGTCCAACTTAAGAAGGGTAAGGAAAGCAAGACTAATAGCAGTGTGCAGTAGAAGCAGAAATGGAAAACTAAAGAGAAAAAAGGAGACCCATTAGTAGGGCGTGACCAAGATAAGAAAGTGATGGAGCCAGAAAAGGAGGTGAAGAAGGATGCGAATAGTAATAATGAAAAACCTGCCTGTGCTTGTGTGTGTTCTAATAATCAAATAGAAAGTACTAAAGAAGATGAGCAAAGAAGAGAGTTAAATAATAAAAATGATCCAAAGGACCAAGAGGTTGGATCAGTCAGTCAGGAGAAAGTAGAGGAAAATCCCAATGATGATGTGTCTGCATCATCTTACTTAAAAGCAATTGAGGAAGACTTTAATGAAGCACAAGATTTTAACCTTTCTAATTTTGAGCCTGTGTTGCTTCTTACCAATGGAAGCCCAAAGCCATCCCAATGCAAAACCCAATCACATAGTTTGGAAATGGAAATCCTAGAAGGAAATCTTAGGATTCTTAGCATGAAATAGGGTAAATCAAATAAGGAGGGATCCAATGGAGGTATTGCAACTAGAAGTAAGAATAAGAAAAAGGTAGATGTTGGAAGCCAAAACAAAAAGTAGGGGAGACCATCTCTAAAACATCAACGCGAATAGGAAAGTTGGAAGAACCGTGTTGATGGAACACAATCTTCCATTGAGTCAGCCCTATCTCCAGTTAAAGTATGAAGATAATTTCCTAGAATATAAGAGGGTTGAATGCCCCTCACAAGCAGGATGTGTTACGTAACATTATAAGAGATCATAAATTGGATGTGGTCCTTGTTTAGGAAACCAAGATGTGTAAGATTAAAGTTGAAAATATTAGAATATTTAGAAATAATGGAGTTATAGGATCAATCTCAGAAGGAGCCTCTAGAGGAACTGTGATTTTTTAGAACCAAAAAACTATTAAAGGTAAGGAAATCATCTCTGATTTTAATAGGATTTCTGTGCAGTTTGAGCATATCAAGGATAACTTTGTCTAGGTTTTATCCAATGTTTATGCGCCTAATACCAAATTTGGGAGGGCTAAATATTGGAGAAGCCTTGCTCAAGACAGACTTAATTTTGCTAATCAAAGCTGGATTATCATGGGAGATTTCAATGCTCTGCTTAAAGAGGAAGAGAAGATGGGAAGCTTTCCCTTGCAGCTTGATGGTAAACAAGATCTTATGGATTTGATTAATGATCAAGCTCTTATGGATGCGGATCTCCAAGGGATTAACTATACCTAGACTAATAGAAGAACTGGAGTTGATCTTATTCAAGTTAAGTTAGATAGAACCTCAATTTCTCCTAAGTGGTTATCTAAGTATAGTTGTTCTTTAGCGTTTATTATCAAGATTGGTTCTGATCATTACCCCATTTCTTTCACTGCCAATTCTTTTTTTGTTAAGAGAAATTTCCCTTTTAGATTTGAAAAAGTGTGGTTATCCCATCCTTCCCTGGAAGCTAGTGTTGCTGATTGGTGGAGTTCTGAGGTTGAGGGAACTGCTCTTTTCATAATAGCTAAAAAGCTCAATATTATAAAGGCTAAAATCAAAATCTGGAACAAAGAGATTTTTGGGGATATCTTCAAGAGCAAAATTCAAATAAAATCTGAAATAAAAGATGTTCAAGATAAAATCCAAGAGGATGGGCTTTCTGAAGAGTTGAGATTTGTGGAAAATGGTTTGTTGTCTAAATACCACACTATTATTTCCAATGAAGAGATGTTCTGGAGGCAAAGATCAAGAGCCTTGTACTTGAAGGAAGGTGATAGAAATACCCATTTTTTCCACTTAACTGCTCTTAAGCACAGGGCGGCTAACAGGATATCCAGGTTATCCTGTAATAAAAGGATTTTAACGAAGGATAATGATATAAGAAAGGAAGCTCTGGATTATTTTGGTTCCCTTCTAGGAGAAGTGGATAACCTTGACGCCAGTAACCAAAATCTCCTATTGCAAGCTATTCCTCCCACCTTGACTGAGGAAGACAATAAACATCTGTCCAGAATCCCTTCTAACCAGGAAATCAAAAAGGCGGTGTTCTCTTTTCAAGGAGATAAGTCTCCTAGACCGGATGGTTTTCCTATGTTTTTTTTCCAATCTTTTTGGTATATTGTGGAGACTGACATTTGTAAAGGTGTTAAAGAATTTTTTGGTTCTAGAAGGCTTCTTAAAGAACTGAATGCTACCTTCATTGTCCTTATTCCAAAGATCCCTGGAGCTGATTCTCTTAATAAGTTTAGACCTATTAGTCTCTGCAACTCTGTTTACAAGATTTTGTCTAAAGTTCTTACCTCTAGATTGCTCGATATTCTTCCAAGAATTATCTCAGCCTAGTAGAATGGTTTTGTCCCCAGTAGACAGATTCTAGATTCCATTATTTCAGTTCATGAAAATATTCATTCTCTTAAGGCGGCTAATAATAAGGGTTTCTTTTTGAAGTTAGATACGGCAAAAGCTTATTATAGAGTGAATTGGCAGTTTCTCTTAAGGATTATGAAAGCGTTTGGATTCGGAGAAAAAGTCATTCAACTTTGCTCTCAATTGATGGAAACTTCCTCTTATGTTGTTATTGTCAATGGATCCCCTTCAAGTTTTTTCAAAAGTACAAGAGGTCTTAGACAGGGGGATCCCATTTCTCCTATCTTGTTTACTATTTTAGCTGAAAGTTTGGGTAGATTCATTTTTTTAAATGTGGAAGAAGGCAATGTCAGAGGACAGAAACCTTCTTCCTCCAATCTTACCTGTACTCATGAACAGTTTGTTGATGATTCAATCACTATGGGGGAAGCTACCATTAGGGAAGCTAAAAATATGAAGAACATTTTGAATATTTATGAATCTGCCTCTGGTCAAAAAATTAATTGGGATAAGAGCTCTTTGTTCTTCATCAATACCCCTGTTCAAAGACAATTAAGGATTGAAAGAATTCTTGGCTGTAAAATTGATGAGCTTCCCTCTAGTTATCTAGGGCTTCCCCTTTGTATTAAGCCTTTGGATAATTTTTGGATTAAGTTGGTAGACAGATTCAACTCCAAACTAGCTGGTTGGAAAGGGGCAGTCCTTAGCCAAGCAGGCAAAGTTACTCTGCTCAAAGCTTCTCTCCAAAACCTGCTTGTTTATGCCCTCAGTTTGTTTAAAATTCCTAGAAAGTTTGCGGAAGCAATTGAAAGAATCCAAAAAAAGTTTCTTTGGTCGGGAGTGGAAGTCAAGAATAGAATTCCCCTTATTGCCTGGAATAAAATTTGTTCTCCTAAGGCCTCTGGAGGGCTAGGTTTAAGGAATATTAGTTCTATGAACAATGCCTTATTAGCTAAACAAATTTGGAGAATGAAAGGGGAGGATAGAGAGTGGAATTTAATCTAGAGAAATAAATATCTTCACATGCAACCCTCTAACGAAGAATTTTTAGATAAATCTTTTATTGTTGAAGGTTCTGCAATATGGAATGCAGTTCAATTGGTAAAAAGTTGGGTAGTAGCTGGTAGAATGTGGAATCTGGGAAATGGTAGAAGTATAAGATTTTGGGAAGACAGATGGATAATGGATAAACCTCTGGAGGAAATTCCAATCCTTTATGATTGGAAAGATTGGTACAAAAGAAGGTTTGGGGGTATGGTCAGAGATTACTGGAGAAATGAGAAATGGATTGATTTTAGCTAGTAGAGTCTAGAGTTAAAGTTTCTTGAGTTGGTGCTTTCTTCTAAAAATTTTAGAGACAACAAAGAGGATAGTTTGATTTGGAGGGAAACCTTGGATGGGAAGTATTCTGTGTCCTCAACCGTGGCTATCAAAAATAAAGTTGTGGAAGAAACTCCTATTTGGGCTAAAGTTTGGAACAAAAAGTTAATTGCTAAATTTAATATCTTTTTTTGGATCTTTATCCAAAACAAGGTATTAACTTTGGACAACCTTCAAAAGAGAGGATTTATTTTTCCTAACAGGTGTTCTCTTTGTTGTAGGGAAGAAGAGTCTGCTTGCCATATTCTCCATCAGTGTATCTTCAGCCAGGAAATTTGGAAAATTATTTTAAGTAGGTGGAAGCTGAGTTGGGTCTTTCGGAACTCTCTTGGGGAATCTTGGCAGCAATGGCAATGCTCTAATTCCAACTCAAAGATAGTGGAGCTTTGGAAACTTACCTTCCTGAATGTTATCTGGAAAGAGTGTAATAACAAGATCTTTAGGGATAAAAGTGCCATCCCTGAAGTGGTGGTGGATAAAATTCACAGGAGTATCTTTGAATGCATCAATGGTATTGATGATGGACTAGCTGCTAAAGAAGATTTCAATGACAGGTGGAACCTATCCACTACCAAACCTAGTAAAAAGAAGGGTAGATAAGGTCTTGTTTGGTGTTTTCCACCTCAGGGATGGCTAAAGGCCAACTTTGATGGGGCTTCTAAGGGGAATCCGGGTAAAGCTGGTTATGGGGGCATTGTCAGGAATTTTGCTAGAAGTTGCCTAGTGGCGGATGTTGGTCCTTTGGGGAGTCAAACCAGTCATTTTGCTGAAGCCTCTGCTGCGTTGAACACTCTAATTATAGCTAAGAACCTAAATCATGATAAATTATGGCTTGAGGGAGACTCACTTAATATCATTAAGTGTTGGCAGGGGGAAACCGAGCCATCGTGGTCCATTGAAAACATTATTTTTAAAGCTAGGGAAATCATTGCTAGTTTTAAAGCTATTATCCTTGAACATGCCTTTAGAGAGAAAAATATGGTGGTGGACTATCTAGTGAATCTAGGCGTTAACTCTAATTCTCAAACAATTTGGCACAGGGAATATATTAATATGAGTATTAAAGAGCTCCTTAGAAAGGATAGATTTACGCGGAAAGAAGGACATCATAATCATGATAGTTTATATGAGTAATTTATGCTTTGATGGAAAGGTTATGATTACTTGGTAAAGTGGCAAAATCCCAATCAAATATAATATTACTTCACACGCTTTGTGGGTCATTTTTTTCAAAATCTTGAGAGACAACGGGAAGAAAGTTTCAAGTTTGTAGAAGAACAGAGGTGAAAGTTTGAAATTGAATATGGGAGGAGATTTAAGGAGGGAGGAACCAGACAACACGTCCAAATGGAAGGACATGTCGAAAGTGTGGGCGAAGCTGGAAAAGGGATCTCTTACGAGTTTCGTGGAGAAGCTGGTTGATTACGACAAAGGTAGGGTTTAGCTCACTATCTCCAAAATCTCTAAAAATTGGTGCAATGGGTCCTTTAAAATCTATGGTGTTAGGTTCAAATTGGACATGGGCCTCATTGTGACTATGACAGGTATGCCCCACTCAGGGCTTAATTTCTTTAGAGATCTCAAGGTTTCCAATAATGTGGTAAATTTGTTCCCACATAAGGAAAAGGAGAGGGCTAAAATTGGAAAAGCCACAGGGTTTATTACGAAGTCTCCGACATCAAGAAAATCTGGGGCTGGGTTTTGAATGCCATAATGGAATATATAATTGTTGAGGGTCATTTTTCCAGGGCCCACACTTATCAATTTGTGTTATTAAACTACTTTAGACATGAGAAATGGGTATCCCTGCCCTACTATCTCTTCAGGTCCCTTTCTAGGTCTCCCAATAAACACAACAAGAATCCCTCAAATCCGGTGCTCCATTGTGGGCTTTTGCTGCTCATTTATGAGCATTGTAAAACCCTTGCCATGCTGGAAAACAAGAGGTTATCTGCTTCTCCAGGGAAAGACAAGAGAATGTTGGAGGAAGGGGAACCTAGCAAGGAGGAGGCTACCTCTAGGAAAAAAAAGCAAGAGTGCCATTGAGATGAAAGTCCATGAAGATAAAAATGACATAGAGGAAAGTGGAAAAGAGGGTAGTGAAATGGAAATGGATGAGTCAGAGGGGGAGGACAGCTGGAAAGATGAGGATGTGGGTGCAGAGCATGAAGAAGATGAGAACGAGTCCGACAATGATAGCCCAATTCATAGTGCTAGCCCTGGCAACAACAACATCCAACCTATGGTGGATGTGGATGACAAGGATAATAAGGAAAAAGATTTGAATTATGAGAGGGAGAAGAACAAGGAACCTGAGAAGGATATGGCAAAGGATAGTTTGAGTGAGGATAAGGAAAGTGTTGGAGATGGGTTATTCTTGGATAACCTAAAAAAACTCACTGAGGCAAGATTGGGTTATGACAAATGGACATATGAACTTTTGAAGAACTTGGAGAAAAATGGGAAATAGATGGATGAGAAAAGGAAGGAAGATGACAGGGCTCAGAAGAAATGGAAGAAGGAAATGGAGGAGAAAGTTAATAAAATGGCTACTCAGATTAACTTGCTAGAAGAAGGGAAAGTGGTGATGAAAAACCTGCTGGGTATTATCCCGAATATCTTGTCTGTTGTCACAAAAAACCTTGAGGATATTTCTAAGGTCCTTGATAATTCTAGCTCTCCCAAACCGATGGTGGACCTCGACATGGATGAAGATGCTATCGAGATTGGAAGTGGTGAAGCTACACCGGGTGGAGCTGGAAAGAGAACCAGAGCGAGTGTTAAGAAAGTTGCTGTTGTGTCTGCTAAGGAGATCCCTAATCTTAAGGAAAATATCAAAGACTTGTATGGGATTAGCAATAACTTGGCTAATGCCCTGAAAAAATATTAATTGGTTCCTCTTGTCAGGTCTGGTCGGATTTTGCTGGTTTTTTGGGGGCTTTAGCTAGTTTTCTATAGTTATTTTGCTGGTTTTTCTTGGGTTTGTTCCTCCTAGTTGCTTAATGCTTTTATCTTGTAAGGTCCTTCTGTAAAGGGTTTCGGGGTCCCTTCAAAACCTGTTTTTACCTTAATCAAAAACAATCTTTCGCCATGCATATACTCTAATGATGGTAGTGCAAAATAAAATTCATTTTAGTGTACCAATTGAAGTGTGAAAATATAAATATTATTCCTTGATGCTTTGATGATTAGGAGATCCCTTCACATGTTAAATAATCGTATTAAGTGTTTGTAAATAGAAGGATGTAGTAGTATTTTATGTAAGCTTATCAGTTTAGTCAACTTTATGTAGGAAGAACGAGTTAGTTAAATTGAAATCTAAAATAAAAGCAAGATGGGTTTGTGATTGTGAGGACATCTTATGACTGTGAACTAGTCCCAAAATATGAATGGGGTCAGTTCACAACTAATACCATGTGCATAGAAGTATGTGTATGTATAGGTGTAATAAATAAGCAAGTAGAACAAATGTATGAAGATGTGTAAACATATGAATGCAATATATAGTAAGTGTATATGAACGTGTGATAAATAAATAGATGATATATGACAAATGATCCAATATTACACAAAATTATATTATTTATCAAAATACTCTCCACAAAAGAAATACAAAATTAAACGAAATAACATTATTATAAAAAAATTATTATTATATTTATATTAAAGATAATTTTAATTTTAATTGAAAAACCATAATTCAAAATTGCAACATTGTGTTCATCTCTCACTAGCCCAACATAGTAAGCACTTTATGAATATAATAATATAATAATATAATAATAAAACAAAAGATAAAAAAAAAAATACATGAACTAGACAAGATTTTGACTACACTGTTTTAGTGCATATAATAAGTAATGCATTATTTTACTTCAATTTTCTAATGCTTGGCTTGATTGATTACACCAATATTTGTAGTGATAGGTTGGGAAAAACATTAAATAATAAAAAAATTTCAAATAACAATAAAAATAAAATAATAATAATAAAATACTAATAATTGATTGAAATAACTAGGAAAGTTTATGGGTAAAGGTAACCCACGGTCCCTCCTAATTTGGCTTTTCGTACACGGCAAGCAAAGAATTAATAATTTATTTAGTTGGGTTTGATTTTTAAAATAATATAAAGGTGTCCCCAAGATTTGATATGAAATTATTCTTTATTATTATTAGTAACTAACGTTTATCTCACATTGTACTTTTATGTATGGACAGTTGTATATATTAAACAAATAATTCAGTTTAATTAATGCTATTATTATTAGATGGCCATACATATTATTATGGAGGTGTTTATATTGAATATATTATTTTATGTGTACGAGGGAGTGTAATGATATGAACATATTAATAAAATAAAAAAGAAAAATAAAATAATTGAAAAGTTGATATATGAAAATAATATCATAGATTATTAAAATTAAAAAAAAAGAAATCTCTCAAAACATTATAAAAATTGTAAAGCAAAGAAAATGAGCATACAAAATTCAAGAAGTAAAAATCAAAGTAAAATAATAAATATAAAAAAAAAAATTAGAATCCAAATTTTTGAATTTAAATATTATGAATAACAATAAGAAAGTAAAATTAATGTTAAATATTATAAAAAATAATTAAAAATAATATTAAGGTTATTATTTTTTATTCTTTTTATTTTTCAACTTGAAAATAAAATTAGACTATTTTTGTTTTTTTTCACTTGTTTTTTTCTAACATGAATATTTCTTTTATCCTTTTAAAAATATAAAATGATGAGTTATTTCTTTATAATTATTTTTAAATTTAATATTAATTTTTTTTTCTTGAATACGCATTTTAATGATTTAACAAAACTATACACAATGTTTACAATATAATCAAAACATTATAAATGCTAATCATAATAGTTTAATATTAAAAAAAATAGAATTTTGTTTATTAATTTTTTAGAGTAATTTAATGGCATAAATATCTTATATACATCTATCTAAAAAACAAAAACATATTGTGCCTAATGAGAATAGATAGACATCTTAAAGACTAATATCTCAACCTATTTTAGATAGATGTATCTAAGATATCTATACTAGTGTTTACTATTATTAATGTTAAGCGATGTTTTTGATATTAAAAGCAACAAAAAATGAGGGGGCTGACCCATAGGAACAATTAGAAGGCCAGTGGCAGAACCACTATCCGCAGATAATCAGCAGAGTTACAGCCTTTTGCCTCTATCAAAAACAAAAATCATTCTACGAGAATTTATCAGAGTTAAAGCATTACTAATCACAGTTTTAGCCATTTGCCACGTAGGGCAATAAACAAAGAAATATAAACAAAACCATAAACTGACCCTATCCACCCAACGACTACTAGACATAGACAAAAAACCAGTAATCCTCCACATGTAGAAAATTATTTCTTTTTCCCATGGCTCTTCTTGAGGAGCAGCTTTCTAGCCCATTCCTTAGTGAGGAATTCCTTACTAGCATACTTTCATTGAACAATTACCATTTTTAATTCAAGCTATTAATACTCAAATTTGTAATGAAAACAATCTATAGCATTAATAGTGTAAGATTCAAAAGATTTATAAAATCTATATACATGCATTACTTATTCCCAATCACCATACTACTAGCAAAAATGGAAACAAATTCAACTTCATGCAAATATATGTCCCTTTAGCAATTCAAAAACAAAAAGCAATAAGAAAAATACCACATCACATGGAAGAGAAAAAACTAGAATTGTAGAAGCAACTTGTTTTATATTGATTTCTCTTCAAAATAAGAATTACATTGTCCATATCAACTTCACTACATCTCTCAATTCAACATCTCTTAGAATACCTCTAGGCTATGCTTCATGAATATGTATATGAGATAATTATTGGTGTCGTAACTCCATTTAGCTATTACTATAGGGAGTACATGCACCCTAGTTAGGGCCCATTTGAGGTAAGATGCTACTTAGTAGGGTTTTTTAGTATTTCTACGATTTAGTTTGATAAATAATTTTCACAGTTTCATTCTTTTAGATTCCTACATAGAATTGCATCATTAGATAGAGTAGTATTGACTTCTCATTTTCTTTTCATTTATATAGTTGATGATTGCTCTTATATGTAACTACTCTTTAATATATGGTTGTAATTTTAATACTTTAGTAGGATTATATTTCCTTAAAATAAAAGTTTAATAAAGTTAATTGATTCTTATAATTCAATATGACCTAGGCATCTCATAGTGTACAAATATTACTGACTCCATCTAAAGTTTATGAACTTAGTTGATAATTTAATGTACCCTATGATCAATTAATGGTTTCTTAACATTGGATGGCCTAATCTATAAGTTGCAATGCAATCTACTTAACCTAAATTATTAATTAATATAGAGGACCATACATTTTTGGTGTTGTTTCTTAGGATGGTGTCAAACTATGAGAATATATGGGGTTTTCAAAATAATTTCATGTTTAAATGGGAATTTTTTAGTATCTAGGATTGTTAAATCTTGATTTGACATGAGATTGTCTACTAACAATGTTCAAGTAAGTTGGATAGTGGACTATACTTGTTGCATGCAAAGATAAAGGGATCAATTTGAAAGGTTCCTTCATAAAATTTTCATCAATGTAACAAATCCAACCACTATGGCAAAAATATATCTATAGCGTTCTAGAATTGCACCCCTTTGCAATTTTGACTGCATTGGGTCCTTACCTTAGCATTTGCACCCCTTGGCCTGCTTGGGACATGATTATTCTCATGCCCCTTCCACATTGCATATGTTGGCATTCATTTGGCACTTGAACCTTGCCCCAAAATAGGGTAGGACCAGGGCATGGCGCTCTGCCTCATTTCTGGGCCCCTTTCAACCCTTTTTCACATTTCAAGTGTGATCGAGATTCCCCTCTTTGTGTCGGCTCATGTCAGTAAATTATTCAATTTTATCAATAGGCAAGTATATAAAGAGGATTTCCCCTCTCATTTGATCAATCACAAGCATCCATCAATTAGAAAGAGAACACACACGACATCAAGCAATCAAGCATTCAAGCGCAATTGAGCATTTTCAGTCTTCCTTGAAGCCTTGGAGCACCAATAAAGTCAAGATTAAAGCATTGAAGTGGAGATCTACATCCTATTTCATGAAACCCTAATTCCATGTGGAGGCAAGCAAAACTTCACAAGGAGGTATAATCATTCAATTTTTAGTCATAATTCAACGTCTCCCTCAAAAGGAGACCCTTTCCTTTCAATCATCTCAATTACATCTATTTCAATTTCATGGTTAATTCTAAAACTGGGGTTTGACCTAAGGCAAACCCCTATTCCCAACCTATTTCCCTTTCATTATGTGTGTAGGAAACAAGTACAGAGTTGTACTTCTCAAAATAATCTTTATTCACAAAGATGAATCAACCCTTTTCAATGAGCAACAAGTTCGAATGATCGTGGTGCCGCGTTTTGGTCCCTGATAACTCAATGATGAATAGATAGTACCAAACTGGTACTGAGAGGGGGGGTGAATCAGTACAGACAAAAACACAATCCTAAACCGGTTTGTCAGCAGACACTATGATTTGACAGACAAATAATAACATCGGTCTTAAACAGAGTACAACTAGCATAACCCAGAATAACCGAGACAAGCATAAACCGGTTGACACTTATCTTTTCATACAATCCAATACTTCATTTCCATTTCATCCTAGTGCATGAATAGGTAATCTATCATCAAAGATATATAAACAGCTAGATTAACATGATTTACCTTCAGACACAAATCACTTAAACTATCACATGAATAACACCACACATGACACACAGATTTTGCACATGGAAACCCAACTGGGAAAAACCACGATGGGGATGAATACCCACAAGCTATTTTTGAACTCTTTAGAAGTCTGCTCTATTAGGAGCCTTGTCTGGTTAAAGACTGATACAATAGGTTCTGTTAGGAACCGATCCTGTTAGGGATCACCCGGTTAAGGGATGGCTAGAATACCCGATTAAGGGTTAAACCCTGTTAAAGGTTACCTTGTTAGAGGATTTCAAGAACTCAATGGTTTTGAGTCACCCTGTTAAAGGATTTACAATAAGCCGATTAAAGCTACCCTGTTAAGGGATTTCCTAACTGTTGAAGTGGTTAGAGATCAACAGGTATTACAATGATCTGGTAACAACACTCAATGCCAATGCAGATCCACTTTAGCTCCTCTTTACCTTCTGCACTCACACTCTGTAGGTATCACTTCTCTCTTTTGGTCTAGCAAGAATCACGTATCTCTTCACTTGGATACTCACACACAACTTTTTCCAACAACCTTAGAAAGAAACACAACATTGACCTTATAGGAAACAGATAGGTCAGTAGCATAAACCCTAAACCCTAAACCTGTTAGGTTGAGCAATTCAAACGGTTCAATCCTGATCGTTGAACACATTGCATTAAATGCAATAGTCTTGAACCAATCTCAAGACGTTCTCCATCATTCATTTTCCACCGATTTCATGGCGACTGATAACCCATCACACGTTATCACCGTTTACAGACTTCGCACATTCCCGAGTTAGATAGGGACAATCTCCTTCATGCAAGATCCTTCACGTGCACAAGGTTGTCGTGGCAACATGATCTGTTCTTCGTTACAATGCTAACTCATCACACAAAGTCACTGATTGAGTCACACAGGCTTGAAGCTTATCAACTGGAAACCCTGAGACTACCAACTGAAAACCCTGAGACTACCAACTGGTAGTCATACAAAGCTTCCATGTACCGGTTCCCATATCAACATGCCGGTTCACCTTGAATAGACACACTGCTTCGCTTTGGCACATATACCGGTTCACGATGTTATACCGGTTCTCCCTTCTTCAGCATATTGACATCAATGACAACATACAATGTCATCATGTCCTCATACCGGTTCACATAATGCCAACAATCTCCCCCTTTCGGATTGATGGCAATATACAAAGATATCTCTCCGCTTCACATCTTCTCCCCCAATTTCTGTAGATATCTTCTCTACTTCACTTCTTCTCCCCCTTTGACAACAATGCCAAAGTGGAGGCACAAGCTTCCTTGGTCCATTATGCTGCTCCCCCTGAGGAGTAGCATCCTTCAACACATCAATCCTAAAGAAAAATTTGACTATGCAATACTTGATTGATGTGGAGCATATACCTTTAGTTTACCTCCTGAAGGGACAACACCCCTAATTCGCCTCTTGAGTATATAAATGTAGCCTTTGGGAGAGGCTTGGTGAATATGTCTGCTAAGTGCTCCTTATTGGAAACATGTTCCAGTGCAATCTCTTTGTTCTGAACCTTTTCCCTGAAGAAATGATACTTAAGCTCAAAGTGCTTGTTTCTAGAATGTAAAACCAGATTCTTGGAGATGTTAATTGCACTAGTATTGTCAGAGAATATACTTACCGGTTCATATACAGGAACTTTGAAGCCATTTAATACATGCTTCATCCAAATTGTCTGAGTGCAGTTCATGAAAGCTGCAACATACTCTGCTTCTGCTGTAGACTGAGAGATACAACCCTGCTTCTTAATCATCCATGAGACCAGTCTACCACTGAGAAAGAATGCACCACTGGTTGTGCTCTTCTGGTCGTCCACATTACCTGCCCAATTAGCATCTGTGAATACTTTCAGGTTGAAATCCTTGCTAAATGGATACCACAATCCATAATCAATAGTTCCCTTCAGATACCTAAGAATCTGCTTGACTGCAACCAAGTGGGATTCTCTTGGACTTTTCTGGAACCTTGCAGTAATGCCAACTGCATGTGCAATATCTGGTCTGCTATGCACTACATAATGCAACTTACCAATCATTGATCGGCACTCCTTCTCATCAACCAATGCTGAGTCATCTTCTTTGGATAGTTTAAAACCAGTCACCATCGGTGTACCAACCAGTTTGCTATGTTCTCTTGTTCTCTCAAATCCAATCTTCACAAGATGGGAGTGTAGGTGTTCATACCATGCTCTAGGTGTCTGCTTAAGACCATATAAGGCTTTATGTAGCCTACACACCATGTCACTGTCTTCAGATAGGGCAAACCCATCTGGTTGCTCTATATACACCTCCTCTTCAAGTACACCAATTAGGAATGCAAATTTTACATTCATTTGATATACTTTGAATCCTTTAAAAGTTGCATATGCAAGAAGCATATGAACTCCTTCCAATCTAGCTATAGGAGAAAAGGTTTCTCCATAGTCTTCTCCTTCTTCTTGAGCATATCCTTTACACACTAGTCTGGCTTTGTTTCTAATCACTGTGCCATCCTCATTCAGCTTATTTCTGAAAACCCATTTGGTACCAATCACATTTTTATGCTCCAGTCTGGGTACCAAAGACCATGTACCATTTCTCTCTATCTGGTCAAGTTCCTCTTCCATTGCCTTGAACCAGTCTTCATCTTTATGTGCCTCTTTGATTGATTTAGGCTCAAATTCAGAGATCATACATGAGTTTTCTTTGACCTTTCTTCTTGTAAGGATTCCTACATCCTTATCTCCTATGATTTGCTTAGGATTGTGATTTAGCTTGACATACCGAGGAATGGTCTTGATAGATTCCTCTTGCTTTTCTTCTTCATACTCATCTCCATTAGTATCAGCATCTACATCTACCGGTGTAGGAACACTACTACTAGTACTTGGTTGACTGGCAACTGATTCCCAGAAGGTTACAACCGGTTCATTTACCGCTTGCTTATTGCTAGTTTCCTCAGTTTTCTCAGAGGCTTCATCAACTCTTACATTGATGCTTTCCATAATTCTCTGAGTCCTATTATTGAAACACTTGAGAGCCTTGCTCTTGGTGGAATACCCTAGGAATATTCCCTCATCACATTTCGCATCAAATTTGCTCTAGTGTTTGCTCCTCTTAATGTAACATTTGCTACCAAACACTCTAAAGTAGCTAACCATAGGTGTCTTACCTATCCAATACTCATAAGGAGTTTTATCCTTACCTTTTTTGATGGGTACCCGGTTCATTGTGTAGACTGCAGTGCTCACCGCTTCTCTCCAAAAGGTGTGAGCTACCTTTCCTTGAATCAGCATAGTTCTAGCTACTTCAACCATAGTCTGGTTATTTCTCTCTGCTAGGCCATTCTGCTGTGGAGTCCGAGGGGTAGATAGTTGCCTCTTTATGCCATGTTCTTCACAGTACTTGTTGAATTCACCGGAAGTGAATTCCCCTCCTTGATTAGTTCTCAGGCACTTGATCCTTTTACCGCTTTCCTTCTCCACTAATGCTCTGAAAGCTTTCAACTTTCCAAAAGCTTCAGACTTATCTTTCAAGAATGTGACCCACATCATTCTTGAGCAGTCATCAGTGAGAATCATGAAGTACCTATCACCCTGCACACTCCTAGTTTTCATAGGACCACACAAATCAGTATGCACAAGATCAAGCAAATTGTCAGCAGTGAAAGGTTTACCTTAAAAGGTTGAGGAAGACATTTTCCCTAGTTGACACTCTCTGCACAAGGTATTTTCTAGTTTGCTCAGCACCGACAACCCTCTAATTGCCTTGATCTTACTGGCCTTCACAATGTTATCAAAGTTTACATGGCAAAGTCTCCTATGCCATATCCAGCTATCATCAAATTTAGCCATAAAACATGTACTTATATTTGCATTCAGCTAAAATAGGTTACCTTTGGTCTGCATGCCAGTAGCCACCAATTCACCATTCTTTCCTTTGATTTTGCACACTCAATTCTTGAATTCCAGAGTGAGACCACTATCATTCAACTGGGCAACACTTAGAAGGTTGTGTCTTAGACCATCAACCCAATACACATTATCAGCACTACTCTTTCCATTCAGAGAGATGGACCCTCTGCCTTTGACCATACATGGTGCATCATTACCAAAGCGAACCACACCACCATCATACTCTTCCAAGGATAGAAACTTGCTCTGGTCACCAGTCATATGGTGAGAACAACCATTGTCAATAATCCACTCATTGGAATTATCAAAGTGGGAGACAAGAGCCTTCTTGTCTAACAGATCCTCCTTGATAGTAACAAACACAATATCTTCATTTTCTTCATCTTCTAACTCCTCATCTGTGACACCTTCATCAACTGCCACAAAACAGTTTCTTCGATTTCCTCCTTTGAATTTCTTGAACCTTTCCGGTTTGTCCTTGTTGTCACCATTAGGATAATTTATAGCAATATGTCCTATCTGGTTACAAGAAAAGCATTTCAAAGGGAGCTTACCTCTATATTTACCGGTTCCTTTAGGAAGTTCCCTGGCAAGAAGAGCTTCAAATGCCATCAGAATCTCCTCATCATCCATTTCTCTGCTTTGTCTCAGTTCACCACTAGTGCTAGCTTCTTTTCCTTTTCTGGATGGTACAACAGAAGCTTTAAAAGCTAATTCAGTCTTTTGAACACTGCCATCAAAACTATTTAGCTCATAGGTTGTTAACTTTGCAATGATGGAGTCTAGGGATACCTTGGTCTTGTCTATTGATCTCAACTCCTAAATAGCAGCAACCCTTATTGCATAGACTGGTAATAAGGATCTCAGGACTTTGCTTACCACGGTGGAATCTTCCATTTTACCACTTGCACTCTTGATATCTCCGACAACAGTTTTGATTCTTATTCCATACTGTTGAATGGTCTCACCTTCAACCATCTGCATGTCTTCAAACTTCCCTCTAAGGCTTTCTTCCTTAGATTGTTTTACATGCTCATCACCACCATAGATATTTTCAAGAGTATCCCATACTTCTTTGGGATTTACTTTATCTTGGAAATCAATAAACTCAATGTCAGATAAACTGCTAATTAGGGCTTCCATGACTTGCCCATTCTCCTGCATCTCTCTCTTTTGGTCATCGGTGAGAGTACCGGTAGGGGCAACATAAGCATTCTCAACATAGCTGCAGTGTTGAGCACCCATGCTTCTGAGGTATATCTTCATTCTGTCTTTCCATATACTGAAATTATCTCTACTGAAATTGGGACCTTCCCTCTTCATCATTAGACTGGGATCTTTTCCTCAAGCGGTTAAGCTTATAACACAGAGGACCTAGAGGACGTTGTGATACCAATTGATAACTCAATGATGAACGCATAGTACCAAACCGGTACTGAGAGGGGATGGGGTGAATCAGTACAAACAAAAACACCATCCTAAACCGGTTTTTTCAGTAGACACTGTGCTTTGCAGACAAACAGTAACACTGGTCTTAAACAGAATACAACCAACAAAACCCAGAATAACTGAGACAAGCATAAACCTGTTGACACTTATCTTTTCATACAATCTAATACTTCATTTCCATTTCATCCTAGTGCATAAACAGCTAGATTAACATGATTTACCTTCAGACACAAATCACTTAAACCATCACATGAATAACACCACACATGACACACAAATTTTTTACGTGGAAACCCAACTGGGAAAAACCACGGTGGGGATGAGTACCCACAAGCTGTTTTTGAACTCTTTAGAAGTCCACTCTGTTAGGAGCCTTGTTTGGTTAAAGACTAATACAATAGGTTATGTTAGGAACCGATCCTGTTAGGGATCACCCGGTTAAGGGATTGCTAGAATACCCAGTTAAGGGTTAAACTCTGTTAAAGGTTACCTTGTTAGAGGATTTCAAGAACTCAATGGTTTTGAGTCACCCTATTAAAGGATTTACAGTAAGCCGGTTAAAGCTACCCTGTTAAGGGATTTCCCAACTGTTGAATTGATTAGAGATCAACAGGTATTACAATGATCTGGTAACAACACTCAATGCCAATGCAGATCTGCTTTAGCTCCTCTTCACCTTCTGCACTCACACTCTGTAGGTATCACTTCTCTCTTTTGGTCTAGCAAGAATCGCGTATCTCTTCACTTGGATACTCATACACAACTTTTGCCAACAACCTCAGAAAGAAACACAACATCGACCTTATAAGAAACAGATAGGTTGGTAGCATAAACCCTAAACCCTAAACCTGTTAGGTTGAGCAATTCAAACGGTTCAATCCTGATCGTTGAGCACATTGCATTAAATGCAACAGTCTTGAACCAATCTCAAGATGTTCTCCATCATTCATTTTCCACTGATTTTCATGGCGGCTGATAACCCATCACGTGTTATCACCGTTTACAGACTTCACATATTCCTGAGGTAGATAGGGACAATCTCCTTCATGCAAGATCCTTCATGTGCACAAGGCTGTCATGGCAACACGATCTGTTCTTCATTACAATGCTAACTCATCACACAAAGTCATCAATTGAGTCACACGGGCTTGAAGCTTATCAACCGAAAACCCTGAGACTACCAACCGGAAACCATGAGACTACCAACTGGAAACCCTAAGACTACCAACCAGTAGTCATACAAAGCTTCCATGTACCAATTCCCATATCAACATGCCGGTTCACCTTGAACAGACACACCGCTTCACTTTGGCACATATACCGATTCACAATGTTATATCGGTTCTCCCTTCTTCAACATATTGACATCAATGACAACATACAATGTCATCATATCCTCATACTGGTTCACATAATGCCAACAGTCCCAACTTCTTAAGATCTTTTTTGAGCATCAGATCCAACTCAGCTTATAATTTCCAATTCCAAGTGCCTAGCTCAATCCCACATCTATAGCTCGCTATTTTCTTAGTTTTACCTTCATTTTTTAGCACTTTGCCTTAAATCAACATTTCAACTTACAAAAGAGAGGAAAAACCCACAACAATTAATCAATCCATTAAGAATTCGATCCTTAATCTAATTTGTGATTGAATCTAGTAGATTCCCTTCCCTCTTTTCAATGTAATGGGTTTTTAAGAAAAATTGATTGGTGATTTCTCCCTTCTATGTTGCAAATTGCCAAATCCAATTTTCACCATTACAATATCAAGCTTATTAATCACCATCATCAACTTCTCTGTCCCATTCTATCTCTAGTTATTCATTTTGAACTTCCCCATCATCCAATGGATCCCGTCCCACCATGAGAGATTTATTCTCATTTTGAATTTTTTCCTTCTTGTTTTTCATGTAATTTTGGTGTTCTCTTGTGTTAATGCATGTTTGTTCTTATCACTAATCATAGTTTATTTAATGATAATTTGAGATGTGGTAATGGTTATAATGATGCAATAGGATTTGGAGTTAACTTTGGTATATACTAATTCAGCCCCCCTCTTAGTATATTTGTGTGTATGATAGGGGTAATCCTTTTTCCCTATATTCTTTGCAACATAAGCATCAATAGTTGCTACTATTTTATCCTTATCCTTTGATGGTATTTGTAATGGTGGGAAAATGGTGAATGATAGATCAAGAGGAAAACTACCCTTTCCCTCGAAGAGAGATGAGAGTCTCACTATTGATTACCCTTCAAACACTTTTCACCATGTTACATTAGGAAGAGGAGAGGATAATTCACTAGATTCAATCTCTCCACACGAAGATGGTAGATTGAATTCTGAATGAATTGGGAATGATAAGTTGATCCCCTCTTCCTTGTTTGAAATGGAAAAGAATTTATTGAATTATATAATGCAAAAGTGACGAAGAACTGATTGTAACTTGAGATTGGAATAGGAGATGAAGCTATGCACCTAGATATGGTAGTAATATGTCAAGATGAAGTCATCCTGCGAATTTGAGGAAAAGTTACCCAGACCATGGTGGGAATGTACATGGTCCTCCAAAAAATCCACGAAATGAAAAGGGTTTTTCCGCCTCTGCAAATGGAGCCTGAATTCGAAAGTACAGCTGCACACTTGCAACCTACACACATAAAAGAAAGGAAAATGGGTTGGGATTGGGGGTTTGCCTTTAGGTCAAACCCCAATTTTGGAATTAACTAAATAATGAAAGAAAGTACTTGCAAGTAGCTATAAATGAAAGATTGAACTGTAAATCACCTCAAGGGAGGTTGTGATAGCAATGTTGATAGAAATGATTGTGTGGAATTGAATGTTGAAATCAATCTCCTCTTCAATGGTTGAATCCTTGACTTGAATGCAACACCTAGCCTTGAAGGGAGACTTGAGATGCTCAATGCTGGAAAACAATGCTTGAATGCTTGAATGCTCTTGAATGCTTGATCTCATGTAAAATTCCCACTCATCCAACTTATGCAAATGAGAGGACAAATTCCCCTTAAATACATGATAGTGGATTTGATTTTCATCATAGGTCGACATTGGGGGATTTTACCACCTGATGCACAACCAACAATGCAACCTTAGGAAGGATCCTGCCCCAAAATAGGGCAGGGGTAGGGGCGCCATAACCTTGTCCTAGAAGGAAAAGGGTGCCACTCCCCTTTACATGGGGGGACAGTGGTGCCACACCCCTATCCTACCCCTTTCTCTAGGGTAGAGTGCGGACGGGGTGATGCAGAGGCCAAGGAAGAAGTTATTTCTGAGGGCTGAGCAATCTTCGGTCTCTGATTAGGCTAGAGGATTCGAACTCACGTGTGTGAGGACCCTAATGTAGTAAAAAATTGCTAGGGTTGCACTTTTATGACACTACATCTAGCCCCTATGTTAGTGGGAGTATAAGCATATGCCAATACTGTCGGTAAAGTACAAGGAAATAAGATTGAAAGACTTTTACCACATCAAGGAGGCAAGATGTGCCAAGCCCCCAGTGGACTTAGGATCTTACGACTTCGATTCACAAAGTAAAAGGGAAGATTGAGAAGGGGAGAATCATGACTGCAAGTAGTAAAGTTCCCTTCACTATGAGTCATGAAAGCAAGGATACCAAAGATTACAAAGCAAAACAAGGTTCACTAAGTAATTCTAAGTATCACAAGAAGGAAAATATGAGTGGAGTGTATGCCCCCACATTAAAGTGACTGCACATGCCTTATCGGGAGAAATTTATTTAAGGTAGGATATGCCAAAGAGAGAGAAGAAAGGGAGCACGTTATCGCAAGGATTTAGCCCCTAACCGAGGAAAAAACCCAAGGATAATGAACACAAAATATGAGGTAGTGTCGCTTTCCTCAAGGTCAGTATGTTGTATGATAACTCATGTATATCATATATGTATATGCATATAATAATTGTCATTCCCCAAAGAAGGACACTACCTTAAAAGAAAGGGAAGAGAGGATGTCTTTTGAGTCAACATGAAAGAGACCAAAAAAAGATCTCAATGCTTTGCATCATCCCCAAGTAGACATTAAGGAAACAATAGAAGAACAAGGATACATATAGAAGAATGGTCATAAAAGAGCAAGAAAGGAGGGAGAGAGAAGATCAAAAATGCTAATATTGCTAATCTAGCACAATATCCACCTCCCGATCTTGCTAATAACTATTTCAGGAAGGCGAGAAACACGCCAGAGGAGTGACATCGAGCACAACAGATGGAGCTATCACAAGATCCAAACAAGGACTATGCTCATGTTGTAAGTCGCTTTGTTCGATTCTAGGAGCTAGGATTAAGGTTTGTGAAAAATAATCCAATAAATGCTTGTCCACATCAACATACTTATACTCACTATCAGAAGCATTGGGAGTTGTATTGCCATTATGAATAATATTTTCACCCATTTCCTCATCAAAGTTTAGAGAAAGAGGAGCAAGAACACGAATAGAAGTAAAACCATCACATGTTTTATGCAACTTATGATTTGGAGATGTAGGTTGAACATCTTGCTTAGGAGAAAAGGTAATCATGTGAACTGTCAGAGTTTGAGGAGATTAAGTATTTTGAGGGATAGCTTCACAAGCTCGAACACGATGTCTTCATCAGCATTCTCTCACAAACCGACTCTGTCAAGTTTTAGTGGAAGGATGAGAAGGAGGAGGAACACTTGAAAAAGTAGGAATGTTTCTCTCCTTGATAGTGGAAGGTTTAGGTTGAGGTCTTTTTGGTTGAATAATAGGAGAAGCATACCTCTTCTCTTAGTAAGAGGGAGGAGGTGGAACTACGCTATAGAAAGGAGGAATATTAGGTGTAGGAAGGAGATCGGGTCCATCATGAGGAGGAGGTATAGGTCTAACCTTAGGACTACTATTATTGTTCTCCTTAAGAGAAGGTAAAGTCACATCCATAGGTATAGGTGGAAAATCTTCCTTAGGAGGGAGATTAGTTCTATTCGTAAGGGGAAGAACCTTATCTTGAAGAATAATAGGAATGTCAAGTGTTGGGGATCTAGGTTGACTTAAGGATAAGATCATGTCATTCTTCCATTTTCTATAAGATTGAAAAAGAGAATCGCTCCTTGATGGAAGAGATTGAAATTGTTTAGGCCAAAAGAGATCAATAGGAACACCAGGCCTTCTTTCGGATGGACGAAATAAGCTATGGTTCATGGTTATGATTTCTCCATTGTGAGGAAATTTCAAACACTTGTGGATTGGAGAAGAAATAGCCTTCATGGAAGATAGCCAAGGATAGCCCAACTTCACACGAAATTGCTCTGAAGATGGTATGATAACAAAGTCAACATCCATGGTTTTAGCATGAACTTCAACAAGAAGGGTGACAGAGTCAATGGTAGGATAAGAGAAGCCATCAAATAACTTCACAACCACATTAGAAACCTCATATAGTGGTTTATGCAATCGTATATTGAAAAGACACTCTTCAATTATGACATTAACCATGCAAGAGGGATCAATTAGGGCACCACAACAAGGGATATCCTTAACCTTCACAACTATGTATAAAGGGCCATCAGGTGCTCTAATGGTCTTTCTAGGGTCAAATTTAATACAAGGGTCCTTAGGCAAACCGTATGTTTCTACCATATTAACCAAGTTTGGAGCCATAGAGGTGAATTCTTCAGAAGAGAGAGAATTAGGCACAATCTCAATAACGTTAGAGGTATGAGAAGGCAAGGGATAAGTGAAAATCTTAAGATTTTGATTAGGAGGAGCTACTGATTTATTCCCTTTATCATTCACACCTACCACAGATACAATATTATTATCAATCAAGTCTTGAATCTTATTTTTCAATGCAAAGCATGTCTTAGTATTATGACCAGGTTGATGATGAAATTGGCAAAAAGAATTGCTCTCAAAATAAGGGGATGCAAGTTTAGAAGGATCAATTTGTTTTATAGGAGGAAGTATGGTAACATTTATGTGCAACAACTGAGACATAATACTATGTAAAGATTCATTCAAAGAGGTAAATTTCTTTCTCTTTGGATTTTTTTTGAAATAGAAGGCACACCTGTTGTAGCATTCACATTGTGGTTGTTGATTGGAACATTGAATTTGATGAAGCTTTTTGTTGGTTTGAACTTCACAAATGGTTATTGAACACTCTCCCCCTTATCACTTGGAGCCATAGGAGTGGATTTATCCATTTGACTCACAACTAGTTGATAATTGTGGAGTGTTGCACACAACTGCAGAAAGGAAGTAAACTTAGACAAAAGAAGTTTTTCCCTGATATCTTTTTGTAAATTAGAAATGAATTTTTTTTTAATATTATTATCAGGTACATGAAAAGAAATTTGAGCATACAAATTCTTATATCCTACCAATGAAATCAATCACTTTTTCTTTAACACCTTGTTTACAATGCATTAATTCAGTCAAAGTGATTTTAGGTTCAATGTTGTTTTGAAATTGTTGGATGAAAGGATTTGCCAGTTGTTGAAAAGAAGTGATAGAATAAGAAGGCAAAGAGCAATACCATTGTAAAGCCTTATCTCTTAGTGTTCTTGTAAACAATTTTGCAAGCAATCTTTGATCATAAGCAAAATCAATACACAAGGTTTAAAATGTTTTTACATGTGTAAGAGGATCACCTTTTCCATTATAAAGTTCTAATTGAGGGATCTCCACATGTTTAGATGGCATGACTTTAACAATATGAAGAGAAAGTGGGATCGCAACATCAAAGGCGAGCACACTAAACTTGGATTGACTCATAGAAGCAATTTGTTGTTGTAAGGAAGACACAGTTTGGGCAAGATTGTTGATTGTCGCTTCGGCGGAAGAATGGATGTTAGACATAGTTGATTGAGAAGGTGGTGTGATGTTATTGAAAGAAGGCATGGAATAAGAATAAGGTGGTGGGACATTATGGTAAGTAGGCATAGGTGATGATTGGGTAGGAAAAGGGACACCTAAAGGAGGAATAAAGTTGTTGAAGGAATTGCCCCCTTGTGTCACACTGATTGGTTGAGGAATAACAAGAATGTTCATGGAAGACATAGGTAAAGATGGAGGATTAAATGAAGAAGAGGGATCTCCCCCATGACCCATGGTTGTAGGAATGAAATTTTGAGTTGAAGTAGCCATGATGTTGGATGTGAAAGTAGGAATACTATTCATAGGAGTCGTCAAAGGCACTGAAGGATTGACTTGTACTGAAGGTTGTGAATAACCTTGGGTTTTAGCATAACTCTTGATAGGCATTCTATTTGTTCAACCTTCAAGGAATTGAAGGATTGACTTGTATTCAAAGTAGGAATTCTATTTTTCCAACCTTTTCCTAATTAGGATATTCAACCTAATTCTCAAGATGCAAAATGCTTAACACAAATGATGATTCATGTTCTATTCCTATTAGAGCTCTCATGTTTGTTAATCTTGGTGAAGAAATAGGTGAGAATTTTGTTAATAATGAAAATGTTGATCCTAATATTTCTGATGATGAATATGAATAATGTTGATGTTGACAATGATTTATCTAAACAATTTTCAAAACCATTAATCCTAGCTCCTAATAACAGACAAAGTGACTCATCATTAGAGAATGGTCCTTGTTTGGAACTTGTGATAGCTCCATCTATTGTGCTCGATGCCAATCCTCTTTCCTATTGTCCACCTTCCTGAAATAATGATCAACAAGATTAGGGGGTGGATGACGTGCTTGATTAGCTTCATCAACATCATAGATTCGCTCTCTCTCATCTCTTTCTTATTTGTGACCTTCTTCTATTTGTTTCTCAATTCTTCTATTTTTTGTCCCTAGTGTTGTCTACTTGAGGACGATCAAAACATTGAGACCTATTTTGGTCTCTCCCACGTTGACTCAAAAGACACATGCCCTTCTTCCATGGTGGTTTCCTTCCTTTGGGAGATGAGGATAATTCTATGCACATATATATACATATGATATACATTGGTTATCATAAAAAAAGCATACCGACTCCAGAGCTAGGTGAAACCACCTTATGTTTTTTGTTTTATGTTTTGGTGATCATTATCCTTTGATTTTTCCTCTCTTGGGGGCTTATTTTCGGGTGTATCCTACCTTAAAGAAATTTCTCCCGACAAGGCATATGCAATCGCTTTAACGTGGCGGCATACACTCCGCTCAATAATTTTCTCTCTTTCATATCTTGATACTTAAAGTTACTTAGTGAACTTTTTTCTTTGCTTTTTAATTTTTGGTATTTTTCTTTACATGACTCAAAGTAAGAGAACCTTACTAATTTGTAGTCATGGTTCTCTCTCTCTCTCTCATGATCTTCTCTTTTACCTTATCATTGAATTTGTAAGATCTTAAAGCCCACTGGGGGCTTGGTGTATCTTGCCTCCTTGATGAATTGGTGAAATTTTTTCAATGTGAACTCTTTTTACTTTACCGAGAGTATGATTGACTTCATACTCCTGCTAAAGTGTGGGATAAATGTAGCATCCTAAAATTGCACCCCTTTTCAATTTTGACCTCATTTGGGTCTTCACCTTAGTGTTTATGCCCCTTGGCCTAATTGAAGACCTGATTATGCTCATACACATCACAAATGCCATAAAATTCAAAATGCACCTCATCAAGCACCTTAAGCCTACCCCAAAATAGGGAAAGACCATGGTCCTCACTAGGACCATGGCACCACGCCATGGTCCACCCTAAGTTGGGTGCCCTCAAAACCCAATGCAACATTTCAAATTTGAGTGGGATTCCCCTCTCCACGTCGGCTCATTTCAAAAAATTATCCAGTTTTCCTGATGGGCAAGTATATAAAGAGGATTTACCCTCTCATTTGAAGATCATGAAGAACCAATAATTATTAAGCACACACATGAGATAAAGTATTCAATCATTCAAGAGAAATTGAGCTTTTTTAGTCTTCCTTCAAGCCTTGGAGTAGAAATAAAGTCAAGATTCAAGCATTGAAATGGAGATTCACATCCTATTTCATGAAACCTTAATTCCATGTGGAGGCAAGCAAAACTTCACAAGGAGGTACCATCATTCAATTTTCAGTCATAATTTAGCATCTCTCTCAAAATGAGAATCTTTCCTTACAGTCATTTCAATTATCTTTATTTCAATTTCATAGTTAATTTCAAAACCGGGGTTTGATCTAAGGCAAGCCCCTATTCCCAACCTATTTCCCCTTCTTTTTTGTGTGCAAGAAATAGGTACATAGTTGTACTCTTCAAAATAAGCTTCATTCATAGAGACGAATCATCCCCCTTTGGTGTGCAAAAAGTTCGGAGGACCGTTGTGATGCGCTATGGTCCTGGATTTTTAGGAGTCTTTTTGAGGATCAGATCCAACTTGAGTTATACTACTCAAATCCAGGTGCACACAAAAAGTCTTGCATCTGTAGCTCACTGTTTTCTCAATTTTACCTTCATTTTTCAGCACTTTATCTTAATTCAGCATTTCAATTTACAAAAGAGAGGAAAAATATTCACCAATAATCCAATCCATTTAGTATTCAATCCTTATATGATTTTTGATTGAATCTAGTGGTTTCTCTTCCCTCTTTTGAATGTAAAGGTTCTAAAAGTGAAAATTGATTTGATGATTTCTCTCTTCTATGTTGTAAATTGTCAAATCAAAATTTCCTCTTCATAGTAGCACATAGTTTTGATATAATACCACTTAGTGGTTTTGTGGGAGATTGTGTTTATGAAAGCAACCACAAGGGTAGTTGTTTAGGTTAGTTGGGTTTAGCATTTGTGGAGGTTGGAAGCATGGAATGGGATGTGTGGTTACATGTTTATTCACATGGATTGCTTGTTGATGGATAGGGTTTCAAAAGATTTCATGGTTGAATTTTTAATGGTGCATTGTTGATAATACATAGCGATCGATGCTTTTGGAGGTTGGTTTTTTCCCTCATGTGGGGCTTCCTAGGGTATATCTTGTCTCAACTTTGATGGGTATGTTGTATATTATTTGTATGTGGATTCTATGTGTTTATTTGATTCAAATCTTGATTAGATTATATAAAAATTGTCATATGTATGGTTGTAATTTTCCTTACAATCAAGTTGGTATTTGTAAAATTACCACCTTATTTTCACATATCTTCTTAGTTTTCTAGCCATATAATTTTTTTGTTAATTTAAACAACATTAATATATTAATTTTTAACTTCATTTCATGTAACAATAACATAATGAGCGGGAGCTAGGGTTTCGGCTGGTGCGGAGGAAGGGGAAGATTCAGACGATGATGAGGACGATGTCTTGGGAGCCTTGGCTATGGGCATCGCTGTCTGGCTTGACTTGGATGGTTCACGATGCCCCCTTGTTCCCTCTTTTTGGTGCATTGGATTCTGGGGTCTCTCACTGAGGCGATTGTTTGGGCTGTTGCAGCTGTGGGCTTAGTGGATCGAAGCCAGTGGGGATTTCTAGCAGCTCCCTCCTCCTCTCTTGTCTGCTGGGTCGGTCTTGTAAGGCCTTTTTTCTCTTCTTTGGCTTGTGTCCCTTCTTTGTGCCCTTTCCCCTATTGGGTCGGAGGATTTTGTGCTTGCAGTGCTTCTTCTTTCATTTTCCTCATCTCAGGCTGGGATTTGTGGAGCTCTTCTGATGCTCTTTGGGTGGATATGCCTTGGTTTTGGGCCATTTCTTGGCACCCTTCTTCTCTCTATGTGCATGTTAAGAAGGGTTTATCTCTTATAGAGATGGAGATATCTTTCAGGGAAGGAGTTGGGTGCTACTGTTCTGAGGCGACTATGTTGGGTAGAGGTTGTTCTGGTATTGTGCTGCAGTTGGTGTGTTCTCTCCTTTTGAAGAAACTTTGTTATCTCCCTATTGAGGTGGGGGTTGTTTTTGTGCTATTGGAGTTTGGTAACACTTTTGGTGATCTCCTTTCTTCTATGTGGGCCCTCGGTGCTTCTACAAATGGTTTCATTTTGAGGGCTTTTTCTCTTACTACTCAGTCCCATGGATCTCTTCTTGAGGCGTTGTGCCTTCCTATGGAGGTGGAGTGGCTGCTTGGTGTTTGGGTGGTTAAGGAGTTTTTTGGTGCTTTCTCTCATGGTTTGGAGGACCTTTCTCTTGAGGCTGGTGATTTTTTGGTTGTGGGATCTTTTCTCTCATGCTATTTTTTGTATTCTCTTATTGAGGTGGAGAATGCAGCGGAGCTTGGTTGGATGGATGCTTTCCTAATAGGGCCTCTATTTCTGCTCAAGGTGGTTGAGGGTACCACTGCAAAACCCTTTGAAATGGTTCTAGGAGTCATTTCAAAAGCTAGTTTTAAGGTTAGGGAAGCCTTTCAAAATCCCTTTTCCTTGTCTTTTCTTATTTGGCTGGTTGCTGATAGTTTTCAAGGGCCCAGTCTAGATTGTGGTTGTTTTTGGTTATGGGCTAGTCATGATTTTTGTTGTCTGAAGTCTCTGTTTCAGGTCAAGGGAGCCAAAAACATCCCCGTTGTTTGGCTGAGGGTGTATGCCCTCATCATAGTCTAAATCTTTAGTTTATTCGATGTAGCCAACTTGATCTATTTTGATAATATCTTAAGTGTTTGGCTGGTTCTTACTATTGGTGTTTGCTAGTTTTTGCTGGCTTTTGCTGGCTTTTGTTGGCTCAGCCTTGTTTGGGCTGCTGGTTTTCTTGGTTTATTTTCTTTGGCAGCATTGTTCTTTGGGTTCCAGATCCTCATAAAATCTGAGGGTTTCAGGTCCCTCCAAAACCTGTTGTAAGGGGTTTCAGGTCCCCTCAAAACCTATTTTTCCATAATAAAAAACATATTAATTTTTAATTTCTTTTATCAATGTCTTCATAGTTCTCAAAGACATATGTGTACCATTTTTTAATAACTTATGACCTACTTGTCCAAATCTGAAAAAAAAATTATATATTATTATTCTACAATTCATTCTTTACACATTCAAAAGAAAATTGGATTTTCAATTATTTTAGTGCAAGTTATGTGACCCACACGAATATGTATCTAATTTTCAAGATGCATTTACTTTGAAAAATCATAAAAAAATACAACACAAAATTACACACAAATTCTAGTAACCACTCTTAACTGTCTTTCTACCAAAGGGTTTTTCAAAATACTAAATGCAACTATAAAGCACATCAGACACTATGTTATGTTTTACTAAAAAGAATAGGAACACTTTTGTGTGCATGAAAGATTTGACCTCCTTAATATTATCCATTTAAAAAAAAATTCAATAGTTTAGAAACTAGATTCAAAGTACTTCAATTCAAGTGTTCTTTTGGTATCTTCAAATTTTGAGTGCATGGATCTCAAATTACTCCTCCAAATTTAGGTTTAGTTGATTTCATTAAAAAAGTGGCCAATTATAGTCCCCCTTTGTTCAACATCTTGGTGCACTTATCGACAAAAGAGACATAAAAAATGACTCCGAATAATTTATTAAGAAAACTTCGAAAGAGAAATTACTTTAACAAAAGTTTGAGACATCATTTGTAAGTAAATATCTAAATCTTTGAATAATAAGAACATACTGAGTAGAAGCTAATGTAAATCCCTATATTATATATCTAGAAATCTCAAATGAAAAGCATTTAATATCATTAATTCTAAGACAAGTAGAGGCATATGCAAAAGGTAGTTAAATATAACACATGAAATCAGGCACAAACCTTAATGCTTAAAGCATGACAAGAATAAAGGACCTATCAATTTGATTATATGATTTGGTGAAGTCAATCGTGATAAACGTGAAGGGAACACAATATACTGAGTATATTCAATTTATACTCAATGTTAAGCATTAATTATCATAAATAACACTAATCGATAAGTATGAACCACCAAATTTTCTTAACTTGATTTCCTCAATGATGTAGCAATTTAAAATACATAAATCAACACACATACATACAATGAACAAAGGATATACATAAAAACCCATGATTTAAAAAACATGGTGAGAATAGCCACTTGGATCTATTACCCAAATCCACCCTCATAGAATAATGAATCACTTACAAAGATTAATTAGGCACCAACTTGCTGAAGATAACAATCCCCTTATGTATTGTGAGCACCAACCCACTAGAGACACCAATCTCATATGCCTAGGTTTGAGTAACAACTCAAGAACCAAGACTTCAATCTCAACAATATGAATGGTATGATTTTATGACCTTCAACATACAACTTTCCTTTGATCAAATTAGTCTTCAATCACTCTCCTTTGTGACTTATGATATTTTGATAATGACACAAATTAATTAGGAAACCTCACTCAAACTCATCCTCCAATTAACATGATATAAACTTGTATCCTCATAAGTACATACACATAATCACAAAGAACATACTATGAAATGAATCAGAGACACTTATATGTATGTGTCATAATTACAATTACAATTACTTGGCTTATAACATAATTAATTATTTACAAGTTGACCACACAACTTTACTTCATCAAATGTGTAGTAGGCCAATTCCTAATTATCCCATACACAAATAAATACAAGGGAACATACCAAACACTTCACAAGGTAGCTTAAGTAGGTCCTAAAGTTTATCCACACATAATGTCTAGCAAAGACACATGCTACACTTCATCCACGGGTTGACCATATCAAACATGTAATAGGTTGAGATGGGTTTGATATCATTATTTCACCAATTTATCTACACAATCCCATGCTGAGCACATGACTCCAAATTTGAAACAATTTGGTCTATATGGTAAAGGGTTGGCTTATGAGCTAGTATAATAATATTGAGGAAATTTTGACTTTTCTTGACCTTGGGTTAAACTGTTTGTCACTCAATAAAATATAATTAGAAAGTCACTAAAAGCAACATTCTCTATGAAAGGTTCCAATAGAAAATGAAATAATAGTTAAATTAACACCACAGATTGATCGATTTGTTTAAGAATATTTTTAAATTAAGTATAGAGGTGAATCCAACATGTACCAAGTTGACTAGTTATGATGTTATCTAACAATTAATATTGGGATTATAAAATCCCAATTTACTCTACATTTAGTATAAAGGTTCCCATTTACCAACTATTTAATGCATTGGGTAATGACTATATTTATTACACACCACCTCAATCATATAGAATCCATCACATGAATTTATGAGTGGCAAAGAATCAATAATATAATGCCAAGGATAAGATATTTCAACATCATTAGGGATAGAAGTATGAATATCACCAAAAGAGTGATTATCACTATTCATGAGGACCTATAAGACCTTCCAAGTGGGTTCACATCCATGATCAACTAAGTTTAACTTCAATTTTAGAGAAATATAAATAGCAACTCTACCACGCCTACTATCATGTGTATTATTCAAAAATTGGGTACTTGACCATATTATGAGTTGTTAGGAAACAAAAATAAAAAAGAAAGAAATTTTAATCTTGCAAACAAAGAATGTTAATATTTCCAAATATTTGTTTATTATCAGACAAAATTATATAGTTTATTTTAGGATCTATCAAAATTTGTATAAGATAGGAATCTAGCTGAATTGCTATCAAGCTCTTGAAAATCACCATATTTATTCTTTAAAGTAGCTTTATATTACTAGTTTAAATCTTATCACTTGGTCTCCATTCTCCAAGTCATGAGTCAAGCCACATAATCATCTAGAGTTGGCTCAAAGAGAAATAGTAAGAGAATAAGAAATGAGTAGTGAGGGATATTCTATTATAATTAGGTTATTCATCTCCTTAAAGGATTTGCTAGATGGTTGTGAAATGAGAACCTCCTCCACCTTCACCTTATCAAAAGGCTTTAAAGCCCTTGGACCTTTTATTCAATTTTGATTATTTTCTTATAGTTTCTCATTATAATCCAGTCTTCCTTACACTTCTAAGAAGTTAGATCATTAGTAGGCTTGGAAGGATGTTTTGTTCCTGACAATACTAGAGGACAATTATTAAACACGATAAAATGATTGCCACCTATAAAATAATTTGAGAAATTAATGTAAAGAATCTATGGATATGGTGCAGCTCATTATTCCGAATACTACTAGAATTGTTTGAGATTTTTTGAAACTTCAACATCAAAACATACATGTTGTCAAATAACAAGACAAACTCAAAATTAATCCATGTTTCAACATAGATTTTATTGCCTATAGAAGGTGCAATATAATTTATAAAAGTTTAGCAAGACAAAGGTGAACAAGAAACTTTATCTAAACCAAAAACCTAGGAGCTCATTATTTGAATATATGAGTAAAAGCTAGCAAGAAAATTTGGACATATTAAGATCTATGCTTAGTCATGGTGTTTGTAGGATTAATTTCTATAATGTGAAAAAGAATTAAAACCTAAGCAAGGTTTTAAATAGTATCAATTTGGACATGTCATCATAGACCTCAATAGAATTGACTGACCCATGACATTTTCTTAGAAAAAATACAACGTATAAAATAACCAATCAAAACATAACTTTCTAATCATTTACATGCTCTATCAAACTTAAAAATGTGTAAAACTACATTTGATGTTGTTTCAATGATGTTACCTCATAAAATAATTTCAAAATTAACTTATGATTTCTTCATGAGTAACATTATCCTTATTCTAAGCCAACAACTCTAACATCCAGTTGTAATGTTTGAAGGCCATTTACAGAAGAAGAATAAAAACAAAAAGATTACAATAAATTGAAGATGAACTAAATATCGTGCTAAACTAAGAATATGATGTCTACTAACCAAAACAAAATACATACAAACCACAGTAAACTTTATTCCCCAAGCACAACAAGTCTTCTACTATTTTTTTTTAATTTGATTGACTTTCTCTAATCAAAGAACTGAATCGTAGCTTCCCTTGTCGGCAGAAAGTCATAAGATTAATTCAAATCTTCAAAAGAAATTTCCTTACACTAAAAGTGACATGCTTAATGCGATAAAATAAAAGGTGACATACTCCTGTCACTTCAATTACATCTAAACTCGAAAAATCTATCAGATTGAAGATATCAAATCAAATTTGAAAGTATGGTTTACACTTCACAGCTGGAATATGTAGAAGAAAAAGCATATAGTAGACAAAGCTGGAATATGTAGAAGAAAGACTTATTCTGAAATTCTAACCAATGAAGACCATGAGTCAATACCTACTTATCCTTAGCAGCCTCTAACTACTCCTTTTATATGCACGTAATGACTACCAGCTGCAATTTTGATACACTTTTGTAGTTTCACTTTTGTCATATGTGAAAAAGCAGACTTTATTCAAAATCTCTTTTAAACAAGAGAAGAAAACTCCATAATTGCAATGAATGCTGATGGGCTAGCTGTACCCACCTTCAAGGAAGAAAAACAAGTTGAAAATGTTAAAGATTCAATGCTGAGAAAACATGCTGAAAAGATTAGAAAGTAACTTCAAATGATGTATTTGTAAGAAGCCGTGAGGAGATGGTCTTCTTAGTATTGAATAATGTTGCAAGGGCCAATGGAAAAATTGTTGACAGCTAGAATATTGTTGTTATTAACTGTTATCAAGCAATAGGAGTTGCAATTAGCTGTTATCAAGCAATAGGAGTTGCAGAGATAAGAGATTGCCAAAGCTTTAATTTGTGCAATGTCTAGATGCTTTTTTGGTTTCTCATGGGTAAGTTCCATTGTAAGAATAGTTAAAGCAGAGATGGGGCCAAGCAACAAGCAGCAAAAGTTACAGTCCAGCCCAAAAAAAAATAGAGTAAGAACAGCACCCAGGAAGGCAGCAGAAAGAATATAAATAAAATAGCATATACACTATATAGAGATGCAAATCAATCATTTAAAGCAATACATAAATATCGAAATCATTTAAACAGCAGTGTATTTAAAAAGTTCAGCAGTAGGAAAAAACTCCCACTAAGTTCGTAAATGATGTAATCATAAATTATCAAATGTGTTAATTCATTTTGTATGTAGTATTTTGTGAACACATAATTATCTTGGAATCTTTATTATGTGAAAATAGAACATATCATGTGTCATAAGATATCAGTGTGAGTGCAAGGCAAGTAAATTCAATTCGAATTAGAAACTAGCTGAACTTTAAACCTGTCAAGGTCCATGCTTAAGGATGGTCTTTGTATGGTTAATATTTAAAGAATGGAAAATAAAAGAAACTCTTATGAAACTTTAAGTAGTCTGAAACTGAATCTAATAAAGATCTAGAAAAAAAGACCCACCTTCTAGATATGCTTTTAAAGGTAACATGACTCACAAAATAACTAATCAAAACATACCTTTCTAATCATTTATATTACATCAAACTTAAGATTGTGTAAAAACACAATTGATGATATTGTGAAGAAGTTGTATCGTAAAATGAAACATCCCATACCATAAGACATCGGTATGAGAGCAAGACAAGGGAAATAAGAATACTCGCTCCAAACTAGAATTCTAAACTTTTGTGCAACAATAAAAAGGTTTTGGATATAAGAATAAAAATCAGTAAGGAACTTTGAACATGTCAATGTCTCTACATTATTATTTTTTATAAAATAGAAAAGAAAAAAATCTTTAATGAATTTTTGTATGGTGTCAAGCTGAACCCAATAGAAGCTGAACCCAATAGAAGTTTAGGAAATATTGACCCACCTACTAAGCGTGTTTTTTAGAGATGATACAACTCACAAAATAACCAATCAAAATGTGAATTTCTGATCGTTTATCTATACTATCAAATTTAAGAATGTGTAAGAACACATCTGATGGTACTGTAAATAAGTTTCATAAAACATATCTGAAATGGTCTTCTCTGGTTTCTTTAGAAGTGATTTCATCCTTAAGCATGTTCAAACCAGTCTTAACATCAAAAGCTGAATTAAAATGGTTATAGGTCATTTAAAAGACAAAATAAATTACATTAAAAGAAAAATAAATAAGAAAATATGCAATAAACATGAAGGGAAACTAAAAGAAAATGTACTAAAATAATATAATAATGTCTACTAACATTTTGGTTTAAGCAACATATTCTAACCTTTGATTTGCTCTGATAATTCATCTGAAATCACATTAATATATGAATGTTTTAAGAGAAACTTATATGATTTCAAATGAACTACTTAAACAAATCACTACTTAAAATATACTATTTAAGCTTATCCATCTACTAACAAAAACCAAAATAAACTCTCTGCAAAACCCTAACTTATCTATATACTTTTTGGGTACTTCAACTTAAGTGTTTCTGTAGGTTGTTCTATCTTATTCTTTTGTGGGTAGGTACTGTATGGCACATCCAATTGTGGAATACTATAGCTGATTTCCTATCCAATTGTAGACTACTGTAACCATAACATCTATATGCTTAATATAATTGTAAAATAAAAAAATATCACTTCAATTACATCTAAATTCAGAAAAAACATCCACCAGATTCGAGACATCAGACCAAATTAGATCTCATGGTTGACTGCACTTCACAGCCAAAATATATGTTGAAGGAGAAGTATACTGTAGACCATGAGTAAATGCCTGTAAATACCTCCTTTTCTAATACACATAATAATAGCTACCAGTTGCAGTTCTGATGCTTTTTTTGTGTTTAATTTTTGTCATATGTGAAAAAGAAAACTTATTTCAAATCACCGTCAAACTCCATTATTGTACTGAATGTTGATGGGCTAGTTGCATCCACCATCATGGCAAAAAAAACATCTTGAAAAAGGTTAAAAATTCACTGCTTAAGAAGGAAAGGAAACGTGTTGAAAAGAATAGCAATTAGCTTCAAAATGATATATTTGTAGGAAGCCATGAGGAAATGGTCTCCTTTGGTATTGAATAAAAATGGTAGATTGAGGAGCAAGTTAATTATTTATATTATGAAGGAAGGAAGAAATTTTAATGATGTCAAGAGATCTATCAAACAATAAGAGTTGTAGAAATAGATAGCCATCTTTCCTTTTATCTTAAGAGATGTCGTAGTCTTTATGAAAGGATGTTGAACTAAGTTATAAAGTAATTTGGATAGATGTTAATATTTGAAATTTGTGTAATGTCTATGTGCTTTTTAAGTTTTTTCTGGCTAAATTACAAGAAATAGTTCTGATTTGTACCCAATTTTTTCAAATGGTCCATTTTACATTTTCATAAATTAAAAAATTCATTGTAATTTAAGCTGATCTTATAAGGATGGAAGGGTCTAAAGTGATTGTTGACATAAAAATTAGTAAGGGTCAGTGAGATTTGATGTTATAAGGTTTAATTTTGGTTAGAGCTATCATTTCAAAAAGAAAAATAGAATGAATTATATTCTCTAATTAGCACTAAAACAACAAAGAAGGGCTACACATATTTACATATAAACACAAGACTCAATGTTTCCTATTCTTATTTTTGTTTTTATTTATTATATCTGAATCAGTAATACAATTTATATTATTGTATCTTTTCCTATACATTCTCATGCGTCTATTCTATCTCCTATACATTCTCTCTATTATATCATCTCTTATCTTCTAATATATTTCTTTCTACCATATGTTATATGCATCTACAACATGATCTATGCCATTAAAAAAACAATACAATTGACATTTTTGTTGGATGGATTGGGATTCTGCATTTATTACCTCCTCATATGTCATGTCACGTTTTGTGGTACTATGCAAGTCTCATTGTTGAAAACTCTATCATCATCTATTATAACATATATCTGTTACTATAATACCACTGAATCTTTTGTAGTATCTTATAATTACGACGTAAACAACCTTCTAATGTTATCTTAAAACTGAAATTTTTATCTTGTTATTGAAGCAATTCACTAAAGAATCTTTACACTTTGAAGATTAAGTGTTAGAAATGTAACACAAAAAAATTGTATTTCCATCCAAAATGTCAAAAAAAAATTAGTGATATTTTTATTCTTCTTTTATTCCTTGAAAAAAAAAGTTTGTAAATTAGCTTCACTAGGAAGCTTTCCCAATTTAATATCATAGTAGCAATCTATGAAAGATATAGCTACTTTTATGCCAACTTAAGACTACTAGTATTACAAGAATTCCCTTTTCCTTCAAACCTTTTTTATTTCTTTAATATGTATCAACAGAAATCTCAAAATCATTTAACTGTACCAACTCGCCACATTTCCATATTCATTCACCCAATTAATTGTGACCTGGCATGTGCTATCTTCTTTGTTTTGTACTCATTTCATATCATTACTTTAATCTTGTTGTATATCAAACTATAAAGACGCAATGCTTAGTTGTTACTCTATTTATCCAACAATGGCTTTGCCTTGGCTATCTTGAGTGTCAACTTAAAAAATGCAAACACAAAGTTGTGGCTACTCTTTAGCAATTTAGTGTCAGCCAATATCTTCATACATATTTTTACATACAAGAAATAAAAACAAAAAAATCTACAATAAATGTGAAGATGAACTAAATATCCTGCTAAACTAAGAATATGATGTCTACTAACCAAAACAGAATACATACAAACCACAGTAAACTTTCTTCCCCAAGCCCAACAAGTCTTCTTCTATTTTTTTATTCGATTGACCTTCCCTAATCACAGAACTGAATCATAGCTTCCCTTGTCGGCAGGAAGTCATAAGATTAATTCAAATCTTCAACAGTTTCCTTACAGTAGAAGTGACATGCTTAATGCGATAAAATAAAAGGTGACATACTCCTGTGACTTCAATGACATCTAAACTCGAAAAATCTATCAGATTGAAGACATCAAATCAAATTTGAAAGTATGGTTAACATTTCACAGCTATAATATGTAGAAGAAAAATCATATACTAGACAAAGCTGACTTACTCTGAAATTCTAACTAATGAAGACCATGAGCCAATACATACTTATCCTTCATAGCCTCTAATTACTCCTTTTCTATGCACATAATGACTACCAGCTGCATTTTTGTATTTTCACTGAAAAAAAGACTTTATTCAAAATCACTTTTAAACAAGAGAAGAAAACTCCATAATTGCAATGAATGTTGATGGGTTAGTTGTACCCACCTTCAAGGAAGAAAAACATGTTGAAAATGTTAAAGATTCAATGCTGAGAAAGGCAAAGAAAACATGCTGAAAAGATTAAATGATATATTTGTAAGAAGCTTTGAGAAGATGGTATTCTTAGTATTGAATAATGATGCAAGGGCTAATGGAAAAGTTGTTGACAGTTAGAATGCTGTTGTCATTAGCTGTTATCAAGCAATAGGAGTTGCAGAGATTGTCAAAACTTTGATATTTGAAATTTGTGTAATGTTTAGGAGTTTTTTTTAGTTTCTTATTGGTAAGTTCTATTGTAAGAATAGTTAAAGTAGAGGTGGCCAAGCAACAAAGTTACAGTCCAGCCAAAAAAAAAAAAAAACAGAACAGCATCCGGTAAGGCAGCAGAAACAATATAATTAAAATAGTATATATATATACTATACACATGCAAATCAATCATTTAAAGAAATACATAAATGTTCAAATCATTCAAACAGTGTGTATTTAAAAAGTTCAGTAATACAATTTTTTATTTTTTTTTATTGAATCAAAGTAAAATTACAAATGACAGCAGCTACAACAAGTAGTTGTACCTGCAAGAGGATAACATAAATCAATACAACATAAAAGTCTCAAGCTAGAACTAGAAACAATGATCTAGAGATTGACATAACAAGTCAACAACAAAATTTGAAGTATCCTGAGGTTGAGAGTATGAAAAAACTTCCATTAACTTTGTAAATGATGTAACCATAAATTATTAAACATGTTAATTCATTTTGTATGTATGTTATTATCCCATTTCATTTCAGAAACAAAATTGTATTTTTCGGGCACATAATTATTTTGGAATCTTTATTATGTGAAAATGGAACATGTCATGTGTCATAACACATCAGTGTGAGTGCATGGCAAAGGTAAGTTAATAAATTCAATTCGAATTAGAAACTAGCTGAACTTTGAACATGTCAAGGTCCATGCTTAAGGAATGTCTTTGCATGGTTAATTTTTTCAAAATGGAAAAAAAATAAAAAATTCTAATGAAACTTTGAATGGTCTAAAGCTGAATCTGATAAAGATCTAGAAAAAAATGACCCACCTTATAAACATGCTTTTAAAGGTAATACAGCTCACAAAATAACCAATCAAAACATACCTTTCTAATCATTTATATATAGTATCAAACTTAAGATTGTGCAAAAACACATTTGATGATATTGTGAAGAAGTTACATCATAAAATGGAACATCCCATATCATAAGACATCGGTATGAGAGAAAGACAAGGGTAAATAAGGATACTCAATCCAAACTAGAACTCTAAGAGCTTATTTCTCAAACATAAAAAAGCTTTTGGTATAAGAATAAAAATCAGTAAGGAGCTTTCAACATGTCAAGGCCTCTGCATTATTAATTCTTATAAAATAGAAAAGAAAAAAAAAAATTAATGAATTTTTGAATGGTGTCAAGCTGAACCCAAAAGAGATTTAGGAAACATTGACCCACCTTCTAAGCATGTTTTTAGAGATAATGCAACCCACAAAATAACCAATCAAAATGTGCATTTCTGATCATTTACCTATACTATCAAACTTAAGAATGTGTAAAAACACATATGATGGTACTGTGAATAAGTTTCATAAAACATATCCGAAACAATCATCTCTGATTTCTTTAGAAATGATGTTATCCTTAAGCACGTTCAAACCAATAGATGAGGGTTATAAGAAAAACTAATATGAGTTCAAATGAACCACTTAAACAAGTCACTACTTAAAATATATTATTTAAACTTACCCATATACTAACAAAAACCAAAGTAAACTTTTTCCACAAAACCCTAACTTATCTATTTCTTTTAATTTGATTGACTTTCACTAACCCAGAAAAACTGATTGCATCAATTCCATTACTTCCCTTTGTCGGCAGGAAGACATTCTATTAATTCCAACCTTCAACATCAATATATACTTTTTTGAGTACTTCACTTAAGTGTTGCTGTAGGTTGTTCTATCTTATTCTTTTGTGGGTACTGTATGGCACATCCAATTGTGGAATACTGTAACCATATATGCTTAATATAATTGTAAAATAAAAAAAAATCACTTCAATTACATCTAAGTTCAGAAAAAACATCCACCAGATTTGAGACATCAGACCAAATTACATTTCATGGTTGACTGCACCTCACAGTCTACCGTAGACCATGAGTCAATGCCTGTAAATTCCTCCTTTTCTATACACATAATGGCTACCAGCTGCAGTTCTGCTGCTTTTTTTGTGTTTAATTTTTGTCATATATGAAAAAGAAAACTTATTTCAAATCACCGTCAAACTCCATTATTGCACTGAATTCTGATGGGCTAGTTACCCCCACCATCATGAGAAAAAATATCTTGAAAAGGTTAAAAATTCAATGCTGAAAATGGGAAAGGAAACATGTTGAAAAGATTAGCAAGTAGCTTCAAAATGATATATTTGTAGGAAACTATAAGGAAATGCTCTCCTTTGGTATTGAATGATGATGACAGCTAGGAAGTTTCTTTTGAGTCATGGAGGAGCAAGTTAATTATTTGGTATTATAAGGAAGGAAGGAAGGAGAAATTTTAATGACGTCAACTAGATCTAGTGGTCTAAAGCAATTTTGCAATAAGAGTTGCAGAAATAGATAGCCACCTCCCTTCTACCTTAAGAGATGCCATAGTCTTTATGCAATGATGTTGAATTAAGTTAAAAAGTAATTTGTATAGATGTTAATATTTTAAATTCATGCAATGTTTATGTGCTTTTTTTTTGTTTTTCTTGGCTAAGTTACAAGAAATAGTTCTGATTTGTACCACATTTTTTCAAATGATCTGTTTAGATTTTAATAAATTAAAAAATTCATTGTAATTTAGATTGATCTTATAAGGATGGAAGGGTCCAAAGTGATTGTTGACATAAAAGTTCGTAAGGGTTATAAGGTTTAATTTTGGTTAGAGCTATCATTTCAGAAAGAAAATTAGAAAGAATTATATTCTCTAATCAGCACTAAAAAACAAACAAGGGCTACACATATTTATATATAAACACAAGACTCAATGTTTCCTATTCTTAATTTTGTTTTTATTTTTTATATCTGAATTAGTAATACATTTTATATTATTTTATCTTTTCATATACATTCTCATGCATCTATTCCATCTCCTATACATTGTCTCTATTATATCTTCTCTTATCTTCTAATATATTTCTCTTTATCATATGTTTTATGCATCTACAACATGATCGATGCCTAAAAAAAAATGATACAACTGACATTTTTATTGGATACGTTTGGATTTGAGTCTATTACCTCATTAGATGGCATGTCACGTTTTGTGGTATTGTGCGAGTCTTTTTGCTGAAAACTCTATCATCATTTATTATAACATCATTTACTATAATACCACTGAAACTTTTGTGGTATCTTATAATCACAACATAAAAAACCCTTCCAACATTATCTTAAAACTAAAATTTGTGTCTCGTTATTGCAGCAATTCAATAAAGAATCTTTAATCTTTGAAGATCGAGTTTTAGAAATGTAATGCAAAAAAATTGTATTTCCATCCAAAATGTCAAAAATAATAGTGGTAATTTTATTCCTTAAAAACAAGTTTGTAAATTAGCTTCAGTAGGAAACTTCCCAAATTTAATATCATAGTATCTATCTATGAAAGATACAAATTCTATATAGCTACTTATATGTCAACTTTTACTAGTATTACAAGAATTCCCTTTTCCTTCAAACCCTTTTGATATCTTTGATATGTATCCAAGGCAATCTCCAAATTATTTAACTACCAACTTGCCACATTTCCATATTCATTCACATAATCAATTGTGACATGTCAAGTGCTACCTTCTTTGTTTTGTACTCATTTCATATCATTAGTCACTTCCTCTCGATATTATTTGAATCTTATTATATATCAAACTATGTGGATGCAATGCTTAGTTGTTGCTCCAATTAAACAATACAAACACTAAGTTATGACTCTTCTTAGGAATGTAGTGCTAGCCAATATCCTCATACATATTTTTTCTCAATGTTGTTAGATGGGAGAGGAATGGGATTAGTTATTATCTCTAATAGGACATAGTGGTCTCTTCATTTATATTCCAGTTCATTATTCCTCAAAAGGTCTTGTATAAGCCAACAAGTTTTGTACTATTTCTTATGATTGTCTTTTGATGGGTGCACATGGATTTGTATTAAATTGAATCCTAGCTTGCCTAGTAGAAGTAATCACTCCCCTCCATCACCTCTTCTATCTCTCCACATCAACCTAACCAACAAAATATTATGTTGCAATGAAGCACATCAATAAAGGTTGGTTTTTAATGGGGATGGACTTTCTCATGTTAATCTTGCTAAATTATATTTAGGGCAACATAGACATTTATATGGTTTCTTGGAATTATTTGGAAGGGAGAGACTTTACTTTTTTCCACAAGATCACATAATATAAATTTAACCATATTGTACTACAACTATATAACATTCTTCCACGGTTAGCCTATCCTCATTTTCTTATATTTTCCAAATTACATTTATATCACTTACCCTTTGTGTGTGTAGAATTAAAAAAGTGAAATAAACGTATAAAGTAGAATAATGAGTAAAAGATAATACACAGAATTTTCACTTAAGAGGAAAATCTTTTTAGGTAAAAGAACCTAATACAATTAAAATTTCAGCATTGCAAAAAGTGAACCATTCTTTAATACAATAACTAATCTCTCTTACATCATCCTTAAGAATATGAAAATATAAATAGGAGCATCAAAAGAAGTTCTAAACATTTATTGAAATCATGCAAAAGACAACCATGAGTGCTATAAAAAATAGACAAAATTAGAAAAAATATGGAAAGCGTAGAAGACTTATCTAACATTCTCACATTTGTTGAATAATTTCATAAGGGCCACTCTCTCAAAGTGTTAGTTGCTAAGGCTAACCACGCCCATGATTTCCTATACCAAATTTTTTTATTAATACTCAATGCCTTTGTTAATGAATCAACACCATTAGTTTTCACATTAAATATTTTCAACAATACTTTCAATTGTTTCTCTCACAAAATGGTACTATACTCAAATATATTTTAACCAAGCATGGTTAGTAGATCCTTGACCAAATATATTAGACTTTGACTATCATGTTGAGATAAAGGTATCTCAACCTTAGAGTCCTAATGATGAATTATTTGATTATTTGATGCATATACATTACATCTTAAGTTACTAAATTATATTTTGTCACATCACTTTGTGGCACCTCTTGGAAAGGTGGCACCTACATGGCAGGTATTGAATATGACAATTTTCCTATTTTCTATGACCTTGGCATCCACTTTGGAGAACCTATATTTTAGGTGACAAGTGGACCATAAGTTGCTATATTGGGACTATGATAGTTTCCTAGCATGACTATGACAACCACTATTGTATTGTAAGAGTAACTTGAGGACTTATATTTGGTAGTTCACATTTATTGCACTTGTTAGGTGTGTGGCATAGTGAGTGGATATTACAGTTGCATGTTGGATGCCTTGCATGTGGATGTTGAGTTATTTGTTGATGAATAGGCATGTGTTTCTTTTTTAAAAATTGTTATGTGTAACATTGACTATTTGTGACAACTTCCTAGTTTAGACACTAGTTAACCACCTAGGTGTTGGAGACGGTTTTGGATACCATGGGCACCTACTCTTCATCTGTGAGCTCTTTAAATACTTGTTACCTTAGAGTATTTTGTATGACATTTTTTTTTTCCTTTTGAGACATCATTATGCTATCGAAATTACTCCAAAATTATTTTTTGTTGTAATTACTCCTGTAGAGAATTGACTCTATGCATTGTATTGTAACACTTGTTGATGGTAATGCAATTGAGCTATGTGTTTTGTAGTGTGGGTTTCTTCCCAAAAGGGTTTTCTCACATAAATCTAATTCTATAGTTTACTTTGTTTTTAATCTATATTATATTTTTAATGTGCATCTAGATTGTAATTGTTAAGGGTTTCAGAATTTTTTCATTCACTCCCCTGAGAATTAGAATGAAACATTTTGTTTAAGAAATTAGTACACTAGCAGTGAGGGAAATTCTATTATAATAAAGTTTCCACCTCCTTAAATGATTTGCTAGATGGTTGTGAAACAAGAAGCTCTGCTTTCACCTTATTAGTGGGATTGAAAGCACTATGAGCTTTTATTCTATTGTGATTATTTTAAATAATTTCTCATTATAATCTAGTCTTAGTTACTCTTATAAGAATTTACATCATTTGTAGGCTTGGAAGTTACTTCACTCCCATACTAGAGGATAATTATTAAACTTGCGATGAAATGATTGACACTTATAAAAATAATTTGACAAATTAATGTAAGGAATCTATGGGTATAGTGAGCTCGTTATTTTTAATACCAATAGAATTGTTTGAAGTTTTTTTAACATCAACATCAAAACATAGATGTTTTCAATTAAAAAGACAAACTTAGATTTTACCCATGTCTCAACATAGAATTCATTGCCTAGAGAAGCTGTAATATAATTAAGAAAAGTTTAGAAAAACAAGGGTGAACAAGAAACTCAAACTAAACCAAAACCCTAAGATCTCATTACTTGAATATAAGAAAATCTTGATGCAATGAGTAAAAACCAGCAAGAAACGTTGGACATACTAAGGTCTATCCTTAGTCATGATGTTTGTATTATTACCTTCTATAATGTAAAAAACAATAAAAAACATTAACAAAGTTTTGAATAGTGTCAAAGTTGGACCTTATGGTGGACCTTACTAGAATTGACCCACCCATGACATGCTCTTAGAGAACATACAACATAGAAAATAACCACTCAAAGTATAAGTTTATAATCATTTAGATGCGAGCCATGAAATTTAGAAATGTGTAAAACCATGTTTAATGACGTTTCAATGAAGTTACCTCATGAAATAATTTCTGGACAAACTCGATGTGATTTCTTCATGCATGACACTATCCTTAAAGACATTCAAGCCAACAACCTTAACATCAAATTATAAAGTTTGAAGGCCTTTAAAAAGCAAATGCAAATGACCCTGAGAGGAATAGAAACAAAAATATTTACAATAAATATGAAGATTCAAACTAAAAATCCTGCTAAACTAAGAGTATGATGTTTACCAACCAGAACACAATACATGCAAGCTAAAGAAAAAAAATTTCCCCAAGCCCCAACAAGTCTACTACTATTTTTTTATTTGACTGGCTTTCTCTAATCAAAGAACTGAATCATAGCTTCCCTTGTCGGCAAGAAGTCATAAGATTAATTCTAATCTTCAACAACAATGTCCTTACACTAAAAGTGGCATGCATAATGTGATAAAATAAAAGGTGGCATATTCATGTCACTTCAATTACATCTAAATTCAAAATAAAATTTACTAGATTGAAGTCATCAAATCAATTTGAAAGTATGGCTTACACTTCACAACTAGAATATGTAGAAGGAAAAGCATGTGGTAAACAAAAATGACTTATTCTGAAATTCTAATTAATATTTGTTTTATTTTTATATGTACATAATGAATAGGGGAAGAGTATCAGTTATTGTTCATGTTTCAATAATCATTGAATTCTTGCACATCCAACTTACGTCGAAGAGCTATGGAAGGTCAATCAGGGATAAATATGATATATCTTTTGCATACATGTGTGTAGTACATGAGGTCAATTGGTAGGCCATTTAGCAAATGATTTTGATTGTGTAACAAAGATCTTAATAGAAAAGTGATAGAAGAAATACATAGAGATAGAGGTAGAGACGCAAAGAGATATAGATGTGGAGCTCTAGTAAGAGGGAGAGGGGGACACATGGATGGATAGAGAAGGTTACATGTATGAATATAGAGTGGGAGAGGGGAAGCTAGTTTGAGAGATGTAGGGGGAGATGAATATATAGAGAGATAGAGAGATAGAGGAAGAGGGAGAGAAAAATATAAAGAGAGGTATGAAATATATAGAGAGATAAATGAATATGGAGAGATAGAGATATAAGGAGATATAGAGAGAGGGTGAGAGGGTGGGAGATACAAACAAAGAGAAGTAGAGATAAAGAGAGAGAGAGAGAGAGAGAGAGAGAGAGAGAGAGAGAGAGAGAGAGAGAGAGAGAGTCAAATTTAATGATTAACTCACACAAATTCACCAATTTAACTAAATTTAATTATAAATAAAAGTGATGTTGTAAGATACTAATTAAATAAAATTAATGATGAAATATGTCTCTCAAAATCCTTTTTGTCCCAATTTGGAAACAATTTTATATTATAGAATACATATTTTTATGAAATTTCAAAGTGAAAATAGTAAGGGAAAATCAAACAAATGTCTTTACTAGACAAACACATTGGTATGAAATTAGATATGATTTGTATGTAAGTTTCAAAAGCCTATAATAGCTAACACATTTATATCCATTTTATTTATTTGGTGTTTAAAAAGTAATTATTTATGTATGATTATATAATATTTACGTTCAATATCTAAGGATGATATTATTAAAGGTCAAAAGTGGCATCCTCTCATTGTTCCCTCTCATTTCATGCCATTTTGTGAGGATATTATAAATACAATCCTATTATGAGACTTGATGTGATTTGACATACTTAGTGATCCAACACTCAAGAAAACAAAATCTCAGTGTTCATATTACTTTCAATTTTTATTCTTGTACTATCTCTCTTCTATGTCAAGGCCACATTCATTACCTCGACCTAGGTAGAAGTTGGCAACCTTATTGTTCTTAATTGTAAATTCAAATTAGTGTGTTCCTAAACCAACTTATATTAATGCTATTATGTCTCATTAGTTTATATGAAAAAAATTAAAACTGAATGCTTGACTTTCTATAAAAAAATTTACGCCTATGTTTAATAATAATCACTATCATATATTAAAATATATAAAATAATAAAATGCATTTCATAATATTGTCTTATCCCCTATCTCAATAATTAGATTAGTTATTAGATCAATAATGTCAAACTCCTAGCTCTCGTATACTCAATCTACTATATAAGATCGAGAAAAACGGTCATACTAAGATTAAACATGATACCACTTCAGATTCTATAAGAGTTATAGTGACTTAAGGGAACAATTGATCATGCAAATGCAGTCGGTTTGTAAAGAGTAAGGTGGAATAAGATGCAAAAGTCTTAGTTTGACGCATTACGTTTTTTAAAATAAATAGATTTTGTGTTGAACCCTTTCACTTTGATACCTAGATTACTTTTTATTTTTCAAATATTTCAATTTTTAAAAATTTGCAAATTTTGTGTTTTGACATAATGATTTATCAATTGAGGGGCAATTCCTTTGAATGTTCTGTTTAGGGAGATTGTATAGATATCTCTCTCTCACACACGTGCTATTTCTCCCTTCATGTTTCATTTCTTGCCCCTTCCCCCCGCGCTCTCTGTTTCTGCATCTCTCTTGCTCTCACTCTTATTGTCACCATATCCCTCTCTATCATTGTCTCCCTCTTTTTATGTCTATTTCTTGCTCCCATTGTCTCCCTCTCCCTCTTAGTCTCCCCTACCATCTCTCCCTCTCTATATATTTATATAGCTCTCTCTTACCCACTTTTTTCAACCTAGTTTGATTTTCATAAATGGAGAATGTACATTGTATATTATTTTGATAAAGTTTACTTGCTCTCAAAATAAATACTTTGTATTATTGTATATTATGGACTGAAGTATATATAATTAAAAATAAGATTTAGTCGTATAGGATTATTGCATTTGGCATATTCATATATCTATTATATTTATAAGTTTGTGTAATTAAGGATCTTGTCTCATGCAATTCTTGTATTTTACATATTTATAAAGCTGCTATAATTAGAATTTTGTACAATTAACTTTTAATTATTTTATAAATAATATTATAGATTTTCACAATCACATAATGTCATGTAGCAATATTATTCTATCATTTTTTCATTTCATATGAACTATTTTTTTTAGTAATCAATAAATATCCTATATTTAGAGGTTAAAGGAGTAACCTCAAGTTATTTTTATTCTCTAAATTATATGGTCTTTCTATAAATTCAACATAAACAGTAACCTCCATGCTTTGTGCATTATGAGAATTCTCTCTTTCATTACCTCATGCATTCTAGGATTTGGAGAAGGAATTACACTGATAACATTTAAGATGTGAAATCCATAAGTCCATATGACTGTTAGGATTCCCAAAGATACTCAGAGGGGGGGGGTGAATCAGTATCTAACCAGTATATTAATTTACTTGACTTAAAACATGAAAAGTATATTAAAACTATGTACCGGTAAACTAGAAATAATGTAGCAAATAAGAACAATAACAACAACATGAGAAGCACACCATAACACAGTATTTTAACAAGGAAACTCGGTGTGGGAAAAACCTCGGTGGGATTTGTGACCCACAATATTCACTTATTGGCCAATAAGGGAATATTACTTTTACAATAGGGGCATGCACATGTAGGAAGGCCAAGTGCCTAGAGCTCACTGCTCAATTACAAAAGAAGTCACACTGACTTACAAAAATGGATTATATTAATCCAATGTCTTGTACTGCTTCAGATCAGAATCTACTATGCCAGATTCAGTACTAGTTTAAGCTCTGCTACATGCATAAACCCTTAACCAATAATTCGCATATTAGGTCTGCATAATTCGCATCCTATCTTATCTCTTCTCTACAAAATGATCTATAATGATCTCATACATATATGAGTCATATTACAATCCACCATGTCAGCTTACAAAAGATTTTACAATTAATTACAAAATATAAATACACAAAATTCATGTCAGCCAGGGTGTCGGTGTTCTGAGTGCCGGTGTAGAGTCTGTCGGTGCTGGTGCCTACCGGTATCATATGATTGCAAGGTTTCCATCAATGACAAAACCTTCAATCACCTACAATTTCTCATTGGAGTGTGCATTTGCCAACAATGAATCCCTTATTGAATTCTACTAACATTAAATTTTGGTGAGTGAAACAATGTTAATTATTTTTGGGATAGTGTGTAAGGAGCATCAATGGAAAATATTGCCTCCAAAGGACAAAGTGCTTGAGGTCATAACATTGAGAGACACATCATTGATGAGTGCAACAAAATAGTGTCAAAGATAGAGATTAAAATTTTGATTTATCATATCATTCTTCAACCATGTGTAGATGACAAACTTTATATTTAATCATTATGAAAACCTTGTGGCATGTTTGTGACCTTCATTGTTAGTAGGTTTCAAGTGATTGGCCTTTCTATAGTTTCTCTTTTCCACTAACATTGCTATAATGTGTGGGATGATTAGGAAGGTACATTGTATATGCTTGTATATCTTTGAAACAATTAATAACTCATAGATTGACCAAGAGGATTAGGCATCATTGGTCTCCTTATAGATTTACAAGTTAAAATAACATTATAATTGTGATAAAATTGAACACATCCAAGACACACATCTTAGATAATATATTTTCAAGCATATCTATACAAATTAAGATTTTGTTATTCAAAAGTATATAACATATTGTCTTCAATTATTGTTTATAATTTCATATCTTTAACATCACAAGTTGGGAGAGAATGGTTTTTTTGTTTCTTACCCCTTGTATATTAGAAACTTGTAATAATATAATTAAAAAATAGTATGATTGTAAAATGTAAGAATTTACTAACCATTATATAATGATAGAATTTAATTGGAATCTCAACTTCTTGATCATCAAAATGTTCCATAAATGACAATTCAAGATAATCCTGAGAATTACATAAATGATAATATTCTTGTAATCACGTCCTCAACCATATATTATAGCTACAATCTATATTAAACATAATACTTTCCCCTTTCTAGCCTAACACATTTAAGCATAGCCCAAAATATAAAATGATAAACTTGAACTCAAACGACATATTCCAAACACTAAATCGTACTTAGGTCCATATAATGATATACATGCAACCCATGACCTTGACATACTTTTGAAATGAAAACTTTGAATACTCTACAAACATTAAAATATTTAGGGGTTTTGTTTCTGTGTGCAAGAAATGTGTCAACTAAATTAAACACTAAAGCACATCAATGAGACTAATATGAAAGCAAATTAAGAAAAGAAACTAAAATTCTGCCTTCTTACAAGCGTCCCATTTTCCTCTATCTCTAAGGATTCTTCAAGCCATTTTTGCTCTTAGATTTTATGCACTTGGCTTTTAGAATGACAACCTAAAGAATGAGATTAAATTCAAATGCAAGAAATCCTTCCTAGACTATATGATGATAAGCTAGATGATATGCAAATTAAGATCTACATGATGTAAAAATGCTACATATTGATATATGCTAAAACGATATGCTATGAAAATGCTTAAAGAGTGCTAAAATGCTTAATTGCTAAAATGGCAATGCTATTCTTTCTAAAATGCTTCTAGACCTTGATTAGTGCAAATGAGGGCTTATTTATAGATTTTCCAAGGCGCATGTCCTAGGTCGCAAAGATGAACAGTCTAGATTCAATTTGAGAAGATGAAGGGTTGGAGATGGAGAAGTTGGAGAGAAAAGTGGATCATGCTCCCTTTTGAGGGACCAAGTGCTATGTGGAGGATGGAGAGGAAAAAGGAATGCCAAGTGTCCTCAATTGGTTGCAAATTCCATGTGTCTCTTAATAATTTGATTAATTAAATATTTAAGAATATTTAATTTGTGAGACACATGTTGATGTCGCACTTTGATGTGGCATGATAGGATGAGTTGGGTAGATGACGTGGAAATGATTTTAGGATTGGAAAAAATAAATGCCATGAATCATATAAATAAATTAAAGAATATATTTATAGATAGAGGAAATATTAACTAAATAGCATGTATTTAATTAATTTTCCCAAGTCAATTTTTAAGTTTATATAGTTTCAGTTGTGTTTGGATCCCTATGAGTGGATGTATAATTGATTTGAAGCTATGGTATCTCCATTGAGACATTGTTTGCACAACCAACATCATTCGTTAAATATGATACCAATTGATCTCATTAACTACACAATTGCAAACAAAAAATATACCAATTTTTTTTCTGATAGACCTTCCAAACCTATTCGGCGTACCCATTGCACACAAGGTGCAATTGCTAGTTGTAATCTTCAACAACAATGTCCTTACACTAAAAGTGGCATGCATAATGCGATAAAATAAAAGGTGGCATACTCATATCACTTCAATTACATCTAAATTCAGAATAAAATTTACTAGATTGAAGTTATCAAATCAATTTGAAAGTATGGCTTACATTTCACAGCTAGAATATGTAGAAGGAAAAGAATATGGTAGACAAAAATGACTTATTCTGAAATTCTAATTAATATTTGTTTTATTTTTATATGTACATAATGAATAGGGGAAGAGTACCAGTTATTGTTCATGTTTCAATAATCATCGACTTCTTGCAACTTTTTAATTACTAACTTTAAAAAAATCAAAAGACAAATAATTAAAAGTTCATTAATAAATTTCATATGTAACCTTAGCCACTCATTTTCCAGCATTTTTGGATCATAATTGGTCCATTTGTGCATCTTTATTAGTACCCATAGTGCATGACTATTGGGACATTTGTGCATGAGTATTGGCAATTTCAAGTACACGGTTATTGAAGCATCTTTAAGTAGGTATTGGATGACACTTTGAAATATGTAATTTTTGACCCTTGTGAACATAACGGATCTCACAGTGTGTATGGTTACTACGCAAAAGCCAAAACAATAGAATAAATAGTTAAGTTGCATCGAAGATCAAAAAAATTGTCAAAATCTGTTATACTGTTTAAAATCGATAACGGTTACTGGTACACTTCCCCTACTAGCTGCAATTATGCTAAATTTTTTTAATTTCACTTTTACCATATGTGAAAAAGCAGACTTTATCAAAAAATCACTTTTAAACAACAACAACAACCAAAAAAAAAAAAGAAAAAGAAAAAGAAAAAGGAAAAAGAAAGAAAAAGAAGAAAAGAAGAAGGAGAACTCCACAATTGAAATGAATGCTGATGGGCTAGTTGCATCCCCTTCGAGAAAGAAAAACATGTTGAAAATGTTAAAAGATTCAATGTTGAGAAAGGCAAAGAAAACATGCTGAAAATATTAGCAAGTAACTTCAAATTATATATTTGTAAGAAGCCGTGAGTAGATGGTCTTCTTACTATTGAATAATGATGCAAGAATCAATACAAAAGTGGTTGACAACTAGAGTATTGTTGACATTAGCTGTTATCAAGCAATAGGAGTTGCATAGATTGGTTGTCATCTCCCTTCTACCTTGAGCCATAATCTTTATGGAAGGGTATTGAACCAAATTAGAATAGTTGGTATAAGCTTTGGTATTTGAAATTTGTGCAATGTCTGATGCTTTTTTGGTTTCCCATGCGTAAGTTCCATTGCAAAGTTAATAGCAAAGAGATGGCCAAGCAGAAAAAGTTACAGCCCAGCCAAAATAAGAGAGTAAGAACAGCACCGAGCAAGGTAGCAGAAAGAATATAACTAAAATAGCATATATATATTACACAGATACAAATCAATTATTTAAAGCAATACATAAATTTCCAAATAATTTAAACAGTAGTGTATTTAAAATTTTCAGAAGTATAAAAAAGTTTCATAAATTGTGTAGTCATTAATTATCAACTGTGTATATATGTTATCTTAATTCACTTCAGAAACAAAATTGTATTTCATGGGCACATAATTATCTTGGAATCTTTATTGTGTGAAAATAGAATATGCAATGTCATATGACATCAGTGTGAGTGAAAGACAAGGTAAATTCGTAAATTCATTTCAAATTAGAAATTAATTGTGAAATTTGATTACGTCAAGGCTTATGCTTAAGGATAGTCTTTGCTTACTTAATTTTTACAAAACAGAAAAGAAAAAAATTCTTAATGAGATTTTGAATGATTTTTTGTTGAACTCAATAAAGATATAAAAAAATTGATCTGCCTTCTAAACATGTTTTAAAATGTAATACAACTCACAAAATAACGAATCAAAACATACCTTCAAACTTAAGATTGTGTAAAAACACATTTGATAGTACTGTGAAAAAGTTACATCATAAAATGGAACATCCCATACTATAAGACATCAATGTGAGAGCTAGACGAAGGTAAATTAGAATACTCAATCTAAACTAGAACTCTAAGAGCTTATTGCTCAAAATAAGAAAGTTTTTGAATATAAGGAGTAAAATCGAGCAAGTAACTTCAAACATGTCAAGGTCTATATGGATAAAGATGGTTTCTGCATGGTTAATTTCTTAAAAAAAAAAGACTTTTAATGAGATTTTGAACAATGTCAAGTTGAATCCAATAGAAATCTAGACAAAATCGACCCAGCTTTTTAAAGCATGCTTTTAGAAGGTACTATAACTCATAAAATAATCAATCAAAACATGTTATATATACTATCAAATTTGGTATTGTAAAGAAGTTACATGATAAAATACTTCTGAAACAATCTTGTATGGTTTCTTTAGAAGTGATGCCATCATTAAGCACGTTTAAGCCAACAGCCTTAACATCAACAACTGAATTGCAATGGTTAGAAGCATTTAAAAGACAAAATAAATTATAGTAAGAGAAAAAGAAATAAAAGAATATGCAACAAATGTAAAAGGGAAACTAAAAGAAATCTTATACAGCTAATGAAATGTGTCTACTGATATTTTGGCTCAAATATCACATTCTAAGTTTTGTCTTGTTCAATTAACTCATTTGTTAATAAATGAACGCGATTTGAAAAATTAACATGATTTCAAATACACATAACCCAAACAAAAACTTACTCATCTACTAACAAAAACTGATAAACCAAATTAAACTTTCCCCACAAAACCCTACCCTAACCTGTCTGATTTTTTTTTCTTGATTTCACTAACCCAGAAAATTGAATCCATCGGTTCCATAACTTCCCTGTGTCGGTAGAAATTCATTCTTTTAATTCCAACCTTCAACATCAATATATACTTTTGAGTATGTGACATATTCACGTCACTTTAATTTAAATGCTGCTGCTTTTGTGGGTACTGTAACCATATCTTTTATATGCTCAATACAATTTTTATTTTTTTTTTAAAAATCACTTCAATTACATTGAATTTAGAATAAAATCCACTAGATTTGAGACGTCAGACCAAATTAGATTTCATCATGGCTGACTGCACTTCATAGCCAAAATACATGTGGAAGGAAAAGTCTACCGTAGACCATGAGTCGACTCAATGCCTGTAAATTCCTCCTTTTCTATACACATAATGGCTACCAGCTGCAGTTCTGCTGCTTTTTTTTTGTGTATATTTTTGCCATATGTGAAAAAGCAAAACTTATTTCAAATCACCGCCAAACAAGAGTAATTGAGCTGAATGGTGATGGGCTAGTTGCAACCACCATCATAGAAAAAAAAAAATCTTGAGAAGGTTAAAAATTGAATGCTGAATAAAGGAAAGAAAACATGTTGAAAAGATTAGGGAAGAACCTTCAAATGATATATTTGTAGGAAGTCATGAGGAAATGCTTTCTTTAAGTATTGAGTAATGATGATAGTTGGGAAGCTTCTTGTAAGTCATAGAGGAGCAAGTCAATTATTCGATATTATTAAGGAAGGAAGGAAGGAATTTTAATGACGTCCATAAGATCCAGTGGTCTAAGGGACCAAATAATAAGAGTTCAGAAATAGGTTGCCACCTCCCCTCTGCATAAAAGATTGTCATAGTCTAACTGAAAGGATGTGGAACTAGGTTAAAAAGTAATCCGTATAGATATTCATTTTTTAAATTTGTGCAATGAAATAATTGTGATTTACTCCCATATTTTTTAAATGATCTATTTACATTTCAATAAATTAAGAAAAATATTTTAATTTAAGTTTATATGATAGAAATTGATTGCTGTAATTAAAATTGATTGTTGTCATTAAAATTAGTAAGGGTTAACTGCAATTTTGTTGCATTTTTATAGTTAGACTTTTGTCATTTGTGAAAAAACAGACTTATTTCAAAATCGCTTTTAAACAAAGGAAAAAACTCCATAATTTCAATGGTCTAGTTGCACCCACCTTGAAAGAAAAAAAATGCTTATAAAAACAAAATTCAATACTGAGAAAGGCAAAGAAAAAATGCTGAAAATATTAACAAGTAACTTCAAATGATATATTTGTAAGAAGCCTTGAGTAGATAGTCTTCTTAGTATTGAAAAATGATGCAAGAGTCAATAGAAAAGTTATTGACCACTAGAACACTGTTGTTATTAGCTGTTATCAAGCAATAGGAGTTGCAGAGATTGGTTGTCACCTTCCCTGTACCTTAAGAGATTATCATAATCTTTATGAAAGGATGCTGAATTAAGTTAACATATTTGGTATAAGCTTTCATATTTGAAGTTTGTACAATGTGTAGGTGATTTTTTAGTTTCCCATGCCTAAGTTCCATTGCATAGTTAAAAGAAATACCTGTAAGAATAGTTAAAGCAAAGAGATGGCCAAACAACAACAGTTATAGCCCACCCAAAAAAGAGAGAAATAACAACATCGAGCAAGGCGGCAGAAAGAATATAACTGAAATAGCATATGTATACTGTACACATACAAATCAATCATTTAAAGAGATGCATAAATGTCCAAATCATTTAAAAAATAGTATATTTAAAGAGTTCAGCAATATAAAAAAAATTCTATTAAGTTTGTAAAATAAATTATCAACTGTGTTATAGTTGTCTATCTATAAATTAACAATTGTGTTATAATTGTCTATCTCATTATCTATATTCATTTCAGAAACAAAATTATATTTCATAGGCTATTTTGGTTCATATTTATTATCTGAAAATGGATCATGTCATGTCATAAGGCATGAGTGTGAGTGCAAGGTAAGGGTAAATAATTAAATTCAATCCAAACTAGAAACTAGTTGAACTTTGAATGGTCTGAACCTTAATCAAATAAACATCTGGGAAAAGTTGACCTACCTTCTAAACATGCAATTCACAAAATAATCAATCAAAATGTATACTTTTTAAATCATTTATATATACTATCAAAGTGAAGATTGTGTAAAAACACATTTGATGCTACTGTGAAGAAGTTACATCATAAAATGATACATCTCATATGATAAGACATCAGTGTGAGAGAGAGACAAGGGTAAATTAGGATGCTCAATCCAAACTAGAACTCGAAAAACTTATTGCTTGAAAATAAGAAAGTTTTGTGTATAAGTATAAAAACCAGCAAGGAACTTTGAACAGATGAGAGCCTTTGCATAATTGTTTTTTATAAAATATAAATGAAAAAAATCTTTAATAAATTTTTGAATGGTGTAGGCTGAAACCAATAGATATTTAGGAAATATTGACCCACCTAGTAAGCATGTTTTTAGAGATAATGCAAGTCACAAAATAACCAGTCAAAATGAGCATTTTTGCATTTCTGATCATTTACCTATGCTATCAAACTTAAGAATGTGTAAAAACATATTTGATGATACTGTGAAGAAGTTACCTCATAAAATAAATACAAAGCAATCTTGTGTGGTTTCTTTAGAAGTGATGTCATCCTTAACTACATTCAAACCAATAGCTTTACATCAACAACTGAATTGCAATGGTTAGAAGCCATTTAAAAGACAATTAAGAGAAAAATAGATAAGAGAATATGCAATAAACATGAAGGAAAACTAAAAAAAATCTACTAAACTAACAATATAGTGTCTACTAACATTTTGGTTTGTACAGCATACTCTAAGATTTGATGTGTTCAAACAGTTCATCTAAAAGCACATTAATAGATGGACTCTATTAGAGAAGCTAGTGTGATTGCAAATGAACCATCTAAACAAGTTAGTACTTATAGTGTGCTATTTAATCTTACTCACCAATTAATCAAAAGAAAAATACACTCCAAACTTAGATTTACTCAGGTAGTTCATTTGAAATCACATCAATTAAGTGGATGCTAAGAGTGTACTATTTAAACTTACACATCTACTAACAAAAACCAAATATGCAATTCTATTAAACTTTTTTCAAAGAACTCCTACCCTGTCTGATTTTTTTCCATGATTTGAATGTATTTCACTAACCCAAGAAACAACTGAACCATCAATTACATAACTATCCTTTGTCGTCAATGAAGTCATTCTATTAATTGAAATTCTAACTAATATTTGTTTTATTTTTATATGCACGTAATGAATAAGGGAAGAGTACCAATTATCATTCATGCTCTAATAATCATTTACTCCTTGCACACCTAACCCTTCAATTACTAACTTTAAAAAAATAAAAAGACAAATAACTAAAAGTTCATTAATAAATTTCACGTGTACTAATAGCCACTCATTTTTTAGCGTTTTTTATCATAATTGGTCCATTTGTGCATCTTATTGGTACCCATAGCGCATGACTACTGGGACAATTGTGCATGAGTATTAGCAATTTTAAGTACACGATTATTGGGGCATCTTTAAGCAGGTATCAGGCGACACTTTGAAATGTCTACTTTTTGACCCTTGTGAACATAACGGATCCCACAATGTGCACCCTTGTGAACTTACTACCCAGAAGCCAAAACAATACTATAAATAATTAAGTTGCATACGGAGACAAAAAAAAATCGTCAAAATCCAATGTACCGTTTAAAATCGCTAAGTGCACAAAATTTAGCTATAATGATTACTGATACACTTCCCCTACCAACTACAATTATACTAAAAAAGAAATTTCCACTTTTACCGAGAACTCCATAATTACAAGGAATGCTGATGGGCTAGTGCACCCTCCTTCAAGGAGAAAAACATGTTGAAAATGTTAAAAGATATAATGGTGAGAAATATTAGCAAGTAATTTCAAATGATATATTTGTAAGAAGCCGTGAGTAGATAGTCTTCTTACTATTGAATAATGATGCACGAATCAATACAAAAGTTGTTGACAACTAGAGTATTGTTGACATTAGTTGTTATCAAGCAATAGGAGTTGCAGAGATTGGTTATCACCTCCCTTGTACCTTGAGCCATAATCTTTATTGAAGGATATTGAACTAATTTAAAATAGTTGGTATAAGCTTTGGTATTTGAAATTTGTGCAATGTCTAGATGCTTTTTTGGTTTCCCATGGGTAAGTTCCATTGCAAAGTTAATAGCCAAACAAAAAAAGTTACAGCCCAGCCAAAAAAAGAATAAGAACAGCACAGAGCAAATAGCATATATACTACACAGATACAAATCAATCATTTAAAGCAATACATAAATGTCCAAATAATTTAAATGTGTATTTAAAATGCTCACCAGTATAAAAAAGTTCCATCAAATTTGTAAATTTTGTAGCCATAAATTATTAACTGTGTATGTATCTTATCTCTATTCATTTTAGAAATAAAATTGTATTTCATGGGTACATAGTTATTTTGGAATTTTTTTTGTGTGAAAATGTAACACATTATGTCAGAAGACATCAATGTGAGTGCAAGGTTAAGTAAAATTAGTGAATTCATTTCAAATTAGAAATTAGTTGTGAACTTTGAATATGTCAAAAAAAAAAAATCTTAATGAGATTTTGAATGGTCTGAAGTTCTTCTAAACATGCTTTAAAATGTGATACAACTCACAAAATAATGAATCAAAAAATGCCTTTGAACTTAAAATTGTGTAAAAACACATTCGATAGTACTGTGAAGAAGTTACATCATCAAATGAAACATCTCATAGTATAAGACATCAATGTGAGAGCGAGACGAGGGTAAATTAGGATACTCAATCCAAACTAGAACTCTAAGAGCTTATTGCTCAAAAATAAGAAAGTTTTTGAATATAAGAAGTAAAATCTAGTAAGTAACTTCAAACATGTCAAGGTCTATATGTTTAAAGATGGTTTCTGCATGGTTAATTTCTTTTAAAAAAAAATGACTTTTAATGAGATTTTGAGCTATGTCAAGTCGAATCCAATAGAAATCTAGACAAAATCGACCCAGCTTTTTAAAGCATGCTTTTAGAAGGTACTATAACTCATAAAATAATCAATCAAAACATGTTATATATACTATCAAATTTGGTATTGTAAAGAAGTTACATGATAAAATACTTCTGAAACAATCTTGTGTGGTTTCTTTAGAAGTGATGCCACATTAAGCACATTTAAGCCAACAGCCTTGACATCAACAACTGGATTGCAATGGTTAGAAGGCATTTAAAAGACAAAATAAATTATAGTAAGAGAAAAAGAAATAAAAGAATATGCAATAAATGTAAAAGGGAAACTAAAAGAAATCCTATACAACTAATGAAATGTGTCTACTGATATTTTGGCTTAAATATCACATTCTAAGTTCTGGTTTGTTCAGCTAGCTCATTTGTTAATAAAATTAGCGTGATTTCAAATGAACCACCTAAACAAAAACCTACTTAAAATAAACTATTTAAACTTACTCATCTACTAACAAAATCTAATAAACCAAATTAAACTTTCCGCACAAAACCCTACCCTAACCTGTCTGATTTTTCACTAACCCAGAAAATTGAATCCATCGATTCCATAACATCCCCGTGTCGGCAGAAATTTATACTATTTATTCCAACCATCAACATCAATATATACTTTTGAGTATAAGTGACATATTCACGTCACTTCAATTTAAATGCTGCTGCTTTTGTGGGTACTGCAACCATATCTTCTATATGCTCAAATACAATTTTTATTTTTTTTAAAGTCACTTCAATTACATTGAATTCAGAATAAAATCCACTAGATTTGAGACATCAGACCAAATTAGATTTCATCATGGCTGACTGCACTTCATAGCCAAAATACATGTGGAAGGAAAAGTCTACCGTAGACCATGAGTCAATGCCTTAAATTCCTCCTTTTCTAGACACATTTTTTGTTTTTTTTATATTTTTGTCATATGTGAAAAAGCAAAACTTATTTCAAATCACAGCCAAACAAGGGTAGACAACTTCATTATTGAGCTGAATGGTGATGGGCTAGTTGCAACCACCGTCATAGAAAAAAAAAATCTTGAGAAGTTAAAAATTCAATGTTGAATAAAAGAAAGAAAACATGTTGAAAAGATTAGGAAAGAACTTTCAAATGATACATTTGTAGGAAGTTACGAGGAAATGTTTTTTTTGAGTATTGAATAATGATGATAGTTGGGAAGCTTCTTGTAAGTCATAGAGGAGCAAGTTAATTTTTCGATATTATTAAGGAAGGAAGGAATTTATTTTAATGACGTCCATGAGATCCAGTGGTCTAAGGGACCAAATAATAAGAGTTCAGAAATAGGTTGCCACCTCCCCTCTCCATAAAAGATTGCCATAGTCTAATTGAAAGGATGTGGAACTAGGTTAAAACGTAATCCGTATAGATATTCATTTTTTAAATTTGTGCAATGAAATAGTTGTGATTTACACCCATATTTTTTAAATGTTCTATTTACATTTCAATAAATTAAGAAAAATATTTTAAATTTAAGTTTATCTTATAGAAATTGATTGTTGTAATTAAAATTGATTGTTGTCATTAAAATTAGTAAGGGTTAACTGTCATTTTGTTGCATTTTTATAGTTAGACTTTTGTCATTTGTGAAAAAACAGACTTGTTTCAAAATCAATTTTAAACAAAGGAAAAAACTTCATAATTTCAATGGCCTAATTGCACCCACCTTCAAAGAAAAAAAAAATGCTTAAAAAAACAAAATTCAATGCTGAAAAAGACAAAGAAAACATGCTGAAAATATTAACAAGTAACTTCAAATGATATATTTGTAAGAAACCTTGAGTAAATAGTCTTCTTAGTAATGAAAAATGATGCAAGAGTCAATAGAAAAGTTATTGACCACTAGAACACTGTTGTTATTAGCTGTTATCAAGCAATAGGAGTTGCAGAGATTGGTTGTCACCTTCCTTGTACCTTAAGAGATTGTCATAATCTTTATGAAAGGATGCTGAATTAAGTTAACATATTTGGTATAAGCTTTCATATTTGAAGTTTGTACAATGTGTAGGTGATTTTTTAGTTTCCCATGCCTAAGTTCCATTGCATAGTTAAAAGAAATACATGTAAGAATAGTTAAAGCAAAGAGATGGCCAAACAACAACAGTTACAGCCCATCCAAAAAAGAGAGAAATAACAACATCCAGCAAGGCAGCAGAAAGAATATAACTGAAATAGCATATGTATACTGTACACATACAAATCAATCATTTAAAGAAATGCATAAATGTTCAAATCATTTAAACAATAGTATATTTAAAGAGTTCACTAATATAAAAAAAAACTCTATTAAGTTTGTAAAATAAATTATCAACTGTGTTATAATTGTCTATCTATAAATTAACAACTGTGTTATAATTGTCTATCTCATTATCCATATTCATTTCAGAAACAAAATTATATTTGATAGGCTATTTTGGTTCATATTTATTATGTGAAAATGGATCATGTCATGTCATAAGGCATGAGTGTGAGAGCAAGGTAAGGGTAAACAATTAAATTCAATCCAAACTAGAAACTAGTTGAACTTTGAATGGTCTGAACCTTAATCAAATAAACATATGGGAAAAGTTAACCTACATTCTAAACATGCAATTCACAAAATAATCAATCAAAATTTATACTTTTTAAATCATTTATATATACTATCAAAGTGAAGATTGTGTAAAAACACATTTGATGCTACTGTGAAGAAGTTACATCATAAAATGATACATCTCATACGATAAGACATCAGTGTGAGAGAAAGACAAGGGTAAATTAAGATGCTCAATCCAAACTAGAACTCTAAAAACTTATTGCTTGAAAATAAGAAAGTTTTGTGTATAAGTATAAAAACCAACAAGGAACTTTGAACATATGAGAGTCTTTGCATAATTAATTTTTATAAAATAGAAATGAAAAAAATCTTTGATAAATTTTTGAATGGTGTAGGCTGAAACCAATAGAGATTTAGGAAATATTGACCCACCTAGTAAGCATGTTTTTAGAGATAATGCAAGTCACAAAATAACCAATCAAAATGAGCATTTCTGATCATTTACCTATACTATCAAACTTAAGAATGTGTAACAACATATTTGATGATATTGTGAAGAAGTTACCTCATAAAATAAATACAAAACAATCCTATGTGATTTCTTTAGAAGTGATGCCATCCTTAATTACATTCAAGCCAATAGCTTTAACATCAACAGCTGAATTGCAATGGTTAGAAGCCATTTAAAAGACAGTTATAGATAAGAGAATATGCAATAAACATGAAGGAAAACTAAAAAAAATCTACTAAACTAACAATATAGTGTTTCGGTTGATTCATCTCATGATGAGGTGCCCCTTACTGTTGATGAAGGCCTGGTTGATATTACTGTTGTGGTGGATCCTTCCCTCTTGGTTCCTGCACCTGTTTCTCCTTCTCCTCACCTTCACTCTGCTCCTGGTGTTTGTCCTCTTGCTGCTGCTCCGCTGCAACAGCCTGATGTCTCTTTGCATCTGCAGTCTGGCAGTGACCCTGCAGAGTCTTCCCCGCTTGATTCTTTGTTGAAAGTTCCTAATGATAGTGTTGCATGGACAATTGTTTGTCGTAGGAGGAAAGGAAAATCTAACCCCCTTTCCCAAGCCCCCCTGGTCAAGTTCCGGGTTTTTCTCCCCCCTCTTGATTTGGGTTGGGTTGTTGATGGTTTGACAGGTCAATTTGGCCTGTGCGACTTTGTTCTTTTGGGATTTGCTCCCCTACTTGGTCTTTTTAATTTTGATAGCCTTTGGCTTTGTAAAGGGTCAACACCCTCTTTAACGTTGCTTTTTAATAAAAAACAATATAGTGTCTAGGGCGTGTGCACAAAGATGGTGGTCAGAAAAGTGGACACCACCCAAAGAAAACTTGGAAAAACAGGCAACGCATACGCAGTTTTAAAATTTTAAATTCTTGCGTACGCGCTTAGGTTTGTTCTTCTCGAGCCTAGAAAAGGTAGCGCATATGCGCTGCTTTTAGGAAAATGAGCACGTATGCGCTACGCCTAGGAAAATTAGCATGTACGCACTGCTTATAGGAAAATGAGCGCGTACGCGCTAATAATCCAAATAAAACCGCGTATGCGGTACCTGGTAAAAAAAGTTTTTTAAAAAAAAGTGGGTCTCATTTACCCGTAAAGCGCATTTTTTACTTCGTTTTTCCCCCATTTTCTAACCTAAACTGCGAACGGGGTGCTAAATTTGTCCTCTAGGCTATGGATCAAGGTTAGTTTTTGTTTATTTTTGTCTTTATTTCTGGTTTATGCAATTTGTTTTACATTTTGAATTTAATTTCATTAATTTTGATTAGTTTTTTTCATTTTTTGTTTCAAAAACCAGATTCTTCTAATCCAGAACAAGAACAACCAAATGCACCTCCTGAAAACCCACAAGAACAACCAAATGCACCTCCTAAAAACATACAAGAACAACCCCCAATTCCTCCTTTTGACTGCACAGCCGAAACACAGGAAAAATTAATTAATCAGTTAGGACAAAATATGTCTAAAATCAATAGACTGATTGTAAAATTGAAAACTTCTGAACTTGACCATCATCAATCCCTCGCCACTAGCCTACAAACATTAACTAGTGGTGCCACAGCTATTTCCATAGAAATTACCAAATGGGGAAGCTTTAGGGATGGGTGTCATCAATTCTATGCCAATGGGCTATCATACGATGGAGTAAAAACCAAAAATATTTCTAAACAACAAATATGTGCCCTTTTTGTTGATCCCAAAACTGGTCAGTCATTACCTCTTAATGCAAAGAGGTTTCCCATACATTGGTGTACCAATGTGCAGATGAAGAATCTTTTTTGGCAGAGGTGGTGGATGGTCTTTGATGATCCACCTTGTAATAATTATGAGGTGCCATTATATTTTTTGAGAAAAATATATTGTGAGTTTGTGTTCAATGTGCGGCCAAACTATTTTGACATGAGAGAGTTTCATGGTAGAGGTGGTGGCTCTGCCCAAGATAGACCTGGAGCCCATAGGCGATTAGCTGTGGAGAGTCGCCACCCCCTAGCACCCAAACCCAAAGTGCATCAAATTGTCCCATTAGAGTTGAAAGAGTCGATGGAGCTACAGACTCTTCAGGCAGCCACAGCATTGACTGGTGCCATCATCCAGCATGGGACGTCATTAGCACATCCTATTGTATTGGATGATGAGTCGTTAGAGGGCGACAGAGAGCCCATCGAGCATATGTGTGTCAGTTGATCGGGGATAGATGATGTAGCCGGTGCAGATGGATACTCATATCATTTGTGCATGATTTGCGGTTGTAGATGTCAAGCTCACACGGTTGAGGATGTGGCGCTAACAAATGAGTTGATGAACATGGTGTTTGCCCATGAGCCACAAACACAAGTGTGTTGATTTGAGTTCATAACATTTTATTTATCAGTCACTTTAAATTTGTAATTACATAAATGAATTTTCATTTATACATCGATTTAAATTAAGACAAATAATATGCATTTCAGGATGCAGCAGTGGTATCCCATACACCTCCCCTAGTTACCATAGCTGCAACTTCGATGCCTGAGGTATAAATTTTGTAACATGTTAAAATAGAATAGTACACTTTGAATTCAAAAAAATACAAGATATACTAACTATCTTTAATGCTTGGTCTGATTTCTGGTTTGTAGGTGTTGATAGGGGACGAAATGTCCCAGATTGATGACATCACGCTCTCAGCGATCGATTTTGGCCTACAAGGCTATAGGGTATCATATTTTGTACAACTCTTTTTATGTATTGTTTTGATGGAATATGCAAGTCATTTCATTTTAGACTTTTAAAATTATGTTTAATTTATTATCTGTACTAATATCTCATGTTAATTTTGTGTTTTTAGGGTACCCCCTCCGCGTCTAGGGCTCGTCCTAAGAAAAAGAATTCCTCGAAGATGCCAAAACATGTGAAGAAGGTAATTGAACACATTTTTAGTTGTACAATTGTTTGAAAATGTTGAAATCAAGTATTAGTTGGGGTTTGTAGATTGATTAGTGTTTTTTGTCTATTTTACATGTACAGCGGCCATTGAGCTTTGTGGATATGTTGAATGCACCTAATTCGCCTACGGATCAAGAGAGGGCGGAGGTATGTATCTCTACTTTATTTTCTTGATTTCATGATTATATGCACGCGTACATGTGAACTTGTGATATATTATAATCTTATAATTTTTTCATACAGGAAATATCCATACCTATTTCGTCAATGGCGAACCCTCCTCCTTGCACTGGAGAAGCATCTCAGGATCCGGTACACTTTTGTTTGATATGTAAAATTAATTGTTTTCAACCTTCAATACTTATCATTATATTAATTGTATTTAATCTTTGTACATTTTTTGTATAGGTAATAGCGACAATTTCTACATCGATGGTGAGCCATCCTCAGTCCATTGGAGAAGCATCTCAGGCACAGGTATGTCATTGTTCTCTATATTATAGCTTTTAAGTGTTTTTGATATATTTATGTTAGTACATTGTATTAATTGCACATTTAATCTATAATAGACTCCTTCACAGTACGGCCATAACGTGGATCAATTTAAGTATGTCTTCAAGAAAACTCCTAAGAGTGACAAGGAGAGGAGAGTGAAGACATTAGCTCCTGGATCAGTCGATGAGGTAATCTACATTTCAATTGCAAAGGAATTAAAGTTAAATGCATAGTTATGTTGTTAATTGTGAACTATTTTCTACAAAAGAATTCTAACTTGGCTTTTGAATTGTCGTTTTGCAGCCATCTACAGAGTCGCATACTGCGTCGAAGAGGCTTGATTTTGATGATCCACCACAAGTTTAGGATCATATAGTGTTAGTTTTGGTCATAGAATGACCAATACATGTAGATATATTCTACATTTTTATTGTATATCGATTTGGACATGGCATATGCCACATTTTTGTAATACTTGTATTGACTTGGCAGACATGCCTTTATATATATATATATATATATATATATATATATATATATATATATATATATTCGATCCACTAAATGTGTAATGAGTTCATTATTTTGTATTCGTTGTATTTTGTGGTTGTCCTTTTATAAATTTAAATGAATATTTGCATATGTAATCAACAATATGAATATAAACAACAAAAATATATGATATAAAGCATTGCAATTGTGGAATATGATTTGATAAAATTTCTAAAATGTTGAATTAACCCTACAAAACTCCTTGTATTCAATTCATTATTATGTATTCGCTGTATTTGGTGGCTGCCCTTTTATAAATTTAAATGAATATTTGCATATGTAATTAACAATATGAATATAAACAACAAAAATCGACAATATGAATATAAACAACAATGTGTTTGGTGCGAGAGCACCCTCACGCTCACAATGGTCAAATTTTGTTCATCGTGTGCACAAACCGACGTCACGAGTGCGTCCGAGTGGGCAAGTGCCCTGAGTCCAAAAAATTGTCAAAATTTGACGGACTGTTTCTTCCAATCCACAACACATACGATCGATCTGTTTGATCCCATGGGGTCGCATGAGGCTCCTCTACAATGGCCTATCTCAGTTTTTGACGACTCAGAGCCATTTTCAATTAGTAACATTTTTTCGCCTGCTCAAAAAACTATCAGTTGCTTGCAAGGAAAAGTTGCAAGATTGGCTAGAATTGATTTTGTTCCTCGTGTGCACAAACCGACATCGCGAGCACGTCCGAGTGGGCATGTTTACACTAGGCATGGCCCTGTTGTGCATCCCAAAGCACCAGAACGTTGAGAGTCATACCCTACCGGTGCGATCTCTCAAGTGCCCTGAGTCCAAAAAATTATCAAAATTTGACTGATTGTTTCTTCCAATCCACGACACATATGGTCGATCTGTTTGATCCCATGGGGTCGTGTGAGGCTCCTCTACAATGGCCTATCTCGGTTTTCGACGACTCGGAGCCATTTTCAATTAGAAGCATTTTTTTGCCTGCTCAAAAAATCATCAGGTGCTTGCAAGGAAAAGTTGCAAGATTGGCTACAATTGATTATGTTCCTCGTGTGCACAAACCAACATCGCGAGCACATCCGGGTGGGCATGTTTATGCTAGGAATGGCCCTGTCATGCATCCCAAAGCACCAGAACGTCGAGAGTCATACCCTACCGACGCAATGTAGAAGTTGCTTGACAACTTTTTTGACAATTTTTTTGACAACAATGACAATTTTTGCTCAAATTGTATCTAGTCTCAATCTATGACTCCTATGACCCGATAATGACTCAAATAATTATCCATGATTATACAAGAGTCAAGAATGCTCATGATTGACAAGGGACACATCACATATACTCAAAACATAGTCACAAAACATTGACACACAAAATAGTCACATATTATTCAAAAATTTGCCTCTAAATATGGTCAAATGAGCTCTTGGCTATTTGATTATACAAAAAATTGTCTTACAAATCATCTCATGGGCTTTTATACAAAATTTGGCATTACAATATATGCGATTCAGCTCGTCGCCATTTTAATATACAAATCATCTCATGGGCTTTTATACAAAATTTGGCATTACAATATGTGTGATTCAGCTCATCACCATTTTAATATACAAAATTTGGCATGTACATATGTACAAATCAGCTCATTGCCACTTAAATATACAAAATTATGCCCCTAAACATGTAAAAATCAGCTCATGGGCATTTATATATACAAAAAATGAATATAGAACAATTCATCGATGATTTATACAAAATTCTCAAAATCATTCTACTCTGAACCATAGAATCAATCAAGTGAGCCTTCAAGATCGGCTTTAACCCATATTGTGTCAAGTATTGCCTCGTGGTCAGATTCACGAACTTTTCATAAAATCTTGTTATGAGGTCTACCACGATACTTCATCAAATGAATATTTGTTGCAACAACAAGGTTAGAGAAATGAAGAATATGTCTATGTGTTTCAAAGTCCTCGAACAACCAAACATCATAATTCTTGATAGGGTATCTCCGAAGCCATGTTCCTGTCACGACAACAGACCCTATTGGGTACTCAATACCCTCTCCATCAATGATTGTGGTTGTCAATTTTCTTTTAAGCTCAACACAACGACACAAATAGTAATTTGTTCCTTCTTCATTGTTCTCTTCTGCAACAACTGCATACACATGACCTGCATTTTATAAAGTGCTAATTAATACCAAAAATAAAGTATGATGTACAACAAAATGAACCAAAAAGAATACTTGCAAAAAAATTAACTCAAAAAATCACTTGAATCCACTAGGTCTGATACATGGTCAAAATCCACTGATGTCTCCATCTGGCTCAATTGTAGTGCTTTGGGAATTTGATATGAATCAATGGGAACCAACGGTCTACAAGACCATTTGTCAAACCACTCTTCTGATTGACATTCTTCCCACAAACAATACATGCATGAAGAACAAAAACATACCATTTGTCTCATATAAATTACCATTGAACTTGAATTTGAACTCATAAATGAGTGCATATCACTCGATCCTGCAACTGTACAATAATCTAGATAGTTTTCAATGTTAGATTCAGTAATCAACCAAAAATATCTACGAACCAATGACGTACCTAGATTACCTGGACCCATTGTAGACTTACACCATCGCACAATTGTTTCTGCATCTACCAACTTAGCACCACCTTCATACTTCAATTATTCCCTGGCTAGGGCTCTTTTCACACATACTCATGCACCATCGTGCTCTCCCTTACCATGTCCAGCCTCAGTGAAATTCCAAAAATATTGTACAGCGCTTGTCACATGCATCCTTGTCAACCAATAAAACATCTTTGCATTCTTGAATTGTGCGGTGCAATTATCTAACCATATTAAGTGTCGATCATATCGTATGTTCCTTTCCCTTAAAATATCATAGAAACCTTTAAATCATCCTTGTACAAACTCCAATGAATGAGTACGATCATCACTTATGTAGAAGTGATACTCTCCTACAACCTTTCTATCCTCCTCTGTGCTATCATCTACATGCATGAATGCTATGTGTACAAAAATAGAAACTTGTGTAGAGTGATAATACATGGATTGTGTTGGCATATGGACACTCCAATGAGACATTGTATGTGATTGAAGGTTTTGTCATTGATGGAAACCTTGCAATCCTATGGCACTGGCAAGACATCATATCGGCGAAGCATTACACAGGCAACCTTGCAATCCTATGGCACCGGTAAGACATCATACCAACAAAGCATTACACAGGCAAGATAGTGCACCGGCATCAACAGATCACTCTACACCAGCACTGGCACAGAAGAAAACATGTATACCGGCATAGAGGCTGACAGGATTTTTGTTATGTAATATTTTGTTTATTATTGTAAGCCAACTTGGCAAATTTTAAAATGACTCTTGTATATAAAGGAGATCATTGTAGACATTTAAAAAGGGAGGTAAGAAGCATAAAAGAAAATTATTAGGCAGACCTAATGTGCGAATTATAGGTCAAGGGTATATGTAAAGAACAGAGCAGGAACCGGTACTGAATTTGGCATTGATGATGCTATTGTAAAGAAGTACAAGTTATTGGATTTGTTTAATCCACATTGTAAGTCAGTGAGAATTCCCATTTGAGCAGTGAGCTCTAGGCAGTTGGCCTTCCTGCATGTGTAGGCCCCTATTGTAAGTAATATTCTCTTATTGGCCAGTAAGTGAATATTGTGGGTCACAAATCCCACCGAGGTTTTTCCCACACCGGGTTTCCTCGTTAAACATCTTGTGTTATGGTGTACTTTTCATGTGGATGTTCTTGATTCTGTTTATTGCATTATTTCTTGCATATCAGTACACTGTTATAATATGTTCTGCATGTTTTAAGTTAAGAAATACTAATTACTGGTTAGATACTGATTCACCCCCCCCTCTCAGTATCTGTGGAACCCCTAATAGATTGCACTTCATTTTGAGGTTGTAGTGTATAATTTTCAACGAAATCAACGATAGAGACAATGGTGCCAAGAGGAAATGTGTCCTTACACAACTTGAATTGCTCATCTAACCATCGAGCTCTATGTGTATGCATTATGTACTCATAAACTAGTTTCTCTTGAAACATTTTCATAAATTGAGCTACACATATATCATTTTTCACTAGCTCACATCTCTTCAAATCTTTTCCATCTTTAACTCCATATGTGACTATCTTGTATTTTCTAAAAGAAACTAGTTTCGTACCAATTTCATGTGTGCTCTCCAAATGTATGCATCTTGGTAAACGTTGCAAACCACCACATATAGCACAAGAACCTTCCAAACAAGGCATCTTATAATAAATGCAACCATCATGTCTATTACATAACACACTTGAAATAAATTCTCTTGCTGACTTAGGAGGTGCTTGTATATTACATTCCTGCAAAACATCGTTAGTGTGCAAAGTAGAACAAATATGACAAAAAATATCATAATGCATGGAAAATTCAATATGCATCCTACAACAACACGTGGTGCGTACATGATTAATATTAATATAAAAAGGTTTTGCCATTTCAAAAAATCTTTGAGAAATTTTTATTTGAGGAAACTTTTGAAGGAATCTTTCATAAAATTTAGTTTGAGTCGTATCCAAATAGTGTTTCGCATGTGGCTCACAATTTTTAAACCCAATTAGTCTTCTAACAACATCTCTTTGGTTGGGTGATACTCTTGTGTTGTCATGCCAAAAAATTTCAATTAATGTTTTTAGTGCATCTACAACAACCTTGTCTTTGTGTGGTAGTCTACCCGAGAATGCCCAAAGAGAATTATTGTTAGGTTCCTCTATTTGTTCTCGCCTCTTTAATGCTTTATTTAATGTTGTTCTACTAACGTTTAATGACTTACTTGTTTTGTTTATCAAACGATCTTTTTTTATTTTCTTGCTCATTATGGTTGATGTAATGACACGTCGAGTAGCATTAGAATCTTTACTATGTGATTTTGAACCAATAGATTGATATGCATCAAATAGATTTCTGACAATAGTTCTTTCACTGTTACTTTCAGATGATCTTAGGCCTAAAATTTTCATTGTCTCTCTAAAATTCAAATTTTTAATCATTTGAACAATTAATTGACATCTTGCGGTTTGATTTATGTTTTTAAAATAGTTTTTCCATATTGTTTTAACCATTCTCCTACAAGTTTGTTCATTCATTTTATTGGGCATTGACTTCAATATATTCTCATCAATATCAATTAGATACTTTGGTTTCCTACGAATGATTCTAGGAGGTGTTAACATCGATGCAGTATGTACATTCAATTCATCAAGTAGAGAAGGTGTAATATGTTCATCATTTAATTGATTATTCAATGTGGTATCTTCTTCAATTGCATTAGGTTCAAACGGTAAATTATCAAATGTTTCTTCTTCAATTGCATTAGGTTCAAACGGTAAATTATCAAATGTTTCTTCTTCAATTGCATTAGGTGCATTATATTCGTTTGGTAAATCGAATTGAGATGTTGAGGCTGACATAGTTTCTTCTCCCATTGTTCTTATGTCATGCAATTTCTTCATACGTTGCCTTTGTCTTTCCTTTTGAGCCTATCGTTGTTCCATCGTTCCTCGCTTGTTCTTTCCCATGGTTGAGATCGGTTGACCTAAATAGAATCATCTTACATATATATGTAAAGAAAAGTTCAAAAATAAATAAATAACCATAAATATGCATCTTATCACTATTTTTTGGAATCAAACTATTAAACAATCACAATTCAATTATTTGAAACCATGCAAAAACAAAAAACTAATAAAAACAACAATTCAATCATTTGAAATCATGCAAAAACAAAAAATTCACTTACTTTTATGCATACAACAGTGATAGAAGTACAGACACAGTTTCAGTGGGGCCTTCAACGACCTCAAAAACTTCTTTTGAGGTCATTGAGGCTCTTGGGCAACTAAAACTATGTCTATAATCCGTGTACGCGCTACATTGATAACTGCGTACACGCTGTTAGACCATAAAATTTTGACAAGCCCAACGGTATTCTTTTTTCCCATTCTGGGCTGATAAGTAGCGCGTGCGCACCACTAAGCCTAAAAATGTTATCGCAGGGTAACGAATAATGGGAATGGTACCCCGTATGCACTTATGAGTAATAAGTACCGCGTACGTGCTACTAAGCCTTAAAAAAGTTATGGTAGGGCAGGGAACTAATAGTTTCAGTACCTCGAACGCGCTCTTGAGAGAGAGAGAGAGAGAGAGGAGGGGGGTGGGAGAGAAGAAGGGGTATGGAGGAAGGGAGAGGGAGAGAGGGAGAGAAGAGGGGGGAAGGGAGAGAGAGGAGAGGGAGAGAGAGAGGGAGAGAGGGAGAGAGGGAAGGAGAGAGAGAGAGAGAGAGAGAGAGAGAGAGAGAGAGAGAGAGAGAGAGAGAGAGAGAGAGGAGGGGGTGGGAGAGGGAGAGGAGAGGGGAGAGGGAGAGAGAGGGGAGAAGGGAGAGGTAGAGGGAGGGAGAGAGGGAGAGAAGAGGGGAGAGGGAAGGGAGAGAGAGAGAGGGAAGGTAGAGAGAGGGAGAGAGGGAGAGAGAGAGGGAGAGTAGGGGGAGGGAAAGAGGAGGGGTATTAAGGGGTCACAGGATACCATATGACCTCTTAGGAAATAATACGACCTCTAATGACACCTAAGGGGTCATATGGTGGGTTGATAGAATGATATATTAAATTTAAAGTTATGAATAGAACATGCAATGAGACTCCAAGCGAACAAACAATGAGACTTCACTAAAAAGCAAGTGTAAGAGCTTGACCTAACCCTAAGAGTACTGCCTAAGTTCTAAAACATATGATGCTATTAAATTTTCAAGGTTATAAGACTGATCTCGATTGTGACTATAGGAACTACACACTTGATTTCTTTCATGGGTATGTACCGTTCCAAACTGTTTGACAAGTGATGATCATCATATACTACCATTGCCATGCATACAACAAACTTTAATTTCTTTAGGTGACAGGCATTGTGTAACAACATGGGAACTCTCACATACCCACCACTATCATTCTATAGGACATCATCTGTGTTACTCTCCCTCTTTCTCTTCCTACCTGTTGTTTTCTTCTGAAAAACATATTGCAGGTAGAGAGAGAGGGAGAGAGAGGGGGAGAGAGAGACGGGGGAGGGAAGGTAGAGAGAGGGAGAGAGGTAGAGGGAGGAAGAGGGAGAGAGAAGAGGGGGGGTGGGAGAGAAGAATGGGTATGGAGGAAGGGAGAGGGAGAGAGAGTGTGTGAGAGAGAGAGAGGGGAAGGTAGAGAGAGGGAGAGAGAGAGAGAGAGAGAGGGAGAGAGAGAGGGAGAGGGGGAGAGGGGGAGAGTAGTGGGGAGGGAAAGAGGAGGGGTCTTAAGGGGTCACAGGATACCATATGACCTCTTAGGAAACAATACGACCTCTAATGACACCTAAGGGGTCATACAGTGGGATAATAAAATGATATATTAAATTTAAAGTTATTAATAGAACATCATACAACGAGACTCCAAGCGAACAAACAACGAGGCTTCACTAAAAAGCAAGTGTAAGAGCTTGACCTAACCCTAAGAGTACTGCCTAAGTTCTAAAACATATGATGCTATTAAATTTGCAAGGATATAAGACTGATCTCGATTGTGACTATAGGAACTACACACTTGATTTCTTTCATGGGTATGTACCGTTCCAAACTGTTTGACAAGTGCTGATCATCATATACTACCATTGCCATGCATACAACAAACTTTAATTTCTTTAGGTGACAGGCATTGTGTAACAACATGGGAACTCTCGCATACCCACCACTATCATTCTATAGGACATCATCTGTGTTACTCTCCCTCTTTCTCTTCCTACCTGTTGTTTTCTTCTGAAAAACATATTGCAGGTAGAGAGAGAGGGAGAGAGAGGGGGAGAGAGAGACGAGGGAGGGAAGGTAGAGAGAGGGGGAGAGGTAGAGGGAGGGAGAGGGAGAGAGAAGAGGGGGGGTGGGAGAGAAGAATGGGTATGGAGGAAGGGAGAGGGAGAGAGAGAGAGAGAGAGAGAGACAGAGACAGAGACAGAGAGAGAGACAGAGAGACAGAGAGACAGAGGGGAAGGCAGAGAGAGGGAGGGAGAGAGAGAGAGAGAGGGAGAGGGGTAGAGTAGTGGGGAGGGAAAGAGGAGGGGTCTTAAGGGGTCATAGGATACCATATGACCTCTTAGGAAACAATACGACCTCTAATGACACCTAAGGGGTCATATGGTGGGGTGATAAAATGATATATTAAATTTAAAGTTATGAATAGAACATCATACAACGAGACTCCAAGTGAACAAACAACGAGGCTTCACTAAAAAGCAAGTGTAAGAGCTTGACCTAACCCTAAGAGTACTACCTAAGTTCTAAAACATATGATGCTATTAAATTTGCAAGGTTATAAGACTGATCTCGATTGTGACTATAGAAATTACACAGTTGATTTTTTTCATGGGTATGTACCATTCCAAACTGTTTGACAAGTGATGATCATCATATACTACCACTACCATGCATAAAACAAACTTTAATTTCTTTAGGTGACAGGCATTGTGTAACAACATGGGAACTCTCACATACCCACCACTATCATTCTATAGGACATCATCTATGTTACTCTCCCTCTTTCTCTTCCTACCTGTTGTTTTCTTTTGAAAAACATATTGCAGGTACTCTGACTCATCATGTTGCTTTGTTGACACTATTTTCCACATTTGCTCTGCTCATTAAAAACACATTCGAGAAGAATAGCGCTACAAGTTTCCTTGTTTGTCATGATAATACACCTATGGTTCAATTTCAAACCCTATTCCTCCTATTCAATATACACACAAAAATCCATCAGTCAATTTTTTTAGGAGAGGATACATGATAAAAATCAAAGAGGAAGTTGCAGACAAGAAATAAATTCACTTACTTCTATAGAAGTGCAGACATAGTTGCAGTGTGTTATGGAGGGAGAGAAGAAGAGAAAGAGGGATGGGGTATGTAGGAAGGGAGAAGGGGGTTGTGGGGGGGGGGGAGAGAGAGAGAGACCTTGTATGTGTTTGAGAGGTAGAGACGATACACTTACATGTGTATATATATATGTTTAATATATTATATGTATATAAACATATTATATATACAATGTCATATTATACACATTATATATTACATATATTATATGTATATACACATATTATACATAGAATATCATATTATACAATAGCGTGTACGTGCTACTTATACTATACGTACCTCGTACGCATTTTTTAAACCATAAGTACCCCGTATGCGCTTTTGACTGTTTAGGCTTGGAAATAGGCCTGGATGACAAAGCTACCGGTTGGAAGTTTGATTTCTCTCCATTTCTCTCATTTTTGACGTGTTTTATTTTATCAACTTGGTTTATCGACTTTGTCATCATCAGGTTTACACTTCATAAAGTGGGTATTTCTAAAATTGCCACCATATTTTCACCCATCTTCTAAGCTTTCTAACCATATAATTTGTTTTCAATTTGAACAACAATAACATATTATTATTGAATTTCTTTTACTACTATCTCCATAGTTCTCACAGACATAGGTGCACCATTTTTTGAATAACTTTTGATATACGTATCCAAATTTAAAAAACTTTATATATTATTGTAGTGCACTTATGCTTCGCGCACGAACAGGTACCAAATTTTTTTAAAAAAATTGTATTTTCGATTTGTTTAGTGCAACTTATGCTTCGCGCACGAACAAGTACTGAATTTTTGGAGTGTGCTCAATTGGAAAAATCATAAAAAAAAACTACTCAACAAAAAATTACAACAAAATACACATCTTCTAGTGCTCACTCTTAACTATCTTTCTGCCAAAGGATTTGTCAAAATACTAAATCTAACTATGACTTTTTTGATGCGCACGTCAGACACTATGTTATGTTTTTCAAAAGAAAAAAAACAGGGTCATTTTTTCGTGCACGAAGGATTTGACCCCCTTAATCTTATCCAATTTTTAAAAAGTTTAGTAGTTTGGAAACTAGATTCAGAATACTACAGTATTTGTTCTTTGATTATCTTCATATCTTGAGTGGATGACTTTCAAATTTTGCCTCCAAGTTCAGGTTCATCTAATTTCAGAAAAAAAAGTGTCCACTTATACCCCCCTTTTTGACCACCATCTTTGTGCACTTACCCTCTACTAACATTTTGGTTTATACAGCATACTCTAAGATTTGATGTGTTCAAACAGTTCATCTAAAAGCACATTAATAGATGGACTCTGTTAGAGAAGCTAGTGTGATTGCAGATGAGCCATCTAAACAAGTCAGTACTTATAGTGTGCTATTTAATCTTACTCACCAATTAATCAAAAGAAAAATACACTCCAAGCTTAGATTTACTCGAATAGTTCATCTGAAATCACATCAATTAAGTGGATGCTAAGAAGCTGATATGATTCCAAATGAACGACCTAAACAAATCAATACATAGAGTGTACTATTTAAACTTACCCGTCTACTAACAAAAACCAAATATGCAAATCTATTAAACTTTTTTCAAAGAACTCCTACCCTGTCTGATTTTTTTCCATGATTTGAATGTATTTCACTAACCCAAGAAACAACTGAACCATCAATTGCATAACTTTCCTTTGTCATCAGTGAAGTCATTATATTAATTCCAACTAGTAGACCAAAATGACTTATTCTGAAATTCTAACTAATATTTGTTTTATTTTTATATGCACGTAATGAATAAGGGAAGAGTACCAATTATCATTCATGTTCTAACTTGCACACATAACCCTTCAATTACTAACTTTAAAAAAATCAAAAGACAAATAACTAAAAGTTCATTAATAAATTTCACATGTACCAATAGCCACTCATTTGTTAGCGTTTTTGGTTCATAATTGGTCCATTTGTGCATCTTATTGGTATCCATAGCGCATGACTACTGGGACAATTGTGCATGAGTATTAGCAATTTTAAGTACATGATTATTGGGGCATCTTTAAGCAGGTATCGGGCGAGACTTTGAAATGTCTACTTTTTGACCCTTGTGAACATAACGGATCCCACAATGTGCATCGTTACTACCCAAAAGCCAAAACAATAGTATAAGCAGTTAAGTTGCATCCAGAGACAAAAAAAAATCGTCAAAATCTGATGTACTGTTTAAAATCGCTAAATACACAAAATTTAGCTATAATGATTACTGATACACTTCTCCTACCAGCTGCAATTATGCTTAAAAAAAAAAAAAATCACTTTTACCGTATATAAAAAAGCAGACTTTATCCACAGAGAACTCCATAATTACAAGAAATGCTGATGGGCTAGTTGCACCCTCCTTCAAGGAAGAAAAACATGTTGAAAATGTTAAAAGATATAATGGTAAGAAATATTAGCAAGTAATTTCAAATGATATATTTGTAAGAAGTAGATAGTCTTCTTACTATTGAATGATGATGCACGAATCAATACAAAAGTTGTTGACAACTAGAGTATTGTTGACATTAGTTGTTATCAAGCAATAGGAGTTGTCTAGATGCTTTTTTTGGTTTCCCATGGTAAGTTCCATTGCAAAGTTAATAGCCAAGCAAAAAAAGTTACAGCACAGAGCAAGGTAGCAGAAATAATATAACTAGAATAGCATATATACTACACAGATACAAATCAATCATTTAAAGCAATACATAAATGTCCAAATAATTTAAATGTGTATTTAAAATGCTCAGCAGTATAAAAAAAGTTCCATCAAATTTGTAAATTTTGTAGCCATACATTATTAACTGTGTATGTATGTTATCTCTATTCATTTTAGAAATAAAATTGTATTTCATGAGCACATAGTTATTTTGGAATTTTTTTGTGTGAAAATGTAACACATCATGTCATAAGACATCAGTGTGAGTGCAAGGCTAGGTAAATTAGCGAATTCATTCTAAATTAGAAATTAGTTGTGACTTTGAATATGTCAAAAAAATATTCTTAATGAGATTTTGAATGGTCTGAAGCTGAACCCAATAAAGATCTAAAAAAATTGATCCGCCTTCTACACATGCTTTAAAATGTAATACAACTCACAAAATAATGAATCAAAACATACCTTCAAACTTAAGATTGTGTAAAAACACATTTGATAGTACTGTGAAGAAGTTACATCATAAAATGGAACATCCCATACTATAAGACATCAATGTGAGAACCAGACGAGGGTAAATTAGGATACTCAATCCAAACTAGAACTCTAACAGATTATTGCTCAAAAATAAGAAAGTTTTTGAATATAAGGAGTAAAATCTAGTAAGTAACTTCAAACATGTCAAGGTCTATAAAGATGGTTTCTGCATGGTTAATTTCTAAAGAAAAAAAGACTTTTAATGAGATTTTGAACAATGTCAAGTCGAATCCAATAGAAATCTAGACAAAATCAACCCAACTTCTAAGCATACTTTTAGAAGGTACTATAACTCATAAAATAATCAATCAAAACATGCATTTCTAATCATTTATATATACTATCAAATTTGGTATTGTAAAGAAGTTACATGATAACATACTCCTGAAACAATCTTGGGTAGTTTCTTTAGAAGTGATGCCATCATTAAGCTCGTTTAAGCCAACAGCCTTAACATCAACAACTGAATTGCAATGGTTAAAAGGCATTTAAAAGACAAAATAAATTATAGTAAGAGAAAAAGAAATAAAAGAATATGCAATAAATGTAAAAGGGAAACTAAAAGAAATCCTATACAATTAATGAAATGTGTCTACTGATATTTTGGCTTAAATATCACATTCTTCTGGTTTGTTCAGTTAACTCATTTATTAATAAAATTAGCGTGATTTCAAATGAACCATCTAAACAAAAACCGTACTTAAAATAGACTATTTAAACTTACTCATCTGCTAACAAAATCTAATAAACCAAATTAAACTTTCCCCACAAAACCCTACCCTAACCTGTCTGATTTTTCACTAACCCAGAAAATTGAATCCATCGATTCCATAACATCCCTGTGTCGGCAGAAATTTATACTATTTATTCCAACCTTCAACATCAATATATACTTTTGAGTATAAGTGACATATTCACGTCACTTCAATTTAAATGCTGCTGCTTTTGTGGGTACTGCAACCATATCTTCTATATGCTCAATACAATTTTTATTTTTTTTAAAGTCACTTCAATTACATTGAATTCAGAATAAAATCCACTAGATTTGAGACATCAGACCAAATTAGATTTCATCATGGCTGACTGCACTTCATAGCCAAAATACATGTGGAAGGAAAAGTCTACCGTAGACCATGAGTCATTGCCTGTAAATTCCTCCTTTTCTATACACATAATGGCTACCAGCTGCAGTTCTGCTGCTTTTTTTGTGTATACTTTTGTCATATGTGAAAAAGCAAAACTTATTTCAAATCACCGTCAAACAAGAGTAGACAACTTCATTATTGAGCTGAATGGTGATGGGCTGGTTGCAACCACCATCATGGAAAAAAAACATCTTTCCATCTTGAGAAGGTTAAAAATTCAATGCTGAATAAGGGAAAGAAAACATGTTGAAAAGATTAGGACAGAACCTACAAATGATACATTTGTAGGAAGTTATGAGAAAATACTTTTTTTTAGTATTGAATAATGATGATAGTTGAGAGCTTCTTGTAAATCATGGAGGAGCAAGTCAATTATTCGATATTATTAAGGAAGGAAGGAAGGAAGGAATTTTAATGATGTCCATGAGACCCAGTGGTCTAAGAGACCAAATAATAAGAGTTCAGAAATAGGTTGTCACCTCCCCTCTCCATAAGAGATTGTCATAGTCTAGATGAAAAGATGTTGAACTAGGTTAAAAAGTAATCCGTACAGCTATTCATTTTTTAAATTTGTGCAATGTCTAGGTGTTTTTTTGGTTTTTGATAACTAAGTTATAAGAAATAGTTGTGATTTACACCCATATTTTTTAAATGATCTATTTACATTTCAATAAATTAAGAAAATTATTTTAAATTTGAGTTTATCTTATAGAAATTGATTGTTATTAAAATTAGTAAGGGTTAGCTGCAATTTTGTTGCATTTTTATAATTAGACTTTTGTCATTTGTGAAAAAACAGATTTTTTCAAAATCACTTTTAAACAAAAGAAAAAACTCCATAATTTTAATGAACTAGTTGCACCTATCTTCAAAGAAAAAAAATTCTTTAAAAAATAAAATTCAATGCTAAAAAAGCCAAATAAAAAAAATTAAAAAAAACATGCTGACAAGTAACTTCAAATGATATATTTGTAAAAAGCCTTGAGTAGATGGTCTTCTTAGTATTGAATAATGATGCAAGAGTCAATAGAAAAGTTATTGACCACTAGAACATTGTTGTTATTAGCTGTTATAGGAGTTGCAGAGTTTGGTTGTCACCTTCCCTGTACCTGAAGAGATTGTCATAATCTTTATGAAAGGATGCTGAACTAAGTTAAAATATTTGGTATAAGCTTTCATATTTGAAGTTTGTACAATGTCTAGGTGGTTTTTTAGTTTCCCATGGCTAAGTTCCATTCCATACTTAAAGAAATACATTCAAGAACAGTTAAAGCAAAGAGATGGCCAAACAACAACAGTTACAGCCCACCCAAAAAAGAGAGAAATAACAACACCGAGCAAGGCAGCAGAAAGAATATAACTGAAATAGCATATGTATACTGTACACATACAAATGATCATTTAAACAATAGTGTATTTAAAGAGTTCAGCAATATAAAAAAAAACTCCATTAAGTTTGTAAATTATGTAAAATAAATTATCAACTGTGTTATAATTGCCTATCTCATTATCCATATTCATTTCAGAAACAAAATTATATTTTATAGGCACATTGTTATTTTGGTTCATATTTATTATGTGAAAATGGATCATGTCATGTCATAAGGCATCAGTGTGAGTGCAAGGTAAGGATAAATAATTAAATTCAATCCAAACTAGAAACTAGTTGAACTTTGAATGGTCTGAACCTTAATCAAATAAACATCTGGGAAAAGTTGACCTACCTTCTAAATATGCAATTCACAAAATAACCAATCAAAACATACTTTTTAAATCATTTATATATACTATCAAAGTGAAGATTGTGTAAAAACACATTTGATGCTACTGTGAAGAAGTTCGGTGTGAGAGAAAGACAAGGGTAAATTAGGATGCTCAATCCAAACTAGAACTCTAAGAGCTTATTGCTTGAAAATAAGAGATTTTTGTGTATAAGTATAAAAACCAGCAAGGAACTTTGAACATATGAAAGTCTTTGCATAATTAATTTTTATAAAATAGAAATGAAAAAAATCTTTAATAAATTTTTGAATGGTGTAGGTTGAAACCAATAGAGATTTAGGAAATATTGACCCACCTAGTAAGCATGTTTTTAGTGATAATGCAAGTCACAAAATAACCAATCAAAATAAGCATTTATGATCATTAACCTATACTATCAAACTTAAGAATGTGTAAAAACACATTTGATGATACTATGAAGAAGTTACCTCATAAAATATATACAAAACAACCTTGTGTGGTTTGTTTAGAAGTGATGCCATCCTTAACCACATTCAAGCCAATAGCTTTAACATCAACAACTGAATTGCAATGGTTTGAAGCCATTTAAAAGACAACTAATAGAAAAATAGATAAGAGAATATGCAATAAACATGAAGGAAAACTAAAAAAAAACTACTAAACTAACAATATAGTGTCTACTAACATTTTGGTTTATACAGCATACTCTAAGATTTGATTTGTTCAAAGAGTTCATCTAAAAGAACATTAATAGATGGACTCTATTAGAGAAGCTAGTGTGATTGCAAATGAACCATCTAAACAAGTCAGTACTTATAGTGTGCTATTTAATCTTACCCAACAATTAATCAAAAGAAAAATACACTCCAAGCTTATATTGACTCAGGTAGTTCATCTGAAACCACATTGTATACACCTAAAAATGGCCTAAAGATAATTAATTAAATAAGCAATTATTTAATTAATCCCCCTTCCCAATTTAATTGAATTCATTAGCAATTTGATTAAATTCCCCCATTCACCTGCTTATTAATAAATCTAAGGATTTATTTAATAAGTTTGTTTCAATAGTCCCCTTTGATTAATTAATCTGAATTAATTAATCCTCCCCCCATTTAATTCATTTCTTCTAATCCCCTAATTAATTAAAACAAATCAATTTATGAGTTGTTGAAAGTTAATTATCCTTTTCCTATTATTTGAATTTTTAAATTCAAATTACCCACATGCCTCCTAACTTCTAACCACCTAACCTAACCATCCCCTAACCTAATCCTGGGTTTAACTAACCCTATCCTATCTTGCACATCCTAACCTCCTATGGGGTGGATATTCTCCCCTTGAGACACATGGCACTTATGCCACATGTCTCCTCCCTTGGACACTTGCCCTCTTGTGAGAAAGATTCCTTGACACTTGACACCATAGAGATGACAAGTTTCTCTCTCTCCAACCTCCTCCAATTTAACCCTTGATATCTTCAGACTCAATCTTGACCATTGATTCCTGCCACCTCACCCTTGGCCTTGGAAATCCTATAAATATCCCCCATTTTGGAGCATAAAGGATCCCATCTCATATCATTTTAGGCATTGTTATTATAGGCATATCATCTCTAGGATTCACTTAGACATTGTTATTATAGGCAATTGCATCTTAGATCTAGTTTAATTTGATCATTTTCTAGCATAATCATTGAATTATCTAGCTTAATCATGTATATCATTAGCTTAATTAGCCTCTTGGATCAATCTAGCATAATCAATCTAATCCAGCTTGCATATCATATCATTTTAAATCCTCTTTCTAGGTGTAGTCAAGTCACTGGGATTGCTTATCCATATCTGAGAGAAAATTCACACTCACGTCTGTTAGGAGGCAATAGGTCGCTTTGTCATGGTTTATCTTTCGTTTGATTTCAGTTTGCTAACCATGCTTGTAATGATCTATTGAGTGTTTGTGTTGCAGCTGTAGGTACCCTACTTCACACACATGACATTTTGGCACCCACCATGGGGCAGGAAAATCTAATTTCTTGGTCTATTGCATCATCAAAATCTTCAATCTCATGGGTTTCTGGCCAGGCCTATTTCAGAATCTCGTATGAGTACCTTTACAATACAATATGATTTTTTTTGTGCACTCGTACGGGTATGTGAGAATACTCGTACGATCAGGTGATAATACTTGTACGAGTTTTTTCCTCTGTGTTTTCAAAGCAGATTGCATTTTTAGGGTTTTTGTGCTTGAAATTTGATATCACTAATGCTAACCCTTGCCTGATTTTGAGTTTTCTAGCAGCCTAACTGGTTTTTTGTAGGACGATTGTCGAAGATTATGCTTGCCAAAGATTCAGTTTCTCAAAACAATAGGATTACTAATGTATTTGTTTTGCAAGTTGCCTAAAGGGAACTCAACCAAACTTTGTGTCTTCTTAAAGTTTTCTATGCACACTTAAATCTCTATTGGTTAATGAACATCTTATTTTCTATGCTTGAGAAGTTGTCTAAAAGGTAGGAGATTATGCTCTTGTCCATTTGGACAATCAGAAATCCTGATGCTTGAAGCGCTTCTATGTTTGAGATTTGAATACCTTTAGCGGGCCTGTCACAGTGGGAAAAAGTAATCACCCTGTGAGAACGACTCAAATGAGTATAGCTATACCTAAGCTTTTCGACTCACTCTAAAAAATAGGCCTCTCAGGATTAAAGTCTCGGAGGATGGGATTATTTGAGTTTTCTCTTTTGAGATCTCTCATATCGAACATTTAGTAGGGCCTCGCAGTCTCAAGAACGCTTGCGTGACTACTTCTTGTTTTGGTACCTTGTTGGGCTATAGGCCTCAATCGCGCTTGCCTGGCTGCAAGGGGTAATTCCAAACGAAAATCCTTACTACAAACCCTAAGATAGAAGCTACCCGATTCACTTCCGAAAGGGGGATAATCTTTATACAAGAGAGATAGTAACTCTCCCAAGACACTTGCCATATCATGCCCCCATTAGCATTTGGAGTTGAATAATATGGCGTTGAGATTCAATTACGTGACACTCAGTAGCCGTATTCTAATTAGCTATTGGGTGTGTACCTAAGTTTGCAAGCAAAGGTTTTCTCTCTCATCCAACTTTCTTAGGATTTTACATGTTGTGCTTGAGGTCACTTATCATATCATGTGTTTGTTGTGTTTTCATCCCTGAAACAAAAACTTAGGCATCTAAAACTGGAAAACAAAACCAAAACATTAAACATTTTTGGTCAAAAATATGTCAAAGTAAAATTTTTGTATCTACTCTGTCCTCAATCATATGAGCTTTCTAGTTTGTCGTACGAGAAAGCTAGTTTATCGTACTGCTCAGTGTAAATTACCATACGAGTCAGACTAGCAAAAGATTTTGTGTTATCAGTTGTCATCTGGTTCTATGGGAATCGTCGTACGAGATTATGCCTTTGTCATATGGTTCAGTGGGAAGTGTCGTACGATATTTCTATTTTATCGTATGGGTCTATATGAATTGTCATCTAGGACTGTGTAAACTATCGTACGATTTTTTGTCTCTGTCAATCCAGAGCTGTCTTCTTGCATGTATTTTTCAGATCTGTCATGTTTTCTTGATCAATTTATAGTGAGCATAAACACCTGATATCTGTCATTTTGTGCTCAGGTTGCCTTCTTGGTTCACTTGGTTAAGTAATCTTCTGTCAAATCAGATTCTAGAATTAGACACCTCAAGAGGTTCAAGTATTCACCTTCAACAAGTTCAAGATCTAACATCTCAAAGTGTATCATCACCTCTTTGATAAATTGATCACTCAAAACATAGCTTCTCATTAGGATCTATCATCCTCTATCATGGAACTACAACGTTTGGTTAGGATAACCTTGTCCCACATCATAGAATATATCATTCCTATTGGACTTGGTCTTATCAAAATCATCATCATTGCACTCCAAACCAAAGATCCAAAAACTTACAAATCTACAAATACTTGACTTATCTTTTCGTGTCATATCACTCTATCATATCTACATTGACAGTTGGTCACTTATCGAAACACCTTTTAGACAATTGAATCCTTGCACAACATTCAACACACATGTATGCTCATTTTAATTACAGCGCAGAGGCATAAGATCAAAGAAACAAAAAATAGAAACATTTGAAATAGCTGAAGATCATAGAAGCATGGCATACCAAAGCAAAATACAAGAAGAAGACATAATAGGTCAACATATCAGAGAAATCAAACAAGTCCAAAATCAAAATCCAACTATGTCAGAACCTCACAAGGATTCAAGTACATCTCTAAAGAAAGGTGGCTCTTTTATGCAACTCTTAAAGAGAACCCTAAGGGAACTTGTTGAGGAAGATCAAAATCGCGTATATATGTCTAGTAATGGCTCATCCCCCCATAAGAAAATTGACTGTCCAAAGGAATCTATTCCTACACCTCTTGAAATCTTGCAAGAACCTTCCATAGCATCCTCACCAAACAATACACCCAAGGTTGAAGTTCCCCAAGGGATATCCATAATGACCATCAAACTTATTTCAGAGGATCATATTCAAAGCCAATCTCCTTCATATCCAAGCATTGATTCCTTGCAACATCCCCATAACGCTTCCTTGCAAATTGAAGTCCTCATTCACAGGATGCTTATTAAACGTGTCCTAATAGATGGGGGAGTTGGCTTAAACATTTTCTCATTGAGTCTTGTCCATGCTCTAGGTTCTTCTGAAGATGTAGTTGATCCCCAGAAAAAGATCACATTCAAAGAATATGATGAAGAAGAGCGTGCCTCTAAAGGGATTGTGGTATTACCCATCAGAGTGGGACCTTTGCAAAAAGACACAGCATGCCAAGTTCTAGACTTGGATTTATCATACAACATACTCTTGGGAAGACCATGGATACATGACATACAGGCTATTCCATCAACATATCATCAGTTCCTAAATTTTCCATACAATGGGCAGGAAATCACGATCTCAGTGTACTCAAATCCATTACAGTGTTGTAGTAATCTAAAATCGGCCCCAAAGGTTATGGTTCCACATAACACAGAGACATCATCTTCAAGCACACAATCCTAGGAAAAATCATTTGCCTCGATTTTGTCAATCATGGAAAAACAAATGCAACTAAGAGATCGAGGGAACGAAGAATATTTAATATCACAGATACCACTTTCTCCTAAGTCTTATGAAAAACCATCAAACTCTAAACAACAACCCATTGTGGAAAATCTTCCTATATTTGATGGAGCATTTATCAATGTTGGGACATTGTCAGAGGAAACATAAGACAAAGATGTGCTATAGACAAAGAAGAGAAAAGAAGGTATCTCAGAACCTATACAACCTCATACTCAATAGGCTATAGACGAGTCAGGCTTAGGGTATGGACAAATTACTCTACATGAAGACATGTCTTCTAAGCATAAAAAAGGTGAATATGATAACAAACAAGAGCAACTTGAAATTGAAAGAGACGAAGAAGATGTAGATGTTGATGTAGTTCATGCGTATGCAGGGCAAACGTTAGGAACTAGCTCACTTGAATTAGAATCACATTCAGTTAACTTGAACTTAATCAAGGATGATCAAGAGATACTTCCGAGAAGTCATTATGACGAGAGTATCGTTCTAGACATTGAAATGCATATTGAAAGCTCTGACATCTCTATCAAGACCCCTGATATCTTTGAAACAATTCAACTTGAGGATCCTTTACCCTTAATCCATCTTGAACTTATGGACTAGGGAAATGAAATACATACTACCATTAATACCTTTCCTAACGATCATGCCATATCCTTATATCTTAATGCAATCGAACCCACAAAAACTTCCACTAGGGATTTCGCTAACGTATCTTCAAGTCAAGTGGGTGCCAAATCTCCTAGTCGCAAAAGTGAAAATAAATAAAACAATATCAGGTCTACTGCTGAAAACCATTGATTGGCAACATTAGACCACGAAAAAGTAAAAAGAAAGGACACATCTAATGGTGAAAAACTCCTTGAGGAGCCGGAAGATGAGTGTTGGCATATGATGAAGCGGTGATAATGTATGTTGTCATTGATGTCAATAAGTGAATAAGTATATGGTACTCAAGCAGGTGAACCGGTATAGACTAGTGTGAAGACTGGAAGTTGCTATAGTCAATAGGGATGGAGTGAACCAGTGTCAGGGTTCACAGTTTGACTACCGGTTTGTAGTCTTAGTTCATCTCGAGGGTTTCTGGTTTGGTGATCTAACTTGTGCGGTGCAACCAATGACATTCTGTGATGAGTTAGTTAGGAGATAAGGATGAGATCGAGATGCCATGTCTGCTTGTGCATGTGAAGAATCTCTTTGAGGATCTTGCGCGTGAAGAGTGAATGCATTAAATGTCTACCTCGGGAATGTGCGTTTCTCTTAGCGGTGTGTGAAGAACGCGTGATGGGTTACTGACTTCCAAGTGCGATGAAGATTGGACGATGTAGAACGACTTGAGATCTTTCTCAGATTGTTCTATTCTATGCAATGCATTTTAACGGTTAGGATCAGACCGCTTGTAACTAAAAACCTAAATGTGTAGGGTTTAGGGTTTATGCTACCGACCTAATTGTTGTCTATAAGGTCGATGATGTTTATTATTGTTTGTGTTGGCAAAATTTGTTTTGATGTTTGTGTATTGAAGACTTGATACTTGACAAACCAGAGTAGGGTGTCTGCAGAGTGTGATTGCAGAAGAGAGGAATTGAAAAGGATCTACCTTAGCAAAGTAGTGTTGTTATCAGATCAGAGTTTTATCTATTGTCTTCTAACCATTTCAACAGAAAGAAAATCCCTTGACTGGGTAGCTTTAACATGCTTGCTGCAAATCCTCTAACCAGGTGACTCAAGCTCATTGAGTTCTTTAAATCCTCTAGCGAGGTAACCTTTGACAAGGTTTCAACCTTTAATAGGGTTTATAGCCATCCCTTAACCAGGTGATCCCTACCAGGATCGGTTCCTAACAGGACCTTATTGTAAAGTCTTTAACCAGACTAGGATCCTAATAGAGTAGACTTCAAAAGAGTTCAAAACAAGCTTGTGGGTATTCATTCCCATCGTGGTTTTCCCATTTGGGTTTCCACGTGAAAAATCTGTGTGTTATGGGTTGTGAGTTTTCATATGATGATTGAGTAGTTTTTGATTAAGTTGAATATGCATACAGTGCTAAATGATTGTGGTATTATTGATTGAACTCATGCATGACTAAACTGGTAAAGTAGCTATCAAGATCTGAGATCTGTTAACTGTTGTTTGAAGTACTTTTGGTTAATCGGTTTAGTTGTCTAAAGAATTTATGTTTAATCGGTATTTCTATGGTTAATTACAGTGGTATAGACAATCGGTTATCTGTGTTTAGAGAGTGTCAAAATATTGAAGCAAGTTTTTGTGTGTACTGATTCACCCCCCCCGTCTTAGTATCGGTTAGGGTATTAGTTGTTCATCATTATTCATCAGAGAGATTTGACACCTTACCTAAATACTATCAAGAGAGGTCATCTAACCTGATAGAACCAACAGAGGCAGTTACCATTGGCACAATTGATCTCCATCCAGCAATCTCTCTATCAAAAAATGAAGTACAACAATTTATTTGGAACCCTTCAAAAGATGGCAAATCAATTTTGCCTGGTCATATGCAGACATTCCAGGGTTATATCCATATCTTATAATACATCACCCGAATATTAGTCCAAGAGCAGGCATCAATAATGAAACACATCATGGATCAGGAACAAGCATTCTATTCATCACACCACAAGATCATACAATTCCAAAGGCGTACAAATTAAGCTTTCCATGCACCAATAATATAGTAGAATATGAAGCATTGGTCACAGGTATCAAAATGGCTATAGAATGGAACATTACACAACTTTAGGTCTTTGGAGGCTCTCAACTCATCATCAATCAAATCAATGATGATTATCAAACAAAGGATGAAAAGCTAATGCCTTATAAGAAGATGGTTGATGATGTCAAGAAATACTTTGTCGAAATAAATTTTCAGTAGATTCCAAGGAATGACAACAAAGCGGCAGATGTCATGGCAACACTTGCTTCTCTATTGCAGACACGGGAAAATCAAGAGCATTACGAATTCTTGGTGGAAGAGTTGTTTTACCCTGCTCATAATTGTCCTGATTCCCAAACTATTTGTCACCTTGTTGGGCATGATTCCTCCCACTATGGCCAAACTTACACATATCTGAAAGATAATATCCTCCCTCTTAACTTGTCAAAGAACCAAAAGAGAAACTTTATTCGTCAATCCTCCCATTATACTCTTGTCATGGATACCCTTTAGAAATGAGGTCTGAACGGTACTCTCTTAAGATATCTGAAGGAAGAAGAACCTGAGAAGGCCTTAAATGAAGTCCATAATGTCATTTGTGGCACTCATTCAAGTGGTCTTAGCCTTTCAAAAAAACTCATATGCTTGGGCTATTATTGGCCAACTATGGAACGAGATTCTTTTCAAATAGCTAAAACATGCAAACAATGCCAGATCCATGGGAATTTGATTCATGCACCAACACAAGAACTTCATTCTTTGGAAACATCTTGGTCATTCTGTCAATGGGGTCTTGATCTAGTAGGAAAGATACATCCTCCTTCATCCAATGGTCACAAATTCATTCTTGTCGCTATAGAATATTTTACAAAATGGATTGAGGCAGTACCTCTCACAAATATCACTGCAAAACAAATTGCTCCATTTATCTTGAACTACATCATATGTTGCTATGGCATACCCATGACCATTATTATTGATAATAGGCGACCATTCAAGAATCGGGATGTAAAAGAGCTATGTGATAAATTCAAGATCCAACACAGATTTTCCAAACCCTACTATCCACAAGGAAATGGGCAAGTAGAAGCATCAAAGAAAACTATTTTGAAAATTCTCAAAAAGACAATGAATGATGCTAGTAGAGATTGGCATATTCAATTGAACCCTTCTCTATGGGTTTACTGTATCCGCACACCAACAAGTGCCACACCTTTCTCTCTTGTCTTTGGATCAGAAGCAATACTACCAATTGAAGTAGAGATACCTTCTCTATGAGTATCATTAAAAGACCTTATCCCAGATGAAGAATAACGAGTATCTAGATTGCAAGAGTTAGAATTGATCCATGAATGACAACAAAATGCCTTTGATCATTTAAAGGTATATCAGCAAATATTATGTCGAACTTATAATCACAAGGTCAAACCACAAGCCTTTCAAGTTGGAGAACTAGTACTAAAAGAAAATCCACGGAACTAGGCAGATCGATAAAAGAAAGGGAAGTTTGAACCAAACTGGTTAGGTCCGTTTGTGGTCACAGTAGTATTTGGATCCAGAGCATATCAACTATCAACACAGGATGAGGACCAACTTGAAGAACCTATCAATAGAATGCATCCAAGGAAGTTTTATGTCTTAAAAGCAAAAAAATAAAAAACAGTGGAAAAGCAGAAAAATCAAAAATAGTGAAAAAGCAGAAAAATAAAAAACAAAGGAAAATCAGAAAATACAAAAACAGCGAAACAAAAAGAAAAAAAATCAAATATGAGAAAAAGTGCAATAAAAACAGATGGTGAAAACCTGGCAATAGGCACTATCTGTCAGCTATCTCTTCCATCTATTAGTTCATGCATCCTTCCACTTGCATTTCATTTTCCATCAGCGTTGTCCATATCCATAATAAAGTCTTTGTACATACACAGGGATCGCGGGTGATTTCTCACCATGGTTTGGATCATCGTATTTATCACAATAAGTTTGTTTCTAGGCTTGGGGAAAAATCTTGCACCTAGCTGGGGGCAAATTTTTTTATCATTTTGAGCTTAATCAAACAGGTAGAATAATAGTTAGACAACTCTTGCCAAGCAAAACTGAGACACATCCAACGTTGAACATGAAATCAAATTATCAACCATCAAACTATCACATGTCAGTCTAAGCATGACACACTTTTTCATGGATGATATCTTTTGCCTAATGCTTTTCGCACTTTAATCAATGATTGTTCAACTTTTATATCTTGATTTTAGCTATCATGATTTCTAAGTGACTCCAGGATGTCTTTGACTAGAGGAAACAAGGAAGGAACACGATATTTTTCTTGTCTGTTGTCTGTAAATTAATCATTAATATGTGCAAATTTATCTCAGGACATGATCATCAAAGTATCATCGAAGACATTTTCGATTTGCATGTAGCAATGGTTAATACTACCTATTTTACGCAAGCAACACTCAGGTCATCTTGGTTCAATTATACCTCGATGCTTGTGCTAACTTGCAATATCAAAATCCAGGAAAGAAGTGCTTAGGTCATCATGGTTCAATTATACCATCGATGTTTGCACTCACTTCCCACATGTTAAAAAGCTCAATGATGACACAAAGCAATAACCCAGTGATTGGTCTAATCGCAACTTTGCATTTTGCATTTGCATTTAGTTTGCATTTCATTCTTACATAGGATCACAAACACTCATCTTATCCAAGGCCAACTTTATCGCAGGAATCATCAATATATCATCATAGGTGTATACACAATTAGATCGATGACTCATCCCTCTCTAGATATTGTCTACCCAACGCAAATCTTATGCTACTCCCTTGAGTATACCAACATCAGCACATTTGAATCTTCCTGCCACAGGACATTAATAAAATCTCAGTTCTTTATCCAATCAATCTTATCAATTCTATCAATCATCGCATCTGATCCATTCTATCATGTCTTATACAGGATATATTGTTCTTGAAACTAGACATTGTGATCATCTTTATCTTATACAAGAGGTTTCATTCCTGAAACTAGACTAGATCTCAATCTTATCAATCTAATCAATCTTATCAATTCAATCAAACCCTATCAATCATCACATCGAGAACCACATCACAGTGATCGAAGAACTCACATTTTCATCAATCAACGTTGCAGAAATCAAATCATTTCTAATCAGTTGTCTCAATTATCTCAATTGATCTCCCGAGGGGGCATCATCATATCACAATTTATCAATCAATGTCTGGGGCATCCTATCAAACCAATATCACATCAAAATGAGATTATTCTTTGAATCAACGTGTCGTCACACCTTGCTTCAAAGAGGAGAAAAATGTATACACCTAAAAATGGTCTAGAGATAATTAATTAAATAAGAAATTATTTAATTAATCTCCCTTCCAAATTTAATTGAATTTGATGCTCTGCAAAAAGGATTAGAAAATCTGTTTGATGGCAACACACACAAGAGCACAAGAAACAAACGTTAGTGTTAGCAACAAAAGATTATCCTAAACAGGCATATCAAGAGAGATATTAAGCATGAAATAGAAAGCATATAAACATAAAATGAAATAGCTAATCAAGATGCTCATAGTTGCTCCTCCCTTGTTCCTCTCCTCTCCAAGTCCCAAATGAGTGTAGCTCTCAGCAGCTTTTTGCACTATGGATGCTTATGGAGGATTGAGATTTAATACTAAGCTTCAAATATGAAATGAAAAGCTAAATACTATGCTAGAGTAGATAGTGATGCTATGAAAAAGCTCTATGCTAATGCCAGTATAACAACAATACTCTAAAAATGCTTCTTTTTGCTTGAGGAGAAGGGTTCTATTTATAGAAGAAATGGGGAAATGAAGGGTTAAGATTGAATGGTTTAATCAAGGGCCAAGTTTGAAAGTTGGGGATCCATGTGCACAATTGGCACCAATAAAATGGTGACAAGTGTCAACATAGGATTGGGTTGAGAGAAGAGGTTGGAGGCATTAAAGGCCTGAGAAGACCTCATGGTTATCTAGAAGGTAAGGGTCAAGTCTAAATTAAGATTACCCACTGGATTAGGAGTTAATGCAAGGATAAACCTTTGTGCAAATGATTAAGAGATAATCATGGTCAAAGCATTAAAGGCTTGATGAGACCCTTGGGTTGGGTAGAGGTTGAGTCAAAACAAATGTTTTAACCATGTGGGAGGGTTTGAGGTAACCATTAATGGTTATTGGAGACTTTGGGGATTAAGTGGTTGAAGGTTGAAAGCCTTCAATGGTTATCAAAGACTTTGAGCCATTTAGTGGTTGAAGGTTGGAAGCTTTCAAAGGTTATCCAAGACTTTGAGGGTTAATTTGTTGAACACACAAAGCATTAATTGCTTTTCAAAGACTTTGGAGTCTTTGAGAAGTGACTCCAATTTGCTTAGGAATGTGACAATATTTAGGGGATGGATTAGGCTAATTAGGAAGGGTTTAGAAGAATCTAGAAGGGGTTTAGGCATACAAGTGGATTTTGTAGGAAAATGTAAGTGGGAGAAATTTTGGTATTTTCAATTAAAATAAAATCATTTATTTCAATTAAATGGTGTAATTTGCATTTGGATAAATATTCAAATAAATATTAATTTATTTAAATGAGAAAAATGAAGATAAAGCATTAAAATGCTTGAAGACTTTGAGGGAAACCATTAAAGGCTTGAAGACTTTAAGGAAAACCATTAAAGTCTTAAGAAGACTATAGAAGGAAGCCATCAAGTTTGAAGACTTTAAAGCCATCAAGTTTGAATACTTTAAGGGAAACCATTAAAGGTTTCAAGTGGGTGAGGATAAATAGGATTTTAAATAAATAATTTATTTAAAATAGTTGTGCAACTTGCTTTTGTAGGAAAATACAAGTGGGTGGAGGATAAAGGTGATTTAAATAAATTATTTATTTAAAATAATTGTGCAACTTGTATTTGTAGGAAAATGCAAGTGGGTGGAGGATAAAGGTGATTTAAATAAATGATTTATTTATTTAAATGTGAGAGGTGGGATTTTGGGGGTTTTAAATAAATATTAATTTATTTAAATGTGAGAGAAGATTTAATTAAATAAATATGATTTATTTATTTAATTAATGGTCTGAATTTGGTTAAGTGAATTAAATCAAATAAATTGAATAATTTATTTAATTAATAGGAGAATAGGGTTAAGATGAATTAATTAAATATTAATTTAATTAATTATTAATTGATGGTTAAATAATCAAATAAATACTAAATATTCATTTAATTAAGTGGACAGATTTATGTGACTACATTTGCCCCTCTTTGAGACGGTGCAGTTTATCGCGTCGTTTCAAAGAAAGAAAAATAGGTGTGAAGAAATGCCCCATAAAATGTAAATTTAATGGGTGGTATGCCCCCTCGAGAGATGGGCCGAATTTTTTTGAAAAATCGGGCGATCTCTCGAAAAAGAATGAAAAGTGGAGGGGATGTAGAATAGAAGAAATTAGAACTAATGATGAAAGAATGGGAGAAAATGGAGTGAATATGAAGAAACAACAAGCCAACGAATACCCTGAGGTCATGCAAGAGATACATAGCAGATGTAGTGTGGGGTTTGGATTGATGCTATACAATTGATCAAAATTGTTTGGACAATCTGGTGCAATCGGTTTAATTGCCCCGGTCAAGTCAAAGCGTGACAGTTGATGTCAGTTGGTCGCTTGGACATGATAAAGTCTGAGTAAGTGAATCAAAGTGACCTGATGGTGACTTAGACAATTGATGTAATTGCCCGATGAAGTCAAGGTATATGAAGCAAAATACTCGTTGAGACGTAGACAATTGATGTAATTGTCCGTTGGATTGTGTGTGATTGGTTGATCAATTGATAGTGTGTGCGTGTGATGGATGGTTGTGGGGAATCATGGCAACCCCGTTGAGACTAGGTCATTGTGATAAATGCCTGATGTAGTCTAGGATTACCATAATCGATTACCTGTTGAGACCCGAAGATACTTGATCAGAGTATCTGTTGATAGTCTAGGTGTGTGGGAGTCGATGTATCTGTGTAGATAGAGTAACTGGCTTAATTTTGTGGATGAGTGAGGATGGGAAGCGATGAAGGGATTAGGATGATGTTGATGATCAAGATAGGGAGGGTGAGGGGGGATTTGATGTTAGATAGAAGATATGGAGGACTAGGATCGAGGCCTATGGAAGAAGATGAGTAAAATAGAGTATGCATTATTATGACTACGTATGCATGATATGCAGCTATTATGAATGTATGGATGGGTGGAATGCAACGAAATGCAATATATACAAATGAGATGGAATGACGATCCATGGTGCTTTATTTTTCATCATTGAGCTTTAAAATGTTGTAAGAAAATACAAGCAACTTGACATAAAGATTCAAGATGACCAGAGTATTTCTTACATGGATTTTGATATAGCAAGTTAATACAAGCAACTTGATATAATGGATCAAGTTGACCTGAGTATTGCTTGCGGAATAGACAAGGATTATCTCCGTTCATGCATGACTTGGATCGTCCTCCTTGATCTTAGGCTGATCATATCCTGAGACAAGTGCATACCATACTAAGAGATAAAACCTTTATCCAATTTGGATGAGGTAGGAGGAACCAAAGAAAGAGAATTGTACCTGCAAACAAACAATATATACATAAAGAATAAAGAATATGGATCCTTGGTAATGGTTCATGCTCATATGGTCGAGGTATACGCTGTAGTCAGCAAGCCGTAATGATCTATGACTGCATTTTGCATAAGATCATGTAGCTTGGTGAACTTCCCACGTAGACACCATTAGTACATGCCCCAGTACTTCATCGGAAGTAATGCGCAAATGATACAAAACAATGCTGAAAGATCCCGATACAGATAAACAAATGATTGTACTCATAAATCAACCAAGTATTTGATAGCTTAACATAATTTTCTTGTCAAAGAAAAATGTCATCTTGTCTTTGTTTTGGTAAGGAAGGATGCATCCTTGTTGAAAAGACAGTTTGATTGTTGATGTTGATTGTTTTGGTCGAGTGATAAGTGGTCATTTGTGTGAGTATTTGTCAATGCTTGTTTTGGTATCTGCATGGATGAATATGTACAATGTGTTGCCATGTTTTGGTGTGATTTTCGATGGGTTTTTCGATGTTTTTGGATTTTGTGTAATAGTTTTTGAATGTTTTTGTATTTTGAGAGTCATTTTTGAATGTTTTTGATATTTTCTGATGATTGCCTGAATGAAGAGCGTAATGATATATAAGACAATGTAGAATCCACTTCCATCATTAGGGTAAGGGTATTGCCCCCAGTTTGTAGACCTGACTATGAAAAGGTGGGATGCTAGACGCATGGAGTACTTTCTTAATTGCAGATCAAATAACAAGCCATGGTTGGGATGGATGGATGTATGTGTGCATGAATGTGATCGCAACAAGTCTGAAAGATAATGGAGCTATTGCCTTTACGAGTGGCGCCTGTTTGCCAGGTTTTCACCATCGTACTTACCCAAGGTGCCACCGGAGTGGTTGTTCACCGTTTGGATGCATGATTTTTCTTTACTTTTTTGAATGTTTTTATATTTTCTTCAGGACATTTTTCTGAATGTTTTTTGGTATTTTCTGATATGTAGGGGAGCCTGATGCTCTGTACACCTTAGGTATAAAACCGTTTGAGGTGCATGCTATTGATTGGATCTGCAAGCGGTTCTCCTTCTGATGTAGCCAACTGATATGCCCCGGACCCGAATACAGCAGTGACAACATATGGGCCGAGCCAATTTGATTCAAACTTGCCTTGATGTTCTCTATTTGGTTGGTTGCGAGGATTTTCTCGAAGAACAAGATCACCTACCTCAAATGTACGAGATCTAACTCGGTGATTGTAACTTCTACTCATGCGCTGCTGATAGGCTTTGAGGTGATTGTATGCAGCTTGTCGCTTCTCATCAAGTAACTCTAAGTCCTGAAGGCGTGAGACTCTGTATGCTTCATCATCAATGAGATTATGCAAGGAAACTCGTAATGATGGTATCTCAACCTCAATAGGTAAGATAGCTTCGGCACCATAGACCAATGAATAAGGAGTTGCACCTGTAGGGGTCCGAATGCTAGTTCGATATGCCCATAATGCTGGATTCAATTGAACATGCCAATCACGGCCGGCATCATTGACTGTCTTCTTTAGGATTCTCAATATGTTTTTATTGGATGCTTCGGCCTGACCATTGCCTTGTGGGTAATAGGGAGTGGAAAAGCGGTGTTGGATATGAAATTTCTCACAAAGCTCACGAACATCCTGATTTTTGAAAGGAAGACCGTTATCTGTGACAATGGACATGGGCACACCATACCGGCAGATGATGTAATTGAGGATGAATGAGGCGATCTGCTTGCCGGTGACTTGGGTAAGTGGAACAGCTTCGATCCACTTGGTGAAATATTCGGTGGCGGTAATAATGAATTTATGGCCATTGGATGAAGATGGATGGATTTTACCCACAAGGTCAAGGCCCCATTGACAAAAAGGCCATGGTGTTGTGATTGGTTGTAGTTCCTGTGCTGGTGCATGTATCAGGTCGCCATGAACTTGACATTTCTTGCACTTCCTGACAAAGTAGTAGGAATCCTTTTCCATAGATGGCCAATAGTATCCAGCTCGCATGATCTTCTTGGCTAGTGATGGACCACTTGAATGAGTCCCGCAAATTCCTTCATGTACCTCTTCCAAAGCCTTTGTTATCTCACCTTGTTCCAGACATCGAAGGAGAGTACCATCAAGACCGCGTCGGTATAGGGTTTCGGCAATAATGGTATATCGAGCAGTTTGGCGAATGAAGGTTTTACGTTGGTTATTTGATTGGTTGGGAGGAAGGGTGTGATCACGGAGATAGGTGTAGAACTCACCGTACCATGGGGATTCAGAACCAACAAGGCAACATATCATTTCAGATTCGGGGATATCATAAGCCGGGATCCAAAGTTGTTCTACCAAGAACTCGTAGCGTGTTGAATTCTGTGGAAGATCTAGTAGAGATGCGATGGTAGCCATAGCGTCAGCAGCTCGATTCTGATCTCTTGGTATCTGCTCGAAAGTGATAGTAGTAAATGATGTCTTTAGATTGTCCACCATTTGCTTGTATGGCATGAGTTTATCATCTTTGGTCTGATACTCATCTGTTGCTTGTCGAATGACTAGTTGGGAATCGCCATATACTTGCAATTCTTTTAATTTCCATTGTATGGCTAATCTGAGTCCTGTGATCAAGGCCTCATACTCTGCTATGTTGTTTGTGCATGGAAATGTGAGCCTGTAAGACTTCGGGATGCTATCACCTTGAGGTGTGATAAACAGAATGCCTGCCCCCGAGCCGTGCCTAGTGTATGAACCATCAAAATATAGTTTCCATGGCTGTGCTTCTGTGATCATGAATATCTCTTCATCTGGAAAATTCGAAATGAGAGGATGATCGCCTATGAGTGGTGCATCGGCCAACTGATCTGCAATAACTTGCCCTTTGATAGCCTTACGGTCCATATACTCAATGTCGAATTCACTTAGAATCATTACCCATTTGGCCAAACGACCTGTCAATGCTGCTTTGCTGAGTAAATACTTGAGTGGATCAATTTTTGCGATGAGTTGTACCTTGTGTGTTAACAGATAGTGCCGCAATTTAGTGGCTGCTAAGATTACTGCTAGGCAAGCTCGCTCAATAGGTGTGTAATTGAGTTCATAGCCCACAAGTGTGCGAGAGATGTAGTAAATAGCACACTCTTTTCCTTCTGCATTATGTTGTGCCAGTAGTACACCCAATGCTGTACTTGTTGCTGAGATATAGAGCAATAATGGTCTACTTGGATCTGGTGGCATCAGCAATGGTGGATTCATGAGATAGTCTTTAAGCGCCTGAAATGCTTGCTGGCATCTGTCATCCCACTGAAAGCGGATGTTCTTGTGTAGCAGGTGTGTGAATGGGTGACACTTATCAGCCAATTGTGCAATGAATCTGCGGATAGATTGAAGCCGTCCTTGTAGTGTTCTTAGCTGACTGATATTCCTTGGAGGTGGCATGTCCATGATTGCCTTAACCTTTGCTGGATCGACCTCAATACCTTTGCTTGAGACAATGTATCCTAGAAGCTTCCCGGAGGTCACTCCGAAGACACATTTCTTTGGGTTGAGTCGAACATGGTATTGTTCCAGTCTATCAAAGATTTTATCTAAGATGTGAAGATGTCCTTCTCTAGTAAGTGATTTTGCTAGTAAATCATCCACATAATCTTCCATTATAGTATGCATCATGTCATGGAAGATGGTGGTCATTGCTCTTTGATAGGTCGCTCCTGCATTCTTTAGACCAAAAGGCATTACATTCCAGCAGTATGTGCCCCATGGACATGTGAAGGCTGTCTTATGTTGGTCCTCTGGTGCGATCTTTATTTGATTGTATCCTGAAAAGCCATCCATGAGTGAAAGCATGGCATGTCCTGCTGTCAAATCTACTATGATGTCGATATTTGGTAGAGGGAAGTCATCCTTAGGACATGTCTTATTCAGATCTCTGAAGTCTGTACAAATGCGGATGCCCCCTTTTGGTTTGCCGACTGGCACAATGTTGGAGATCCATTCTGCATAATCAATTGGTCTAATGAAACCAACATCTAGGAGTTTCTTGAGTTCTGTTTTGACTAGTACGGCAATCTGAGGATGCATCTTACGAAGTTTTTGCTTGACAGGTTTGGCTCCTTTTGCTACTGTGAGATGATGCATAACTAAATCCGGATCAAGCCCAGGCATGTCTGCATATGACCATGCAAAGTTGATCTGACGCTGTTGGAAGAACTCTATAAATTGAGGCTGTTCCTCTGGAGTGAGAAGAGATGCCAGATGTATGATATGAGGGTTTTCAGGAGTCCCCACATTGTATTCTTTAGTCTCCTCAATGAGAATCGTCGATCGTTCCTGTTGTGTACTAGCAGGGAGAATGTTAAACCCTTCATCCTCAAGTGCCTCAGAGAGGTTTTCACCGTTGGATACGCTCTTTCTTTTTACTTTTGTTGGATCAAACAGTGCCACAGTGTGGTTTTCACTGGAAGATCCATGTTTTAATGTTATATTTTTGCAGCTGAAGGGTTTGGCATCCGCCCCGAAGTATGCTGCGCTATTAAGTTCAATGGCGAATCCAGCTTTGTGATCCCCGCTTGGTAGATTATCCCTTAATTCCAAAAAGTCAATGATAGCCTCATCGTTTTGGAAGAGGTCAAGACATGGGGGATTTGGTTGATTCCATTCGATGAGTTCAGGGTGGATAATGGGCATTACCTCATCGATTAAGTTAAGTGCGGGAGATGTATCAGTGAGGGTTAAGACAGTGTGGTGAAGGTCGTTGATGGTACTCTCCCTGTCAGAATCCGGCGTAGGATGAGACGTAGGGTCTGTGGAAGATGTTTCCAGCTCAGGTACCCAAGTGGTCTTTATCTGTGCTTCTCCGTAAACAGGAATGTCTTTGCGTGGCGGAGGTGGTGACGTGTCTTCCTCATCTGAAGTGTTAAGCTGTACAGAATCAAATTCCCACTCATGTGAGTCAGTCTCTGAATCACTTTCGAGCATCCGATTGCTATACCATACTGGGATGTCGCTGGAGTTGAATACTGCAGGCGTGATTGGTTTATGTACCTTTGTGGTGATCGGTGCTGCAGGAACCGTGATGGGGATTAAAGGATTTGTCACTGGAAGTATCGGCAGTGTTGATTTAGTGGTTTCTATTGGAACGGCTGGTGCCATAGATGCTACTACGGGTTCCAATATAGTTGCTGATATGAATGGTTTTATTGATGTGATGACTGCTGTGGATGGGATTACTAGTTCGATTGGTGGGATGAGTGATATTGATGATGGTTGCGGTGGGTTTGTGAGCCTCGATGGGGCAGTGACAATATTGCTTGATGGTGCTTTGATTATGAAAGGTGTCCTCTTTACAGTAGGTGGGCAAAATGGTTTGCTAGGTTTTCCTTTAAATCTGAGTTTAGGAAGGATCTCTTTTTCAAAGCCTAGGCCTGTATTACCTTTGGGCTTGAACTCTGGCAGCAGCGGTTCATGTCGTCCTTGTTTGCAGTATCCCAAAGCACTCTGACCATCATATCCCATTCTTTGCATAATGAGGAGGCCTTTGCCATACTGTTCTGTAGGAAGTGTAACTCGCGGTTTGTCAGTGGTGATGGGATCTTTATAGATCCATTCCGCTAGGTCCTTATCTTGTGTCTCTTCCTCTTGACTCTTTCCAAGGATGAAAGGCGTTAAGGCACATGCAGGCATGTTTAGTGGTTGCTGGAGTAACTGCTGTGGTTTACCATGTGTTCTAGGAGAAGTAGGCATTTGTCCCACACAAAAGAGCTGACTCAAGTTGTATTCTCCAGGACCTTCCTCTGCGACTTTCATCTTAAGCTTTTCTTGCTTGGGTATAGGAGTGTTTGAACTGGCAAGAGAGGCGGGATTTACATATGATGTGGAGGAAATGGCTTCCCTATTATTAGGAACAGTAATCTCTGGTTGATGGCTGATATTATGGCAAAATGCAAAGGGATTTGCGTCGCCCAGGATTGTGATCTCTGCACCGTTATGTGGGAACTTGATACATTGATGGTAGGTAGATGGAACGGCTTGCATGACATGTATCCAAGGTCTCCCTAATAATAGATTATATGGCAGAGGAAGGTCCAGAACCTGACAAATTATGTGTTTTACCACAGGGCCCACTCGGATTGGTAGCACCACCGCTCCTTTGGATGAACGCTCTGCATCATCATAGGCCTTGATGGTGATCTTCTTGCGAGGATCCACTGATTCTATTGCATATCCCAATGCTGTGACCAACTGTAGTGTACAGATGTTTAGGCCTGCTCCATTATCAATCAAGACTCGCTTGATCCTGTGTTGGTTGACAAAGCCTTCAATGTGGAGTGAGGCGTTATGAGGTTGCTGGAAGGAAGAGTTGTCACTTTTAGAAAAAGTGAGACAAGGTGATGACTTTAGACTTCCAACCATGGCTTGAAATTGGTCCGTGTTCAGGTTTGCAGGGACTGACGCCTCTTGGAGTGCTTGATCCAAGATAGTTTTATGAGAGGGTGACAGACGCAAAAGCTCCAAGATGGATATAAGCGCAGGGGTTTTGTCTAATTGTTCCACAAGATTGTACTGCTTTGGGACGGAGGTGGTGCCTTGTGGAGCTGCCTTGATGGTGACCTTGCCACGACGTGTAACAACATTGCAATTTGAGGTGGGATTTTTGAAGGTTATGGTTGCAATTTGTTCACTGGCATCATACAGGTGATTTACAGTGTAATTATACGCAGCTTGCGTATAATCAGTGGTATCAGGACCTCGACTGGACGTCGAAGGACCCCTTTGATCTTGCGATGGAAGTGGATTCTTGAACATCTGATGATCATTATTGGTTGTTTTTGGGTCATGCCCTTCAATTTCAATTTCTCCTCGGTCAATAAGATCTTGAATGAGATCTTTCAATCGGTGACAATTACTTGTCTTGTGTCCTCTTCCTTGATGGAACTCACAGTGTTCAGTATCTTTCCACCATGCTGGTTTGACTTGAGGCTCATAGTTTGATAGCTTAGGTAGAGTGACCAAATTTTGAGAGAGGAGTTGTCGCAACACTGTTTCAATGGGTTCCCCTAAGGGAGTGTATGTGCGTTTTTGTTTTTGTGGACGAGGTCTTGGTTCATCATGAGATGTGATGCGACCTTGATTAAGAGGAACATTTATGTTATTTTGAGGTGGAGGATTTTGTCCTGCAAACCGAACCACAGGTTGTGCATTTTGGACAGTCCGAGCATCCACAACTCCATCGTTGACGATGTTCTTATTCTTGTTCCAGAAGTTCGGTTTATCGCTATTGAAGCGCGGGCGAGGAGCATCTTTTGGTTCATTAAAGATTTTGATGAGTCCTTTTTTGATGAGTGCCCTTTCACATTTTATACCCTTGGTGATCATATCGTTAAAAGAGTCTGTGTCTTTGACATCCAGGTGAAATTCCATTTCTTCGTTTAAGTTGGAAATGAAAATTTCCACTAGTTCTCGTTCAGGTAACTGAAGAGAACGTCTGCTAGACATTTGGCGCCATCGTTGCAGGAATACTGAGAATAATTCACCTGGTTTTTGTTTGGTGTTGCATAGATCAGCCATGGTGATGTCGCGTTCAATATTATAAGAGTAATGAGATAGGAACTTCTGGATGAGTTCCTCAAATGTTCTAATGCCACCTGGAAGTCGGGAAAACCATGATGTGGTTGTTCCTCCCAAGCTTTGGGGAAAAAGGCGCATTAGGTATGTGTCCTCATAAGCTACTTCAAGACAAGCAGAATGAAATTCTCGGACATGATCACGGGGATCCCCCTTTCCTCTATATTTTTCAAATTTGGGTGTTTCAAACCCGCGTGGAAAGGGTGGCATATAAAGATTCCTATCAAACGGATAGGGACAGATGTCGTTAAGTGAAAATTGATTGGTCTTAACACCACTATGAAGTTGTTGGGCGAGATTCGCGACTTGTTGCCGCAACATCTCCATTTCATTTGGAGGAGGAGGTGGTGGGTTACCTCGAGGGATGTTATATCTGATGGGATCTCTACGTCTTTCCTCCTCATGGCGACTTTGTCTTTCTGATGCTTGTCTTAATTGGGCAAGATCAAAGTCTGAGGGGAGTTTGGCTCCTTCTTGAGCAAGTCTTAAGAAGTGAGCATCCGCATTGCTCCTGAGAATTTCATCAAATAATCTGTTAAAGTGAGGGTTATGCTGAACCCTTTCGATTGTTGAAGGAGTGGGACTACTTGGGTTTTCATCATTTACATTTCCTCCAAGTGCTTCTTGAAATTCATTGAGGTTGTCCTCTTCTTCCTCAATTTCTATTTCTCGTTGCCTTGATCGCGATCGGGTTTGAGCCATTTTGTTTGCAAGTTTGTGTTGAAGTTGATTGATGATGATGATGAGTTGTTTTGAGGAAAGATGGATGATTAGTGGATTGTGTTTGTATGTAGATCTCTAGCACTTTGAGATAGATGTAACCGAAATTCCTTCTTTGAATTGCTTGCTTGTTTTGATAGATTTTGGATGTGATAAGGTGTAGAGAAATCTGAGATGTGTTACAGATTTAGACTACCTAGCAATGAGAGGATTCACTCATGAACTAGTTTTAACCTGCGTAGATGTGTCTCTTAGGATGAGCTTATCCTAGATGTAGAAACAATCTAAAAAGTGATGTGATGTGTTTTGATTTCAAGCAATATCTAAAAGGGAATCTTGGGACAAGAACCTCTTAATGTTTTGAGAGTTTTGGGATGGATTGATGATGAAGTGATGATGTATGAATGAGATGATGGATGTTTTTGTTTTTCAACTTCAATAAAAACTTTGGGTTATAAATGGGACAAACTCTTCTTCTTCCCTTTCAGACGTTGGTGGCACTTCTCGAGCTGTGTTGTAGGTGATACAGATGTTTGGGAAGAAATTGGGATTAATCTTTCCTCCTTGATTTTTGTGATAACTCAGAGCTCTATATTGCATAAAAGCTCTGTGGTTCAATGATTCTGAATCAAACTCGGTTGTTTTACCTTGAAGGTATAGACGCATGCGATGTAGAAAGACTCTATGGGAGACAAAGATTTGTCGATTGATATAGAAGAATTTCCTCCTTTTGATTAAAGCCTTTGAGCTTAGTGGTCTTCTTTTCAAGGTAATATTCTGATGACACTTCTTCTTTCGCAAGATGTGAAGAATGGTCATAAAAGTTGTGACTCTGTGTTTGTTTGCACTTTGTTTTTGGTATTTTTGGTTGTGTTGACAGATGTTGGATGAATACTTTGTTTTTGGGATTGATTTTCTGATTTTTCTTTGACAAGGAAACAAAGCAAGCACACAAACACAAGAATGTTGCCTCAAAGGCACAAATGAGTATGGGTCTAGATCAACCCAATCCTTGGACTTGTTTTTGACCCTTCCTTTAGATGTATTTTAAGGTGTATTTCCAAAGCCTGAAGTCGGCTCAATTCGCACTAGGTCTGTAAAACGAACACACTTCAAACACTTTTTATCCCTAAGGTCAAATGGCCAGTTGTGATAAATTTAGCCCACATCTTGATATTTCTTCGACTTTGGTACTACATACCTTATGAATCCCGCCATGGCAGGTAAGGATGTGATATACTAAGTCTTGCACGAGCATAACAAATAGATGATCCCTATGATGGGGGAGTCACCACTTTTATCAAGCCACAAGTGACTTTTCAAAAAGCTATGTTTCTACTCAAGGAAATATGTATGGTGAGTATCTTGGGAGCAAAACCATCTATGCTCTTGCACTAAATTATACCTCAAATATCCTCAATCAATAGAACAGGTGGGCTACTACTTAAAGGTGTTTAGTCATGTTCGATGGCTTTGGACATAAGTTCATTCTGCAGTGACTCACTTAAGAGCCTTGTAACTGGTGGTGGGGCCCATTTGTCCTTTCGGCCAGTTACACTGTAGGAACAGCTATACCCAAGGCTACAGCTTTCGCTCTCACCTGATTTCTATAGCGGCTCGAAGGATTTACCGCTCGAGGTCGTTCCCAAGAGTATCGATCCCTTGGCAGGCCTCTCTTAAAAAGATAAAATGTGAGTGTTACTAACACTTTTCTCTTGCACCTAGGACCACGAAAGCCAAGGGAGAGGATAGTGTGTGTTAGAAGTAGGACCACTCGACCAACTCTTTGCACAAGTGTGCCAAGCACGAAAAACACTTGTTCTTTTTAATCTGTCATTGCAATGTGATCTAACTATTTGGAGATGTTGCTCCAACAATCATGGTGTTCTTTTTAATTTTCAAAGGCAATTGTTTGAGTAAACTAGAATTTGAAAATCCTGGTCAACTTAATGAAAAACACGTTTGCATGAAGTAAGATTGCTTTAAAAATGAGACAAGTTGATTGTGAATTTTATTTGCACCAAAAATGGAAGTGTGGATTGTGAGTTTTATCTTGATGCAAGAAATAAATTTTGCCTTGTTTATTTTAAGCACCAAAACGAAGTTTGTTTCCTAACTTGCAAAAAAATAAAGTTGTTTTTGTATAAGTTTGTGGTTCTTTTTATCTTTGAACAATGAAATTCTTTTTAAGAGCCCCAAACAAATGTGTGATTCTTTTTTTTAAAAGCCCAAATTTGAAATGTGAAGTTAATTTTAAACCAAAATAAAAAGTGAATTCATTTTTAAAACCAACTTCAAAAAACAAGTTAGTAAAAAATATAAATCTACTTTTTAATCTAATTTAAATCTGCACAAAAGAGAAAAATAGTTAGTAAAATCCGCCTATTTGGTGGGCTTCTACAAGCCTAATTTTTTATTTTTTTTTGGTTACAAGGTGATTTGTACAACGTTTTGTTACAATAGCGCTAGTCTGCGTTTGAACAGAGGCACTAATTAACACAAACGTATTAAAAGAAAGGGAAAGACAGAGAAGGGAAAATCACTGAAACAGGGGGAATAGCGCCAAAATAATGCCAAACGCACCAAAACAGTGTCAAAATCGCAACCTGTGTGACATTTTCAACATTCAAACATGTTATTGGTTAAAAAAAAAAAAGTTGATCTTTTTGGTGTTTGGATTCACGTCGGGTTCACCAAATGATGCTCTGCAAAAAGGATTAGAAAATCTGTTTGATGGCAACACACACAAGAGCACAAGAAACAAACGTTAGTGTTAGCAACAAAAGATTATCCTAAACAGGCATATCAAGAGAGATATTAAGCATGAAATAGAAAGCATATAAACATAAAATGAAATAGCTAATCAAGATGCTCATAGTTGCTCCTCCCTTGTTCCTCTCCTCTCCAAGTCCCAAATGAGTGTAGCTCTCAGCAGCTTTTTGCACTATGGATGCTTATGGAGGATTGAGATTTAATACTAAGCTTCAAATATGAAATGAAAAGCTAAATACTATGCTAGAGTAGATAGTGATGCTATGAAAAAGCTCTATGCTAATGCCAGTATAACAACAATACTCTAAAAATGCTTCTTTTTGCTTGAGGAGAAGGGTTCTATTTATAGAAGAAATGGGGAAATGAAGGGTTAAGATTGAATGGTTTAATCAAGGGCCAAGTTTGAAAGTTGGGGATCCATGTGCACAATTGGCACCAATAAAATGGTGACAAGTGTCAACATAGGATTGGGTTGAGAGAAGAGGTTGGAGGCATTAAAGGCCTGAGAAGACCTCATGGTTATCTAGAAGGTAAGGGTCAAGTCTAAATTAAGATTACCCACTGGATTAGGAGTTAATGCAAGGATAAACCTTTGTGCAAATGATTAAGAGATAATCATGGTCAAAGCATTAAAGGCTTGATGAGACCCTTGGGTTGGGTAGAGGTTGAGTCAAAACAAATGTTTTAACCATGTGGGAGGGTTTGAGGTAACCATTAATGGTTATTGGAGACTTTGGGGATTAAGTGGTTGAAGGTTGAAAGCCTTCAATGGTTATCAAAGACTTTGAGCCATTTAGTGGTTGAAGGTTGGAAGCTTTCAAAGGTTATCCAAGACTTTGAGGGTTAATTTGTTGAACACACAAAGCATTAATTGCTTTTCAAAGACTTTGGAGTCTTTGAGAAGTGACTCCAATTTGCTTAGGAATGTGACAATATTTAGGGGATGGATTAGGCTAATTAGGAAGGGTTTAGAAGAATCTAGAAGGGGTTTAGGCATACAAGTGGATTTTGTAGGAAAATGTAAGTGGGAGAAATTTTGGTATTTTCAATTAAAATAAAATCATTTATTTCAATTAAATGGTGTAATTTGCATTTGGATAAATATTCAAATAAATATTAATTTATTTAAATGAGAAAAATGAAGATAAAGCATTAAAATGCTTGAAGACTTTGAGGGAAACCATTAAAGGCTTGAAGACTTTAAGGAAAACCATTAAAGTCTTAAGAAGACTATAGAAGGAAGCCATCAAGTTTGAAGACTTTAAAGCCATCAAGTTTGAATACTTTAAGGGAAACCATTAAAGGTTTCAAGTGGGTGAGGATAAATAGGATTTTAAATAAATAATTTATTTAAAATAGTTGTGCAACTTGCTTTTGTAGGAAAATACAAGTGGGTGGAGGATAAAGGTGATTTAAATAAATTATTTATTTAAAATAATTGTGCAACTTGTATTTGTAGGAAAATGCAAGTGGGTGGAGGATAAAGGTGATTTAAATAAATGATTTATTTATTTAAATGTGAGAGGTGGGATTTTGGGGGTTTTAAATAAATATTAATTTATTTAAATGTGAGAGAAGATTTAATTAAATAAATATGATTTATTTATTTAATTAATGGTCTGAATTTGGTTAAGTGAATTAAATCAAATAAATTGAATAATTTATTTAATTAATAGGAGAATAGGGTTAAGATGAATTAATTAAATATTAATTTAATTAATTATTAATTGATGGTTAAATAATCAAATAAATACTAAATATTCATTTAATTAAGTGGACAGATTTATGTGACTACAGAATTCATTAGCAATTTGATTCAATTCCCCCATTCACCTAATTATTAATAAACCTAAGGATTTATTTAATAAGTTCATTTCAATAGTCCCCTTTGATTAATTATTGTGAATTAATTAATCCTCCCCCCATTTAATTCATTTCTTCTAATCCCCTAATTAATTAAAACAAATCAATTTATGAGTTGTTGAAAGTTAATTAGCCTTTTCCTATTATTTGAATTTTTAAATTCAAATTACCCACATGCCTCCTAACTTCTAACCACCTAACCTAACCCATTCCACCTAACCCTGGGTTTAACTAACCCTATCCTATCTTGCACATCCTAACCTCCTTATTCTAACCTCTTATGGGGTGGATATTCTCCCCTTGAGACACATGGCACTTATGCCACATGTCTCCTCCCTTGGACACTTTCCCTCTTGTGAGCAAGATTCCTTGACACTTGTCACCACAGAGATGACAAGTGTCCCTCCCTCCAACCTCTTTTCCAGCCTCCTCCAATTTAACCCTTGATATCTTCGGACTCAATCTTGACTGTTGATTCCTGCCACCTCACCCCTGGCCTTGGAAATCCTATAAATATCCCCCATTTTGGAGCACAAAGGATCCCATCTCGTATCATTTTAGGTATTGTTATTATAGGCATCTAGCATTCAATTAGGCATCGTTATTATAGGCAATTGCATCTTAGATCTAGTATAATTTGATCATTTTCTAGCATAATCATTGAATCATCTAGCTTAATCATGTATATCATTAGCGTAATTAGCCTCTTGGATCAATCTAGCATAATCAATCTCATCTAGATTGCATATCATATCATTTTAAATCCTTCGTCTAGGTGTAGTCAAATCATTGGGATTGCTTATCCAGATCTGAGAGCAAATCCACACTCGCGTCTCTTAGGAGGCGATAGGCCGCTTTGTCATGGTTTATCCTTTGTTTGATTTGAATTTGCTAACCATGCTTGTAATGATCTATTGAGTGTTTGTGTTGCAGCTATAGGTACCCTACTTCACACACACGATACACATCAATTAAGTGGATGCTATTAGATAAGTTGATATGATTCCAAATGAACAACCTAAACAAATCAATACTTATAATGTACTATTTAAACTTACCCATCTACTAACAAAAACCAAATATGCAAATCTATTAAACTTTTTTCACAGAACCCCTACCCTGTCTGATATTTTTCCATGATTTGATTGTATTTCACTAACCCAAGAAATAACTAAACCCATGAATTGTATAACTTTCCTTTGTCATCAGTAAAGTCATTCTATTAATTCCAACTTTCAACATCAATATAAACTTTTGATTAAAAGTGACATATTCACATCACTTCAATTTAAATGTTGCTCTAGATTGCTCCATCTTATGATTTTGTGGGTATTGTTTGGCACATCCAATTGTGGAATACTATAGCTGATTTCC